>NC_081410.1:264475440-264792443 GCF_030272615.1 Cryptomeria japonica
TAACTTCTACACATGCGTTATTTATATGCTTTGAGGTGATCATAAGCATCTTGTCTTGTTTCATCCAATAATTCTAAGTCATGCAAGTGAGAGACTCTATAGTCTTCATCACTAATTAGGTTTCGCAAAGAGACTCGTAGGGAGGGTATCTCGACTCAATGGGAAATATAGCTTCAACACCATAAAAAAGGGAGTATGGAGTGGCACTTGTGGGAGTGTAGACACTCGTGCGGTAATCCCACAAGGTGGGGTTCAACTAGATATGCCAATCACAACCAACTCCATAGACCATCTTTTTGAGGATTCTAAAGATGTTTTTGTTAGAGGCCTCATCCTGGCTGTTACCTTGAGGATAGTCCGGTGTGGAGAAATGGCACTGGATATGAAATTCATCACAAAGCTCGTGGGCATCTTGGTTCTTGAAGGGACAACCGTTATCAATAATGATGGAAAGGGGGATACCATACCGACATATAATGTAATTCAAAATAAATGTGACAATTTTTTTTCGAGTGATATGGGTAAGAGGAACGACTTAAATCCATTTTGTAAAATATTTAGTAGCAGTGATGATGAATTTTTGGCCATTAGATGAGGGTGGATGGATTTTGCCCATGAGGTCGAGTCCCCATTGACAAAAGGCCAAGATGTAATAAGAAATTGTAATTCCTGTACTGGTGCATGTATCAAGTCTCCATGTATTTGGCATTGCTTGCATTTCTTAACAAATTGATAAGTGTCCTTCTCCATAGTAGGCCAGTAATAACTAGTACGCAAGAGTTTCTTAGCTAGGGTAGGACCGCTTGAATGTGCCCCACATATACCTTTGTGCACCTCTTGTAAGGTAGTGTTGGCTTCATCACGCTCCAGACATCTAAGTAAGGTACCATGAAGACCCCAGCGATATAGGGTATCAGCTAAAATGGCATAACAGGAGGCTTGACGAATAAATTTTTTTTGGGCTTTGTTGGATAGATCAAGTGGTAAGGTATTATCATGTAAATAGACATAAATATCTTCGTACCACTAGGAATTAGGACCAACGATGAGACATATCATTTAGATTGTGGTACATTGTAGGTAGGCTCCAAGAGTGGTTCAACCAAGAACTCACAGTATTCGGCATTACTTGGTATGATTACAAGGGAGGTGATTGTAGCCATTGCATTTGTTGCTCTATTGTTGTCCCGAGGAATTTGCTCAAATGTGATTGTAGTAAAGTAGGCCTTGAAAATAATCCACCATTCTCTTGCATGGCATAATCTTTTCATCTTTTGTCTTATAATCATCATTAACCTATCTGATCACTAACTAAGAGTCACCGAGAACACGCAAATCTAAAAATTTTGATTGTACAGCCATATGGAGTCCAGAATGTAATGCTTCATATTCTACAACATTGTTGGTACAAGGAAATTTTATTTTATAAGCCTTCGGTATGCAATCCCCTTGCGATGTGACGAAGAGAATTCTAGCACCAGAGCCACCATGTGTGAAGGAGCCATCAAAATATAGAGTCCAGAGATTTAAAGATTCCATGTTGAAGATTGACTCATTAGGTAACTCTATGATAAGTGGATGATCATCTATGATAGGAGCATTAGCGAGTTGATCTTCTATAGCTTGTCCTTTTATTGCTTTTCTTTCTACATACTCAATGTCAAACTTGCTAAGAATCATGACCCATTTAGCTAGTCATCCTATAAAAGTTTCCTTACTCAGAAGATATTTAAGTGGATTGATTTTTGCAATGAGCTTTGTATGTTGTGTAAGCATATAATGTCACAGTTTCTATGAGGCAAAAACTACAGCAAGACACTGGTGTAGTCACCGGTTAGGAGGGACCTCAAAGAGATCAGTTCGGACTGGTTAGCAAGAGAAAACACAATGGAAACACAAGGATATGATGGAGGTAGTGCAAAATTGAATGAATTAAATCATGAAAACTTATTACAAGCAACGCGCAACATTCGAGATACAAGATTAGGCTCACTGTCCTGCTACAAACATGCTCAATTACAGAATAGGTCACAACCAAGACCTTAAGAATTTTTATCTATCTTCTATGCTCTACATTTCTTCTTATCTACATTATAATGCTCGATTACAATGATTTATATGATCCAAGGGAATCCGATCGGCCCAAAAGGATCAAATGCCGAAGAACAATACCAAACATGTAAAACCAACAAGGTCATCCTTCACCAAAGAGATTCCTCTAGAAAATTCAAAGGATGAAGTGCGGATCAAGGGGAAGGTCATCCACATGCCAAGGAACATCAGAATCAATGCTCAGGGATCTGCAAGCTACGGAAGGGATCTAGTAGATTCACCAAAGCAAATAGGTCCAACCGATTTCGGTGCCTAAAAATTATCTCGAAAACCAAAATCGATAACCTGCCAGAAAATGATCCAAATTTTCTATGGTTTAGGACAAAGGAAGATGATCAAGTCCTCAAGATCTGGTGAGCCAATGCCAAAAAATGCAGAATGAAATACTGAAACTGCAGAACAAAAAGGAAATATTTTTGGTTGATGCAAGATTGCCAAGAACCAGGGATGCTCCTGCATTAGACATGCTCTCTCAATGCCAAAGGGGGAGCATACTGGCAGGGAATCCATACTAGCAGGGAATCCATTTTTCACATGAGTGTTGCCATAAATGCCAAAGGGGGAGATTGTTGGCAATTGACACTCATTGGATTCATTTTATTGTCATTGATGGCAAAAAGATTAGATGAAGTCATATACCCGCACTAGGAGGCATATACTGGCAGATACCGACTTTGGAGCATTCAGGGCTACACCAGTATTAATACTTCATTGGAAGATGACATCAATGAGGATTTACTTAATAAATCATTTTGTAATTATTGTCAAGGCCGACATTAAATATCTTTTGTAAATGTATTATAAGGCAACATAAGGCATATTATTTATAATAGGTATATAGATCAGTCTGCTAGGTTATTTTGATAGATATGAAGTGTGTGGATATAGGAAAATATAGCAGAACTGTATAATGCAAAATATATATATAAAGATCATTTTGTATGCGAATGTTATATCCTGCAATGATCTGTAGATAGCTTGGAAAGTATTTTTGGAGGAGAAGCAATATTGGTAGTAGTTCAAGGTTTATGAACTGGTACAGAGCAGAGATAGAACTAGAACTCTATTTGGAATAGCAGATGCATTCTTGAGTTCATTTTTAGTAATTTACTTTAGCAAAAAGCTTGTAGTCAATGAGGCTCTTTAGTGATGAGCAGTATGCTCTAGACAGTGTGCCTTCCTGCATGTGCAGGCCCCTATTATATGTAATATCTTTTCATATGGCTAGTGAACTGATATTGTGGATCACAAATCCCACTGTTCTTTTTTCTCTTTGAGGTTTTCCACGTATAAATTATGTTTTATGGTGTTCATTTATGTGGATGGTTTATTTGCTTCTTTTTATATGTTTATTTGTTTACTGGTTTATATGTGTATGGTATAAAAGGATAAAAATTGTTCATACCGATAGAACACTGAATCATCCCCCCCTCTCAATTTTTTTGGATCCCAACAATTGGTATTAGAGCTTGGTACCTTGGAAGAAGTTTAACAGCTTGAGGAAGATCCTGAAATCAGAATCTTTGAACATGGCTATAGAGAAGCAACTTGAGATGGCTCTTGAGGATTATGATGCTTAGAGAATGAAGAACTTGAAATTGCAAGAAGAATTGAATTCTACAAATGAATTCATTCTTATCTTGCAAGAAAGGTTATCATCTACTCAAACCAAGAGAAAAGAACTTTTGCAAAAACTAGATGATGAGGAGAAGAATGCTCTTAAGGAACAATGTCATAAACTAAGTCAAGCAAACATGCTCATGAAGAATGAAATGCAAGAGCTGGCTATGAGGTTATCAAAAGATATTGAGGATAGAAAGAAGAAGGAAGATAATCTTGTCATATCTCTAAAGAACAAATTTGATGAATGTGGTAGATTGATTCATGAGAATAATTTGTTGAGAACTGATTTGTCACAGTCCCGGAACAATGAACAAGAACTTGAAAGACAAATAACTACTCTAAGAGATGATCTGACTACTGCAAGTGAGTATAAAGAAAATTTTAGGATCAGTGTTGCATAATTGGATGACTTATTGAAATGAAAAAGATAGATTGATGATTCCAGATGACTTGGATTTGTACAAGGTGAAAGCTCTGGTATTGCAAATGAAGATCAGACAACCGGTATACAGAACTCGTCAGAATAGAGGAAACCGGTAAGGCAATCTAATGCTTATAAATTCAATGGTAGATGTTTTGTTTGTAATAAATTTGGGCATATGGCTAAACAATGTATAAATAAGGAAAATCAAAACTACATTTCTATTCCCAGTCAATGTACAAATTGCAAGAAACATGGTCATAGATCAGAAGATTGCAGAATGAATGTTAAATGTCATGCATGTGGAAAGTTTGGACATTTTTCTAATCATTGTAGGTTAAGAAATGATACCGGATATGTCAAATCAATTTAGAAGAGAAATGTTACATGTTATGCATGCAACAAAATAGGTCATATTGCTAAGTATTGCAGAAGCAAGACTCAACTGGTTAATAATGATAAAGATAATGAGAAAGGAAAGCAAAAGGTAGATGAAATACAACAAGATCACACCAAGAGATGAGTTAGAAAATCCAAAGAACCAAGTGTAGATGGATCTACACCAGTAACTCCACCGGTAGAATAGGGTATTCCTCCACCGGTAGGAGTTTCCACTGGTAACTGAGGCATAAGCCTTAGGGGTTGGCAAAGTCATTGCTAAATTTTGCATATTACCTTGAAAGAGATCTAAGGAGATTTGGAAGAGATTTGGAGAGTTGCATTCATCATCAATGAAGGATCACCCGACACATGACTGTGAAACTAACATCCTAGGGTTGTTGGTGAAGCATTTATTATAGAGAAATATTAGGGTTTTATTTGCTGATAAAAGGGGGTAAGTGAAATCATTTTCACTCACTGAGCATTCAAGCATTCAGAGCAAAGAAAAGGTGACTTAAGAGGGAGCAAAAGCATTGTGAAAGGATTTCAAGAAGTTATCTGAAGCACTCAATCTTTCACCAGCATTCACTTTCAGGTATTTTTCAAAATGGCATCTGGATCTTCAGCTCCTACATTCATTGCAAATCCCACCATTGTCGAAGTCAAGGATAGGCTAAGGCCATTATTTAAGGAGGTTCCTAAAATTGCTAAAAGGGAAGACTCTGTGGGAGCATTTTCTAGGATTCCTAATGGCGTAATGTATGTTAAAGATGTAAGGGCATATATTCATTGTACCCTGGAGGATTTGGGCATAGAGGACATCAAAACCATGTATCAATCTATGATACTGGGAGACTCCAGAACCATCAAACTGGAATACAAAGCTATTGAGGATCTAGGGTTAACCGGTATTTCATACACTAGAATTCAAAGATGAGGTTATCATATATTTTCTAAGAAGGGTTCACAATGAATTTATTTGGCTAGATAGGCCTTACATGATCACGAAGGAGGTTATTCAAGAAGTCACTGGCTTATCCAAAGTCAAACAAGAACTAGGAAAGAAAATTTCCAACACAGAGGTCGAGAAACTCACCGGTGCAACATCTGATAGAAGATCAATGAGGATCAGGACAATCACCGATACTAATGTAAAGTTTGCAAGCATGATAATAGGTTACAAGGTAACTCAATCCAACTGATTGAATTTTGTTGCTAGTTCATGCATTCATGCTGCATATTAGATTCTAAGGAACAATGTGAAGTATGATTTATGTGAATGGATGAGAAGTGAATTTATGTTGAACCTTGGTAAGATCAAAGGAATCAAGAAAGGCACTTTTAGATATGGAAATTTGATTGTTTCTTTAATGCTTTACTTCCTGAATGAGCTACCCAGTCTAGGGAAGAAGCATGGGCTCATGACATACCAGTAGGTATGCAGATCAAGGAAGCAATCACTAGTCTTGGTACCCACAAAGATGAGAAACTTTGGGGGTATTTAAAGACATTCCAAGAAAACATGATACAAAGGGAGAGAATATCAAAGAACATTGTGGAGAACTATTCCACTGATATCTATTATATGGTAAAAACTAATGAAGCTCTAATGGAAGAAGTTGAACATAGGAATATCTGGATTACTGAGCTTGGATATGAGGTAGATGATAGCATTTTTGAGCTCTATGCAAAAATGTTGTTAGATGCCCCATTAGATGATAAGACAAAGCATTTTGGTACAGCAGGAGAGATGGCTCTTGAAGTGAAAACCAATTTTAACAGGAAGAGAAGAGAGAATAAAATAGAAAAGATATTTACATATGTACAAGATGTAATTTATAAGATAAATACTCAACTGGGTTCAGGATCCAAATAGGCAGCTAAACTGGTAGAGGTTAGTACTACAGAAGTGAAGAAGCCACAAGTTCACATTTCCCCTATCACTTATGATTCTGATTCTGAGGATAATGAACCTTTGGCTTTCAGAAGGGTACAAAGGAATAATGTGGTAAAACCACTGATAGAGAAGAAGAAGGCAGAGCCTATGAGGAGACTTGTTAGAAAGGCAACTAAGCCTAATGCACCTCCACCACCAGAAAGGAAGCCTATGCAAAAGAGGAAACTAGTCACACCAACAACCACAAGCAAAAAGAAGAAGGGTGATGTTACTGAAACCGGTAAGACCATAATGACCTATGCTGAGCTTATTGATGAAATTACAAAAGATGGAATCTCAAAAAATATATCAAATTATTATGAAGATTTAGAAGAGAATGAGAAAAATGAATTAGAAGAGGCTATTTTGTTATACATAGACATTTATAAGAAAGCCTTAGTTGAAATTTTGAAGGAGATACCTTTATCCTTGTATAATAAGCTTGAGGCTAGAAGACTTGATGCTATCAAGAGAGATAGGGAGATCAAGGAAGTAGCACTTTTGGAATTATGTGGTGTTGTAAATGGTGCAGGAGCACCTATGGAGCACCCATGGAGACAAGTTGCACTAGGGTCACTGATAGGCCCTCATGGAGAATAAAATGGGAATGAATTCTAAAAGGCCTTCAAGGTTTTAAAACAATGTAATAATGGCCAATAGAGCCTAAATGTGCAATGAAATGTAATAGGAAGATCAAAAAGTGTAAAATTATCAATGTTGGCAATTAGGCCTAGAAAGGGCTAAATTTGGGTTTTGAAGGGTAGAATAGGTAATGTGAAGAATAAAAGATGTTTTAAATGTTTATAGGGTCATCTTAAGACCATTTATGTATGTCGGTAGAGTTAGTGGTCCAAGTTGTTCATGTTATCGTTGGGTAGTTATCGTTCAGTCTTGAAGCCCAAAAATTTTATAATATGTTGCAAAAAAATTATGTGAGGGGACATTGAGGGATATTGGGAGTGTTTGGTCGAAGACAATCATTTGGAGCAATAAAATCCATATTTTCATGTGCATTTTCTGAGTTTCAACATGTACAGTCAGATCCTTATTCATTTTGATGCATTTGATGTTGGTATCTTGAAATCTTATTGGTTATGGATGATAAAGGAGTGATTTAAATTTTCTTTGGAGGTGGTGGCATTCATTTTCATTGTGTTTAATCAAAGTTCTTTGCATTTTAGTGAAAACTACCAAAACCCTAGCTTAGGGTAACTAGTGGCTTTGTAAATGTAATATCTTTTGATTTAATGTTTAACCAATCCTCATTTTGGGCAGGGATGAGGTCAATGGTGTATACTACATGTCCATTGTGTGTGTAGGGTGTCTGTAAGGATTCCCAAAGATACTAAGAGGGGGGGGTGAATCAGTATCTAATCGGTTTATTAACTTACTTGAATTAAAACATGTAAAGCATGTCAATACAGTGTACTAGTAAATCAAAAGTAATGCAGTAAACAAGAAAAACAATAACCACATGATGAGCACACCATAACACAGTAGTTTAATGAGGAAACCCCATGTAGGAAAAACCTCGGTGGGATTTGTGACCCACAATATTCACTTACTGGCCAATAAGGGAATATTACTGCTACAATAGGGGCCTGCACATGCAGGAAGGCCAAGTGCCTTGAGCACACCATAACACAGTAGTTTAATGAGGAAACCCCATGTAGGAAAAACCTCGGTGGGATTTGTGACCCACAATATTCACTTACTGGCCAATAAGGGAATATTACTGCTACAATAGGGGCCTGCACATGCAGGAAGGCCAAGTGCCTAGAGCTCACTACTCAATTACACAAGGAAGTCACACTGACTTACAAAAATGGATTATAATAATCCAACGTCTTATACTGCTTCAAAATAGCATCTACTATGCCAAATCCAGTACCGGTTTTAGCTCTGCTGCATACATAAACCCTTAACCTAAAATTTGCATATTAGGTCTACATTGTTTTGCCTATCACCTTATTTCCAAATGTTCTACAATGATCTCATACATATATGAGTCATATTGCAACTCACCATGTCATGATTAAGTAAAAGCAGGTATTTGAAAGGTACCCAAACCTTGTACAAACCAGGAAAATAGATCAACTATAAAAAGTGCCTGATCACTTCAAAAAGACAAAATGACCCATCGACAGGGATCAGCTAACATAATATAACATTAAAAACCTAAAGTAGACAGCAAAAGGAAAGCACATAGATAGCAAAAAGATAGAACCTAGGACACCAACTGAAATCTAAATACTATTCATAATTTCCTCAGCGTGGACAACCATTTGTTTCATGTTGTTCGCTGAGGTCTTCAGATCCTCCAGCTCATGAAATTTGATGTCACTCTTAATCTTTGTGTTGGCTCTGGTCCTCCTTTCATGACCCTTTGTGTCCAGCTTCTCTTTATCACCATCCTTCTCAGCATTGTTCTCAAACTTGTTGATAAGGATGTTCAAGTTGTCCACCGACGATTTGAGAATTTGGAAATTTTGGTCAGCAATCTTCTTAACATTGTGTTCCAACCTATCAATTCTACTTCTGAGATCATTCATTTTGATTTCCATTTCCTTTCTATCTCCCATTTCATTGACCTTTTTTTCTATAGCTATGATTTTTCCAACCATACATTCAATAGCTTCCGCATTATGCAGAACAACAACCAATTCTTTAACATGTTCAGCCAAGGGCTTGTCACCAACCGTAACTCTAGCAATAGCCTACATATCTATTTTCAGACTGTTGATATCCTTCACGATGGTCGCAATGGTCTCACACAAGGCCTTAACATTATCATTGTCACCACTGCCACTTATATCCCCTTTATTCTCCTTATGCAGACTTGTTGTATTCACGACCTCAATGTTGTCCATAATTGGGTTGCCCTCCCCTTCTTTGTCCTAACTCTCAACCTTCTTATTTTCTTCAGCCTCCTCCTCAGAATCAACCAGAATATGGTTGATATCAGAATTATTACCCTTTTTAGTATTCTTTCTCTAAACCTATTTTTGAGTAGTTCTCCCTTTCTTTTTTTTAACAATTTTTTTCTCAAAGGAGTCGGTTTTAGAATCTGACATACCTGATTCCACAATAATCCTTCTCTTCTTGGCCCTATTCCTGCCTTTTTTGCTAGTTTCTTTTGATTCTCCCTCGGTCTTTGATTCAAAGTTAAAACCACTAGCTTCACTCTTTGTTGTCACATCTCTTGCATTTTTGCCCTTAATAGGCTTTTCAATGCACTTCCCCTTGAGCATTTTATAAACCAGGACCATAAGCCCCTGATGGAGGGCATGATCACCCTTAGGGTCCTTCTGGATCTCCTTTATAGTATGATCCATTGAGCATGCAAGGTAATAGGGAAGGCTAACCTTTTCCCCATGATGGAAATGGTTGAGTAAAAGGAAATGATGCCCGTAGGCTCTGGTAAACCTACCATCTAAGGTAATGTATTCAATAGAAGTGAATAAGACAAACCTCCATGGCCTACAAATTCTCTTCGAGGAATGGTATGAGTTGTCGATTTTAATCATCTTTATCCTCTCTTCATCCGTAATAGGAAACTTTTCTGCTGCTTTATCTGATATGCCTCTGTCCTTGTAAAATTTCATTCCCTCAGTTGTCATCCCTGTGGCCTCGGCGATGACCTCTTCATCAACATTCATTATCTGGGATCCGATAAGAATTTTGTCATTTTTCCAATTCTTGATGAAATAGCTAGTGATTGTGGGATCTTTCCCACTTAGTCATTCCATGAAAACATTCAGACCCCCCTGCTAAAGGATATCCCAGACTTCTTTATTCTTTCTCCATTCAAAGCACAAGGTAGTTTCAAATCTTTTCTTGTTACCTCCCATTTTTCCTGCACCTTCCTTGCAATTCCTTCTCTCAATTTGAAAGCCTCTCCTTTGGTTTCTATGGTTATTCAGTGATAATGCCTAGAATCCATGCCAAATAATAATGATAAGACACCTATATAAATGCTCATTATCTTTGAGAAAATCCCGCATCGAAAAAGGTGGAAAGGTCATTAGAAATAATGATTTAAAGTACCACATTGCCTTTTCTGGCTTTGGTCCTATTTGAGCAAGGATTTCATTTCACTTGCAATCTCCATTTCACCATAACTAGTAATGATGTCTCCCGATTGGTAGGCCAGGTTGGCTGCCCAGTCAGCGCAGGAGTTGGCTTCCCTATACACGTGTAGAAACACACATTTCAAATTCTTTTCTGATTTTCCTAGTTTCTTTAATAGCATTACTAATTGACCAAGAAGGTGGGAATTTCATATTTAAACAATTGATTATGTTTAAGGAGTCTCCTTCACACCAAACTTTAGTGCATTTGGCTTCCTTGGCAAGGATCATCTCATGGTAAGCCACCATGGCTTCGGCAACATGATTAGTCTGATTTCCTATGGGAATTCATTTTATGATTTTGCATATTCCCCATTCATCCCTTAGGACCACGCCACATCCTACAACACCCAGGTTACCCTTTGAAGCCCCATCAAAATTGATTTTCATCCATCCCCTAGGCGGGCTGATCCATATCACTCCCTCTCTAGGGTTTCTCTGAAAGCACTCTTGAAATCTCCACTTTTTGTAGATAAATTGATCATCCATATCGTGAGGATTATCCATACCACCTATTATGTTCATATTTTCCACTATACTTCTTATTTTTCAAACACAATTTTAGCCTTAGTAGTCTTTTCTTTGAAAACTCTATCATTTCTCTCTTTCCATATACCCCAACACATGTGAGGTAAAGCAATTTTCCATAATAAGGTAGTGGTTTTATTTTTTGAAGGATGATGCCATGAGTTGAAAATCTCCTGAATTGAGTTGGGGAAGCCCCAACTGACTTTGAAGTGATCCAGACAACTTCCCCAAACATCAGTAGAGAAAGGGCAATGAAAGAGCATATGGTTTATGGTCTCCTCATTCTGCTTACAAAGAATACAGAAACTAGGCATGCTAATACCTCTTTTTCTGATATTCTCAATAGTAAGAATTTTATCTTGAAGGGCTATCCGAAAGAAAATGTTTATCTTAGAGGTGAGGCCTTTCACCCAAGCTTTAGCCCAGCATGGACTTTCCATGTTGTTGAACTGTTGATGATATAAAGAGGCAGTTGTAAAAGTACCACTATCTGTGAGTTTCCAAATTAAATGGTCTTCTTCTTCAATCCTCACCATAGAGTTCATGACTTTATTCAAACTACCCAAAGACTGGTCCACCTGAGATAAGTCCTTCCACTATCCATCTTTCCAGTAATCCTCCACCTTGGTTCCAAATCTTTCCTTGCATTGATTCTGAAATCTGTTCCACTCAGAATTTTCATTCAAAGGGATCTCCAGAAAACAAGGGTCTTCCCAGAATTGGATAAGATTCCTTTTTCCCAATTTCTATTTTGTACCTTTGGCAATTAAGTCTCTTGTCTTAGATACATTTTTCCAAATGTTGGATCCAATTGCGATAATCTCGACTTTGAGGGAGCTTTGAAGGTTCACACATTGACTTTTATATTTTTTATCCCATGTCATTTTCCACTCTCCTTGATTTCTATAACCTCTCCAAATCTTCTTGGCCATAAGGTAATTATTTATGTCTCTTATTCTTCTAAGGCCCAGACCTCCTTTCTTTATAGGCTTACAGACCTTCTCCCATGTAATCAAGTTCATTCTCTTCTTCTCCTCAACCCCTATCCATAAAAAGGATCTCTGAATCTTTTCAATGACCTCAGCATACTTAGCAGGAATCCTAAACAAACTGATAGCATAGAGAGGAATACTTTGAAGAGTGGATCTCAGCAATTGAACCTTACCCGCTTGACTAAGAAGAGCACCCTTCTAGCCAGATAGCTTTTTGTGGAATTTATCCACCAAGGCTCCCCAAAAGGTATATGGAGGATCATGGCATAAGGGGAGCCCCAAGTTAGAAGTAGGCAGACTACCAATTTGACCACCCAGAATATTACTAATTTTAATCCTCCTTCTCTCTGGGGTATTGATAAAATAAACAAAGCTTTTAGACCAGTTTATAAGTTGACTAGTGGCATTTCCATAGTTATCCAAAGCCTTTTTTAATCTTCTAGAATCCTTCACTATAGCTTTCCCCATTATTATAGAATCATCAACAAACTACTGATGGGAACATATTTGATCTGCTGAAGAAGGATTCAAACCACAAAACTCTCTTTTCTCAACCAGCTTTCCAATACATCTCCCCAGACATTCTACCATAATGATAAAGATAACTAGGGATAGAGGGTCCCCCTATCTAAGACCTCTAGAAGCTTTAAAGAAAGGAGAGGGAGATCCATTCAATAAAATAGAAAAAGAAGCCAAAGAGACAAGTTGCCTGATAAGGCTAACACTTCTGGAGATGAAGCCAAAAGTAGAGAGAACATCCATCATAAAATCCCAATCCACACTATCATAAGCTTTAGAGAGATCAAGCTTCAGAAAAAAAACCTTCTTTTTTAGAAAAAGACAAAGAGTGGATATTTTCATGGACAGCGATGATTGAGTTCATAATTTTTCTACCTGGGACAAAGCCACTTTGCTGAGGCAAAATGATGGAGGGGAGCAACTTAAGATTTCTAGAGGTTAGAACCTTGGAGATAATATTATAGAGAGAGTTGCATAGACTAATAGGTCTAAAAAGATCCATTGAGTCAGCCCCCATCTTTTTGGGTATAAGAGCAATAAAAGTACCATTAACTTCTTTCAAAAAAATTCTAGCACCAAAAAATTCTTTCATTACTCTAGTAACATCATCTCCAATAATATGCCAGTACATTTGGAAGAAGAACATGGGAAAGTCGTCCGGACCTGGGGCCTTGTTACCCTCAAAGGAGTTTACAGCTATCTGAATTTCATCATGGGAAGGGATGGCAGTCAGGTGAGCATTCTGATCATCCCCTAAAATGGTAGGTATACTGTCCAGGAGGTCCCTTTGGGCCTATATATCCAAATTCTGATCCTTAGCAAATAAATTGGAGAAAAAATCCATAGCAGCCTTGCTCATGGAATCATCATCTACTACACATCTATCGTTCACTTTAATCTGAGCAATTCTATTAATGACCTTATGTCTCAAGGTGGAAATATGGAATTATTTAGTATTATTGTCCCCCTCCTTCAACCAGGCATTTCTCGATCTTTGTTTTCAGTAGGTTTCCTCTTTAGCTATAATATCATGATATCTCATAAGAATAGCATCTTCAGTGTCTCTAGATGTATTAGTATAACCATTGTTTTGTATCTCATCCTAGATTTCCTTGAGCTCTAAGAGGATTTTAGCTTTTGAGGTAAAGATATTCCCAAAACATTCCTTATTCCACTTCTTAACATTGTCTTTAACAATCTTCAGCTTTTTGACCACTTTGTACATGGCATTTCCTTCAATACTGACCTGCCACCAGTCCCTAATCTTACTTTCCAGATCCAGGTGTCTAGTCCACATTTTTTCAAATCTATAAGGGAAATTTCTCCTTCTATTCTTTACTTCAGCTGTGAAGGTTATAGGGTAATGATCAGATCCTTCCCTTAGATGAGAAGATAAAGAGCAATCATGAAGTTTAAACCAATCTAAGGAAAGGAGAGCTCTATCAAGTCTAACCTAAATCAAATTCTCACTTCTTCTGTTAGTCCAAGTGTATTTGACTCCTTGTAGCTCTAGATCATGAATGGCATTATTGTTTATGAAATCCATCAAGCCTAATCTACTGTCCAAATTAGCTTGACTCCCTCCCTTTTTCTCATTCTCCTTCAAGGGTGTATTGAAATCTCCCATGATTAACCAGCTGTCCTCAGCAAACCTACTTCTCAACCCAGTGAGATTTCTCCACATCTCACTTCTACCAGTCTTAGTGTTAGGTGCGTATAAATTAGTTAAGACCCAAGTAGTGCAATTATTGAGGTGCTTAAATCTTATGCAAGTCAGGTTGTTGTCCTGAATCAGCACCTCACCTTCTACATTGTTTTTATTCCAGAAGGTAACAATTCCTCCTGATGCACCTTCTGAACTACCTCTGCTAACTCCTCCATTTTTGAACATATTCAAACTTTCAACTTTATCTTTCACCATCTTAGTTTCTTGAATCAAAAAAATATCAAGATTTTTATCTCTAATCATACTTTTAACTAAATCATATTTGTGAGGGTTGTTCAGTCCCTGAATGTTCCAGGAGATGATTTTCATGGGTTTTTGGAAATACCTGCCTCAAAGATAGTTCTTTGGGTTCCATCTGCTATGTTCCTTCTTGTTTCCATTGATCTTTTCTCCACATTTGAATGTCTTCCTGGAGAAGTGTATTGTGCTCCCACATCCCCAAGCCTGCTCCTGGTGTTTCTAGTTAGCGTACTACTGATTAGATTATTGTTATTCTTTTTTTTTTGCTTATTCTTTCTTTTGTCCTCTGCTGCTTCTTCATCCTCCTGCTTTGTTTCATTCTTCCCTAGTGCCTTTTAGATGTCTTCCTCATCTCCCCATTTTGGATCTTGTTCCTCTGAAAAGGCCAGCTTTACTTTTGCCTGGGTAGCTAATGAGATTTTTGATAGCCCTTGGCCCTAGATGTTATCAGGTTGAGCCTCCTGGAGCCAATCTAATTCTTTATCTAGATCATGAGATTTCGCAACAAGGTTAAATTTATCTCCTTCCTCTTTTTTATCTGAGGGCTTTTGATCTACTTTACTCTCACTTTTATCTAAGATTAACTTTGCCTTATACTTTTCCAGATCCTCTTGTTGAATGTTGTCTCTTTCTTTATGCTCTGAGTCCTTATCACTTGGTCCCAACATCTGAATCTTTAGTTCATTCCCCACTTCACTGGTGAGTTCTTCCTCCACCCGTCCAATCTGAGACTATTTCTCTTGATCTAGGTCAATGGACTCCAAGGCTTTTAGAGGCTTATCCACTTTTTTCCAAACCTTAGTTTGGAGGTAGGGTTTACCCTTGATACTTGGACTTTTTTTAGCCCAATGTCCAACTTTTTTACAATGAAAACAAGAAAAGGGGATAGTTTCAAAAATAATATGTGAGGCCCTACCCCGACCTATCCTATCTCTTCAGTTATTTTCATGTTAGAACTATTTTGGATGCTAGTTTTGACACACTATGGATATAGAACTTTTTACGATCCCACGATTTTTGGTAATATTGATATATATTGGATGCTCCATTTCTATGCCTTGTGGATTATAGAATATTATATGATTCCAGATTAGGGTAATATTGTGATGATGTATGTTATTATCTAAATTTCAGGATTTGTTATAATGTTAGAAATACATTTGCATATCTTGTAGATGGATCAAATTTTGAGGATTATGATGAATTGCTTTGATTTGTGACAATCGTATTTTATAATGACAAGTCTTTGCAGAGTGGATGTATTGTATTCTAATTACGTATTTTATATTATATGAGGCTATTGGGAAGTACTAATGTTTAAATTGAGTTGTGCAGGAGATTATCCATGTGACCATGGAAATATTATGGAGAATCAATCCTAGGCCTATGTGCGTTAGTAAAACCAGGGGTTGTCTATTTGGAGAGACAACACCCCGTATGTATTGTATTTTATTCATAAATGTAAAATGTTGCATGAGTGTAAATTGTATTTATTGAATTGTTTAAATTGTTTTAGGGACAATTGCCATGTATGTAATTGTGATGTGGAATTATGTTGTAGTGTCACTTGACACCTATGTAGTATGTTGTGTTGGCAAATTGTCTTGTCACCTTTTTGGAAAGTTTTATTTTTGTTAATTGTTATATCTCCTAATTATCCTTGAAGGAACCAAGAAATCTAGGTTAGTGAGCCACAAGAAAGGTCAACTCAGAGTTGACCCGTAGGTTAACTTCAGGTGGACTTTCTGAGGATCAAATCAACTCCTAGAGTCAATTTTAGAGCTTTTCTATTAGGCCTCATGGGGTACCTATGGGTGAAGGCCAAAATTGGCCATGTGTCTTTCCCTTAGGACTTGTTTAACCACCCAAAAGTGGTTTTCCCAAGATGGACGAATTCCATCTATAGGAGTGCCCTCCTTGGTAGGAGAACCTTCTTGAAGGGAGTAATCCCTCTTCCCCATTCCATTTTCCCTTCTCTAGACACCTAGGTTAGGGAGTGTGTAAGACCTAGGGAAGACCAATCCAATGGGGGATCCCTCACTCTATCCAAGAGGTTGGAAGGAGTGAGAGAGGCCTTCTTAGGCTAAGAATGGAAGCTTAGTGAGCTAATCACCCACTCTCCATCCTTGGAGATTTTTTGGAAAATTTTGGAGGAAGATCAATTTTAGGATAGCAGATTTGGGGGCTAAGAAATTGTAGAAAAGAATTAGTGGATTGGGCAGCTCTTCATCAAGCTTTCCCTTAGATTTCCTTTGGCAGGTCAAGGTTGGTGTTATTTTTACTTTCTCATGTAAATATAAAAATGTTATAGAATGTTGGAATGGAAATTGCTGTAACTCTTTATTGTGATGTATTGTAAAAAAAATTTTTTATGTGTTCTTGTTTATTTCTGTTTTATGTAATGTTGTGTTGGGGAGTGTTCGAGACCATCCTTTCCTTGGGAGGAAAGATTGGTCTTGGGGGTGGAAAGAGCTTGACAGCCCTTAGGGTGAGAGGCTCTCATTTTGAGAGTGATCTCAAGGGTCTGTCCATGAGACCCTTGCTGCTTTCTTTTGTGTTATTACACTTGGGGGTCATAAGGGGGAGCAAATATGGCATGCTTGCCTTGTTGGGGGTCATAAGGGTGTAGGGAACAAGGTTGAATTCTGGTTATACATTCATGGGTGCCATGAGTTGGCTGTAAGTTTTGTTTAGAAGATTTCTCCCCTAGGGTACTTGGTCCACTTCCACCCTAGTAAGGCATCACATTTTGTGATGGAGTTTCATCTTGGGAAGGGATGTGTTTGTTGTGTTGATTTCTATTCCCTTTTGCTTGCTGTATTGCTTGGTTGTAACCCCGTCTAGGTCTTGATTCTCCAAGCTCGGGGGTGGCTTCTGGTAAGCCTAGGCTGGGAGGTGAGCATCCCATGGTCACAGTCCTAAAATTGTACATGCAGGTTGCTTGGGAAAAAGACTAGGAGTTGCAGATTTGCTTGGTTGTAGATTGTTATTCAGATACAGATTTTCTATTTAAATGCAGAAAAGCAAAAAGAAAATGTAATCTTTATGAATTGTAGCAAAATAAATATATGTGAAAAAGGAGTTTTAGGTTGATTTCTTTTATTTTCTGTATAAAGATTAAGAAAAAGAAGACTGATTAGATAATTCACCCATTCTATATATGGGCTATTGTAACTTATTATTCTGAAAGCAATGTATTTTTTATTTAAATTTTGATGTCTATTATGTTACTGTAGACTACATCTAAATCTGGTCTGTTAACTTGTTTATTTACTACAATATTAATGAAAAGGAAAAAAAATGCATTAGATTTCATTATTTACTTGCATAGTTTAAATTTCTATTATTTTATGACTGTAAAAAAAAAAAAAAAAAAATAGTATTTTTACATTGTTGTAGAGAGCATGATGTATGACTGTTAAAAAGAAGAAAAATAAGACCTATTCTTAATGTTGTTAGAAGACTAAGAATAGAATGTTTAATTGTTAAAATCTCAAAACAATATAAGGGTTTTCAGCCCTATTATTTTAACATTCAATTATATATATCTATAAATATATAAGTATATATATTGAAAAATATATACCTATATATATATATATAAATATAAATATATATATATAAATATATATATATATATATATATATATATATATATATAAAAACTGATATATGTGCATACCCCTGCAATAACAAAAAGAGATATATTCTGAATTTGTGTATCCCTGTTACAAAATATATAGAGCATTGCATGCTGCTGTGTTAAAATTAATTTCAAATAAACTTCCTAATCTTATATATATATATATATATAAACATATCCACCACTGCATCCGAAAACACACTCCAGAGATACAAAAAAAAAAAATATTCGTATAGAATCTAAACATGATAATGGGTATATATATATATATATATATATATAAATATATATATATATATAAATATATATATACATATATTTATATTCACATACTTAAAAGTTCTTTTAAAAAAAATAGAGCGAAATATTAAAATATTTCAAAAAAAAACTTATTGGGAAATCGCGGGTACCGAGCCAAGCCACTGTGTGTTAACACAGTGGACGGCACACGGCCGAGCCACTGTGTTTACACACAGTGGGCGGCGCTGAAGGGCACCGCACTGTGTGCAAACACAGTGGAGCGAGCGGCGCCCGCCACTATGTGTATACACAGTGGGTGGCGGGTTACACCGTCCGCCACTGTGTGTGCACACAGTGAGCGGCGCTGCCGCCACTGTGTGTATGCACAGCGGCGGCCGGGGGAACCCCGCGCCAAACCCTCCTTTCTCCCCTCTTCGAACCCTCCGCTGTACCTGCAAACACTCCAAAACAAATTTAAAAAAAAGGGGTTTCTAATAAACCCTAACCCATTTCGGGTTAGGGCATAAAATAAGAAGAAAATAAAACACGCGGAGATATATAGAAATGCAACCCTAACCCAGTTTCAGGTTAGGGTTAGCATTTTAGGAATTTTATATATATATATATATATGGGAGCATTAAAATGTAGTTTTTTATTAGGGTTAGCATTTTAGGGATTTTATATATATATATATATATATATATATATATATATATATATATAATCCCAGTTTTAATTCGGGATGGGAAATTTAATTTGGAATTTTAAAATTTGATTTGAATATATATTTGGGGTTAAATTAATGATTGAATTATTATATGAATTTTTATTCCTTAGGGGATTAAATTTTTAATATAGTAAAATTAAAGGGGTTAAAACATGAGGAGCTATTATAGTTGGACGCACCATACATTAAATCGATTAATTTATTTAATTAACCAATAGAGTTTCCTCAACTCATTGGGCGTTAGGTTATATTGTAAATGGGGAAAAATTTAAATAGGTGAAATTGTAAATTAATTTTATGACCCATAAGCCTTGTGACCGATTTGGCCGAAATAATTAAATCATCAAAATTAAGAGGTTAGGAAAATTAGAATTGGCTTTAGCCTAATATCGGTTTTAGTGGGAAATGGTGTTATAAGAATTTAAACGATATCGGTGGGATATAAATAGTAAATTTGCGTGTGCATCAATTAATTAATAACATTATCATTATATGATTGGGGATGAATTAATACGTCAAGATATCCATTTATCCCTCGTTTCAAATTATGACAACTTAGTTAAGGTAATTGAGCTAGCTAACTAATCTGTGACACTGATTAATCCCCACCAAATTAAGTCGCTCGTTCGAGTTGGTTAATTAACCCAACCTTAGTAAACAATTTTATTTTCACCCTAGATAAGTCAAATCTCAAATCAAGTTATTATAATTGTAGTATATGTTGCGAGTTCATGATGTCAAAAAAAAAAAAAAATTGTTCCGTTTTTGTGCCCAAAAGTTGGGCATGGCACAATATTCTGCTTCCACTTCCCCAGTTTAGATTCTATCTCTATTTCTACTGGCATATTTGTGTCAAGTCCAACTCCAACACAAATCCTAGCATAAATTAGCCTTCTTCTGATGTCATGATCTGGTCAATAGCGATAAGCTCCTCGAAGGTATTAGCTATTCTTGCAAAAACATCTTCCTCCCTGAATTCCATTGGAAGCTCAAGGAGCTTGACCCACACTGGGACTTGGACCAAAAAATTCTTCCCTTTTGCCACATTAGGTGCCACTTCTGGATGTACATGATGTATTTGCCTATTGCCCAAGACCCACTAAAGAGAATGTTTCCTCTATCCTCATCGCAAGAAAAAGAAAAGGATAGACATCCCTTGTTCATTGCTACCACCTCAACCTAACCTTTCAAGTACCACTTTCTTTTGACAAATCCACAAACTATTTCTATATTAGGTCTAGACCCAAAAAAATTATAGATCAATGTATTTTCCATTTTAGCAATGTTTTGGTCTATGATTTGATCTAGAACAACGATAACAAACTTGCCCTGAGACACATTCGAGGCGTTTTTAATAGGAGGCAATGGGACTTACCTTTAGGTTTAACCCCAAATAGAGAGGTCCACTTATGTGTCTGTCCATTCAAAATGGGTCCCCCCTTAAGATCCATTGATGAAATATCCTTTTCTGGATGATCTTTTCCTTCCACCGTGTTCTCTAAACCACTAGTCGCTTGTTGTCCTTGGGCTCCTTCTGAGTTGTCGTCTTCTATTTTTGAAGTTGGAACCTGCCCTTTCCTGCTCTCATCTGCTAGTCGCTCTTCACATGGTGTTGGTCCTCCCCCTAGGTCCCCCAAATCCAAGGGATCATTGGGATCCTTACAATCTAAACCCCCTCCATCTACAGGAAACTCTAAGTCATCTGCCTCATGTTGTCCTGATGTCAATCCAAAATTCTAGCTCAATTTTGAATTCTGGAACCGTCTGCGCTCCATACCGTCTGCCCACATCCAAGAGTAAACTCAAATTTTGGGTTAGTCTCCATATGCCTCTATCAGCTTACAGTGATTTTATAATTAATTTCAAAATATATTATCAACAAAATTCCTATCGGCCTTGGGTGCTAGTATCCTTTCTTGCACTACCGATGTTCTGTGTGTCAATGTAGAGTTTGTCATTGCCATTGCCGGTATAATTGTCTTGCCAGTATCATATGATTGCAAGGTTGCCATCAATGACAAAACCTTCAATCACCTACAATTTTGCATTGGAGTGTGCATTTGCCAACAATCTCCCCCTTTGGCATTGATGGCAACACTCATGAGAAAAATCCAAAAAGTGTCATCCAAAAAGAATCTGCCAAAATTGTCTTACCAAAAACTATCTTACCAAAAACTATGTGCCAAATCATATGTGCTCCCCCTAAGCTGATGGTGTCTTCTGCTAATCATTTTTCTCATTTCCACTACTCCCCCTTTGGCATCAATGACAAAGGTTGTCAAAGTGTCAATTGAGTGTGGTTTCCAGCTTCATCCCTGTAACTGGTTGGTTACAATATGAAAAAGGTCTGCTAATATTAGATTCAGGCTCTCAGTGAATCGTTCATTGTCTTTTAATGTGGCCTCTGTCCTCTGAATTGTACTAGTGAGGTGTTGCATTTGATGTTCCGGTGTCTTCTATCCTTGAACCAATGCCTCAGATATCTCTTTTCTCAAAGAGGTGAGGTAGTCCAATTTTGGACTAAGTCTCTATTTCATATCTTTTGCCTTTCCTTTTCTTCTTTCCTTCTTTCAAATTTCTAAAGTTCCTCCTCAAAACCTGTTATTTTCTGCTCAAAAACTGATAATGGTTCAGATGAATCAATGAAATTGTTAGCTAATTTATTTATTTCTTCCTATACCATACTGATCTTCTTGTCTATATCTACTATCAAAAATTTTGTTTTACATGTATCTTTGTACAACGTTTTAAATTCTTTTAATGTTTTACATAGTGCCGGTAAAAGAGTGTCAAATTGTCTCATGCACTTCTTTATTTCCTCTTCAAAGAATTTATTATTTTCTTTCTCAATTTTCTCTTTGAATGCTTCCTCATTTATTTGTTCAACTGTCACAATGTTATCAGTAATATACTTGGACAATGTGTCAAGTTAATTTAAAAAATTCTTTATTATCCACATTACACTTGGGTGCTATCATTTTCAAAATTGGGATTATATCATCAATAGCTTTGTATGCTTGTGCACTACACTCTGTTATTTTCTTGATTGAATCCAATAGAAATTTTGTCACATTTGTTGGTTTGAATTCTGCCATGGAAGAACCAACAATTTGTATTCCGTCGGTGTGAGTAACTTCTTTGCTTGTAGTGACCTCTGGTAGGTCAATTTGTGTTTGCATTTCTCTAAGCAAAGGTTTGGATTTCTCAGCTGTTGTCGGTGGCACTGTCTATGCATGAACCTGTTCCTATGAGGGAGTCTGTTGCTCTACCTATTTCTTAGTGTTGCTCACTACCGGTTTTCCTTCTGTGCTGCTTGTTGTCGGTGGCTCAGTAGATAAATCATTATGTACATCTGTAGTCTTTGACTTTCCAGTGTCCGGGGTCACTGTAATGTTTTCTGTCAGTGGCTCTGTTGCCACATCTGATTTTCCAGTTGATTCTTTATCCACCACAATATTGAATTTCTAAGTGTCAATGTTCATTGTATATAACACCTCAGAATCAAGATTTGTATCCTCATGTGGTGTGTCATACTCTCAGTAGCCGGTTGATTATCAGTAGTAACTACCGGTGGAGTATCTAAAGGCAATAGGGATAAGTTGTCTATTATTTTTATATTGGGTGGTCCACCAGCCTTACCTTTTCCCTTATCCTTTTGATATACCTTGATGGGTTTAGGGCTTCTATACTCTTCCTATTTCTCCTTCTCTGCAAAGAATATATCCCATGCATCAGTTGTTTCTTCTGTTACCTCATTCACTCTACCTACCATCAGTGCTACATGCTGGTGAGCAGTTGAAAATATTGACTGGTTAACCTCGGAGATGAATTGATCTATCTTATTAGGTGAGTTGATGGGATGTACAGCAAGTAGTTTTTCAATCTTTATTTTCTTATCAAGATCAACAATAGCTAGCCTTCTAGCTTCTAGTCTATTATACAGATCTCTCAATATTTCATCAACAACTTGCATCAAAAATTTCTTGTAAATATCTAAGTGTAAGATTACGTTGTTCTCTACTTTCTCCTTGTCATCAGCCGATAGTGTGTCATATAATTTGTTAATGTTTTTCAGCTTCCCATACTCTGTTATTTCATTGAGAAGTTTATCAATGGGAGCAATAGTTTGTTGAGACTTCTTCTTAGGGGTCATCTTCTTTTTCTTTGGAGTCAATTTCTTTGCTGGGGGCCTTACTACCTGTTGCTTCTGTCTTGTTTTTCTAGGAGAAGGTGAGGGTACCTGTGAATTTTTTCTCTTCCTTTCAACTCTTTTGAATTTAACCGGTATGTCACTCTCAGAGGAAGTTGCAACCGGTGACAGACAAATTTTCGGTTGAAGTTCTTCCAGTTCACTCTCCTTAATATCGGTTTGTCTTATTACATCTTCATTGATAGCTTGTGCCTACTGGGTTCCTTTTCTAATAGTTTCCTCAACCTTCTTAACCCTTTTCCTTGATTGAATTTGGCTTTCTATTGTTTCAGCACTGCCAAAAACTTTTTCTTCAGGTTCCTTTGGAGCTTCTAAGAGGGCTTTTGCATAAGTTTCTATTATGTTGTCATCAGTTTCATACCCCATTTCAGTTACCAGATGGTTCTAGGAATAACTTCCTCCATCCAAATTTCATCCTTCTTTATCACAAAACAAATTTCATGCTTATATTTGTCCACAATTGTTTGTGACAATCCAACTGTAGTTTTCACTCGGACCTTCAATGCCTGAAAATACTCATATAAGTTCTTTTCCCTGTTCTCTCCCATGTTGTTCAGTAAATCTAACAATTGTTTGCCTACCGATATATCAAAACCAAAATTTCTAATACCAATACCAGGTACTTGTTTGGTTATGTACAACATTAGACAAACAAGTAGGTTTCTAAATCTAAATGTTCCCTTTTTGTCTTTCTTTATCTTTCCCAAATTATCAATTAGTTCATCTTTAAGCCATTCACATATGTCTATCCTTGCATTATCATTTACCATATCATAGGCACTTTTAATGCATAGGCTAGAGATTGAGTTTAACCTATTTGCATGTGTAGTTTTGTATCCTAAGATCATACTAAGAAATTTGACATTGATATCTGTTACATCATTTACCCTTAGTGATCTCTTGTCAAATGTTGCACTAGTTAGGTCTATCACTGTGTCATTTGAGACTCTCTTGGTTTTGTCAGGTCTATTACCAGTGGAAGGTAACCCTATTACAGCTTTGAAAGCTTCCTTAGTAATCTTGTAAATATAATCCAACCAAAAGAATTCAACATGAACCCTTCTTAGCACAATTCTTATGATATCCTTGGAAAAATTTGGGATACTAACAATTTTTGTAAAACCTAGGGTTTCTATTATCTTGTGTTCAATTTTGACATTTCCAGATTCATAACAAATTATAGATTTATACATGTTTTTGATTTCATCATCACCCAATTCCTCTATATGACAATGTATATACATTCTAGCGTCTTCAGCATAAACTACCCCTTTAGGGATTTGGGAGAATGCACCTATGTCATCATCTTTCTTAGCAATTTCGGGAACCAATTTGAAGATGGGTCTAGGGCGCTTAACTACTTCAACAATAGTAGGGTTTGCAATGAATTTAGGAGTAGATGAAGAAGCCATGGTTATAAATACCTTTATCTACCTTGAGAAATGATTGCTTGATGAATTGCTTCGCTATGGGTGCCTTGGCTTGGAAATTTTCACACTCTCGAAAGTTTGAATGCTCGGTGAATGAAAAATGGAGCCAAAACACTTGCTTTATAATGTCATTTTCTCCAACTACCACGTTTAATGCTTGTCAGTTAAGTAATGACTTAACTTTTCTACCGGTATAGAAGTAATTTCAACTTCTTACCATCAACCGAGGGAATAATAGCATGTTTCTCATTTAGTTGTTAAACCCTAAAAGGATTTTCCTTCAGTTAGATGAAGAGTCTCCTGCCAGTGGAGTGTTACTCTGTTTTTCCAGTGGAGGAGTATTCATATCAACATTCTGATCTGACTTTCTAATTCATTGTTTTGAGAATTCTTGCTTTACCTCTTCAACCTTTTCTTTACCTTTCAAACTAGGACCTTTGTTGTTTGCCGATGAGGTCTTGCTTCTACAAAACTTAGCAATGTGTCCAATTTTTTTATAGGCATAACAAGTCACATTGTTTTTTTCTGAATAGCTTTCCCATATCCTATCCTGGTATGTGTTCTGCATTGATTAGATAAATGTCCAAATCTTCCATAAACATTGCATCTTACATTCATTCTGCAATTTGTTGAATTATGACCAACTTTGTTGCATTTAGAACATTGACCGGTGGGTGTATTGGTGTTTTGATAATTTCTAGATCTATACTAATTTTCTCTATGACCATACTTGTTACAGTTAAAGCATTTGCCATTAAATTTGTAAGCACTAGGTTGTCTTATCGGTTTGCTATGATCATGATTGTTTGCAGTACCAAAGCTTTCACCAACTTCAAAGCCAAGCCCATTTGTATCGCCATTAGGTTTCTGATTCTTCAACATGTCACCAAGTTCTTCTAAACTTTTCTTGAATTTTTCTTTGTGATGATTTGCAATAGTTAGTTCACTTTCCAAGATTCCTTTCTGTCTTATGAGTTCAGTTCTATCATTTTGTGTGTGCATTAAATCTACCTTCAACATATCATTTTCATGACTAAGTCTTGTGTTCTCATTTTTAGCATCATTTAGTCTTCTGGCCAAGTCTTCTTCATTTTTCTTCCTATCTTCAATTTCTTTACAAAATCTCATAGTCATATCCTGCATCTCATTTTGTGTTGTACTGATCTCTTGTCTTAGCTTGTTTAACCAGATCATTAAGAATTTCCTTTTCATCTCCCTCTTTCTGCATCTTCTCACAAAGTTCTCTTCTTTTATTCCTTGCTATAGTGTAATTCACTTGAATTACTTGAATGATATCTTGAGCAGCCTTTCGATCATCTTCAAGTTTGATAGTCTTCACCTTTTCTGCATCATAGTCTGAAAGAGCTATTTTCAATTATTCTCTCAAGTTTTCCATCTCTATCAGTGTCAAGATCTTCCTCAAGCTGTTAGACTTCTGAAAGTAGAGGACCAGGCTTTGATACCAATTGTTAGGATTCCCAAAGATACTAAGAGGGGGGGTGAATCAGTATCTAACTAGTTTATTAATTTGCTTGAATTAAAACACGTAAAGCATGTCAATACAGTGTACTGGTAAATCAAAAGTAATGCAATAAACAAGAAAAACAATAACCACATGAAGAGCACACCATAACACTATAGTTTAATGAGGAAACCTAGTGTGGGAAAAACCTTAGTGGGATTTGTGACCCATAATATTCACTTACTAGCCAATAAGGGAATATTACTACTACAATAGGGGCCTGCACATTCAAGGAGGCCAAGTGCCTAGAGCTCACTGCTCAATTACAAAAGGAAGTCACACTGACTTACAAAAATGGATTATAATAATCCAATGTCTTGTACTGCTTCAAAACAGCATCTACTATGCCAGATCCAGTACTGGTTTTAGCTCTGCTACATACATAAACCCTTAACCTAAAATTTGCATATTAGGTCTCCATTGTTTTGCCTATCACCTTATTTCCAAATATTCTACAATGATCTCATACATATATGAGTCATATTACAACTCGCCATGTTGGCTTACAATGATTTTACAATTAATTTCAAAATATATTATCAACAAAATTCATGTCAGCCTTGGGTGCCAGTATCCTTTCTTTCATTGCTGGTGTTCTGTGTGTCAGTGTAGAGTTTGTCGTTGCTAGTGCCGGTATAATTGTCTTGCCAGTATCATATGATTGCAAGGTTGCCATCAATGACAAAACCTTCAATTAAATACAATTTCTCATTGGAGTGTGCATTTTCCAATAGTGTCATGCAAGGTTTGGCACGTGCTTCATAATGTTTTCATGACTATTGCAGTCACAGGGGTAAATTGACTATCACAGTCGATGATAGAAGCATTCCTTGAAGTGACAAAGTGTGTTATGGCTAGGAGGGCTTAGAGAGGTGTTGGTTGGTATGTCTACAACCTTCCCAAGGAATTGGTGCAAGTGGAGTGCCCAAAGGAGGGGCTAAACCGGTGGATTGCCAAAGATAACAACAAATTGTCACAATAACGACAGTGTGAGGTAAAGAGAGTATTTTCCAAGACCTATTGATTTCTAATATGCCATGGGTTGTGGATAGACCTTAGATTTTTTTGAAGGTGCCTTGAGTGTTTGGGAGTGGGCATATCATTGTTTGGGTATCCATCTTAAGGAGTATTGGCTAACTGCCAAGTAACCGGTGTTAGGATAGTGATAGCATTTTGTCTTGTGAATTTAGTCTGGAGTTTGGTTGGGTTGTAATACCTTCAAATGCAATGTGGGAAGAGTCTACCTTGGTGCTAGGGTATGGAGGAGACTAGGAGCCAAGTATTGATCCTAGAGTGGGGTCCAAAGGAGTTAGTAGGTTATCAATACCTTGAAAGTGCAGTCTTAGACAAATTGATGAGATGATCAATCATGATCAATAGGAGTTGGAATGGAGAGTTTGTAACACCTAGCATGTAGAAGGATCCTCTAGAGTGTCACCTTGAGTGACTAAACCCTTGAGATTTTTTGAGCAGAAGATCCCTCTGCAACAAATGGTATCAGAGCAAGTAAAAGGTCTGGGATATGTGTGTAGGAATCCTAGATAGGTGAGAAGATGTATTTGACAAGGTCAGAAAGAGAGTTGTGTAATGCTTTCATAGAATACTTGGATGGTGGAAGGAAGCCAAAAGGAAAACAAGATGAGAGAAAGAAGAAGAAAGAAGAGAGGAAGAGGATAGATGAAGAAGAGTTGAGTAGATTGAAGAAAGAACTTGGTGAGATTGATGAGATTGATGAGAAGTTAAGAAGACTTGCAGAAGAGAGGGAGAAATTAAGAAAGGAAGATGAAGTTCATGAAGCACAGATGAATTTGAGGTTGGAAAACCTAGAGATAAAAGTGAAGAGTTGGCACTTGAGGGTGCAAAAGAGGGTAGTTTGGCTTGTGAAGAGGCTAATAGCAGCAAAGAAGAAGGCAAATGAGGAAGCCTTGAAGGTGAATGATGAGTTGAGATGCCAAGGTGAATGGCATGAGAATGAGAATGAATTTAGTGAAGGAGAAGAACCTGATCTATGAGCATTATATGCAGCCATAGAGAAAGAATGGAGAAGCCATGGTGGGGTCCACTCACTTGAGATATTAGCACAAAAGATTCCTATGATGGAACAAGATAATATTGAAATCAATGATGATACTATATTTTTTTTTTCTAATCATTTGAATGCAGGTTTGTTGAGTGTTTACTAGGATGACCATATTGGAGGTGCTTATATTGAGTACCATTTGTTTGGGAGGAGTTGCAATGAGCCACCAAAGCATAGAAATTTTCTTGTAGGGTACAAACAGCAAGTACCTATGAATTGGAAGACTAGAAAGAGGAGGCATCCATTCAAGGGGACCTTGAATCTTTTTTCCCTGAGAGTATGGTGCAGGAGCACCTATGGAGCACCCATGGAGACAAGGTGCACTAGGGTCACTGATAGGCCCTCATGGAGAATCAAATGGAAATGAAGTATAAAAGGCCTTTGAGGTCTTAAAACAATGTAATAATGTCCAATAGAGCCTAAATGTGCAATAAAATGTAATAGGAAGATCAAAAAGTGTAAAATTGTCAATCTTGGCAATTAGGCCTAGAAAGGGCTAAAATTGGGTTTTGAAGGGTAGAATAGGAAATGTGAAGAATAAAACATGTTTTAAATGTTTGTAAGGTCATCTTAAGACCATTTTTATATGTTGGTAGAGTTAGTGGTCCAATTTGTTCATGTTGACAACTTTGTTTGTCAAATGACAACTTTTGAGAGCAACTTTTATTGTCAAAATTGTAAAAATGACAAGAATAGGTTGTTAGAGGTAGTTGGGTAGTTATAGTTCAGTCTTGAAGGCCACAAATGCTATAAAAATGTTTCAAAACAATTATGTGAGGGGACATTGAGGGATATTGGGAGTGTTTGGTCAAAGACAATCATTTGGAGCAATAAAATCCATATTTTCATGTGCATTTTCTGAGTTTCAATGTGTACAGTCATATCATTATTCATTTTGATGCATTTGATGTTGGTATCTTGAAATATTCTTGGTTAGGTATTATAAAGGAGTGATTTAAATTTTCTTTGGAGGTGGTGGCATTCATTTTCATTGTGTTTAATCAAAGTTCTTTGCATTTTAGTGAAAACTGTCAGAACCCTAGCTTAGGGTAACCAATGGCTTTGTAAATGTAGTATCTTTTGATTTAATGTTTAACCAATCCTCATTTTGGGTAGGGATGAGTTAAATGGTGTATAATACCTTTCCATGGTGTGTGCAAGGTTTCA
This sequence comes from Cryptomeria japonica, assembly GCF_030272615.1. Taxonomy (NCBI): domain Eukaryota; kingdom Viridiplantae; phylum Streptophyta; class Pinopsida; order Cupressales; family Cupressaceae; genus Cryptomeria; species Cryptomeria japonica. The sequence continues at coordinate 264,505,069 of NC_081410.1, forward strand.
TACAAGGTTTGGCATGTGCTTCATAATGTTTTCATGATTGTTGCAGTCACAGGGGCATATTGACTGTCACAGTCGATGATAGAAGCTTTGCTTCAAGTGACAATGTGTTATGGCTAGGAGGGCTTAGAGAGGTGTTGGTTGGTGTGTCTACAACCTTCCCAAGGAATTGGTGCAAGTGGAGTGCCCAAAGGAGGGGCTAAACTAGTGGATCACTAGAGATAGCAGCAAACTGTCACAATAAGGACAGTGTGAGGTAAAGAGAGTATTTGCCAAATCCTGTTGATTTCTAATATGCCATGGGTTGTGGATAGACATTAGATGTTTTTGAAGGTTCCTTGATTGTTTGGGATTGGGTATATCATTGTTTGGGTATCCATCTTAAGGAGTATTGGCTAACTGCCAAGTAACCGGTGTTAGGACAGTGATAGCATTTTGTCTTGTGAATCTAGTTTGGAGTTTGGTTGGGTTGTAATACCTTCAAATGCAATGTGGGAAGAGTCTACCTTGGTGCTAGGGTATGGAGGAGACTAGGAGCCAAGTATTGATCCTAGAGTAGGGTCTAAAAAAGTGAGTAGGTTATCAAAACCTTGAAAGTGTAGTCTTAGACAAATTGATGAGATGATCAATCATGATCAATGGGAGTTGGAATGGAGAGTTTGTAACACCTATCATGTAGAAGGATCCTCTAGAGTGTCACCTTGAGTGACTGAACCCTTGAGATTTATGGAGCTAGAGATTCCTTTGCATCAGTAAATAATGAAGAAATGAAAAGATGCATAGATACTGCAAATAGGATAGTTTTCAATAGTAAACCCTGACAGATAAGCCTTATGATGGGGAGAGTGAATGAGGTAATAAATGAGACTAGTAAGGGATGGACCAAATTCTTTCAGAAAAACCTAGAATTTCTCACATCTCAAGAAGAATTGGCAAGGGCAACATCTTCCACCATTCCTGACAAATCAAAAGGGAAAGGTATTTTGGGCAGTTCAACTCCAATTTTGACACAACTGACAGTAACTATAGATATTCAGACACAACTGGCAGTTAAGGAGAGTGTATAGTCTGTACCAGCACGGAGAATTTTTTAGCAAGAAAATGTACAAGACACTATAAATACTGTGGATAATACTCCCCTGGCAGTAATTGATATTGCACCAAGTGGCAAAGCCATCGGTGCAAAAGAGGTTGAGATGGACAAGGTAAAAGCAACTGAATCCATACCAGTAGGTAAAACTAATTCCCCAACAAAGGTATTGGCAATTGACACTTCTCAGGTTGAGAAGAAATCAATCTCTGAGTTGAGTCTAACTAAATTGATGATGATGGCTACTCAGAAGTTACTGAAGGAAGGTACTATAGATAAAGGAATAATTTATCAATCGGTCACAGTGTTGCATAGATTAATACGTAATTGCTAGATTGAAGATGGAGCAAGCCCTTACGGAAAGCTCAAGACTCTAACAGAGCATATCTCTAACAATTTTCAATCTCTGAGGCAGATTACAGACCAACAGGCTTTGGATAAATTCATAGCAGCTAAAAGAATAGCTTTTGATCATATTATAGAAACAAAGAAGAAGAAAATTGAGGACAAGATTATTTCTATTGAGGTTTGTTTAAAACAATGTACAAATATCTATAGAGTGTGTTGTAACATAGAAATTCATACGGCTAATGTAGATAGCAGATTAAAGGAGTTATATGATAAGATAGCTAAAATTGCTAACTCTTTTGATGGGCTAACTGCACTGACCACATCTATTGATGGACAAATTTTGTCCTTGGAGAACGAAATTTTTTCTTTTGAGAAGGAGAGAGATAAAATCATGTGAAGAGCAAGAAGTCTAAGAGGACTGGTAAGTCCTAGATTAGATTCATTGGGTGTTCATAAGAGAGAGTGCATGGATATGATAGCTAAACCCACACCGGTAGGTGTCCAAGAGAAGGAAACACATACCCACTTACTAAGTGGACTAGAATATGTTTCAGATACTTTCAAAACCAGTTGGAATACATATCCTAAGTTATTGCAAAAGGCATACCCAGAAATCTTGAAGATGATTAAACTCCAATGAAACTAACAATATTCATTTATTCTTTTGTTATGGAATTCTTCCAATTCTTCCACTGGTCTTTGGCATTAATGTCAAAGGGGGAGTATGCATATATGTGAAAAATATCAGAGAATACTAGATAAAAACACATAGGAAGGATATCAGGATATTAGATGGAATGTATTGCTCAAGGGGAGCATACCGGCAGGGAATCCATTTTTCACATGAGTGTTGCCATCAATGCCAAAGGGGGATATTGTTGGCAATTGACAATCATTGGATTCATTTTTTTTTTCATTGATGGCAACAAGATCAGATGAAGTCATTTACCAGCACTAGGAGGCATATACTGGCAGTTACCGGCTTTGGAGCATTTAGGGCTACACCGGCACTGGCACTAGCATTGGCATTAATACTTCATTGGAAGCTGACATTAAGGAGGATTTACTTAATAAATCATTTTGTACTTATTGTCAAGGCTGACATTAAATATCTTTTGTAAATGTATTATAACACAACATAAGGCATATTATTTATAATAGGTATATAGGTCAGTCTTCTAGGTTATTTTGATAGATATGAAGTGTGTGGATATAAAAAAAAATAGCAGAACTGTATAATATGAAATATATGTATAAAGATCATTTTGTATGAGAATTTTATATCCTACAATGATCTATAGATAGCTTGGAAAGCATTCTTGGAGGAGAAGCAATATTGGTAGTAGTTCAAGGTTTATGAACCAATACAAAGCAGAGACATAATCGAAACTCTATTTGGCATAGCAGATGCATTCTTGAGTTTATTTTTAGTAATTTACTTTAGTAGAAAGCTTGTAGTCACTGAGGCTCTTTAGTGATGAGGAGTATGCTCTAGGAAGTGTGCCTTCCTGCATGTGCAGGCCCCTATTATATGTAATATCTTTTCATATGGTCAATGAACTGATATTGTGGGTCACAAATCCCACAATGGTTTTTCTTCTTTGAGGTTTTCCACGTATAAATTGTGTGTGTTATGGTGTTCATTTATGTGGATGGTTTATTTTCTTCTTGGTATATGTTTATTTGTTTACCAATTTATATGTGTATGGTATAAAAGGATAAAAATTGTTCATACTGGCATAACACCGATTCATCCCCCCTCTTAATGTTCTTGGATCCCAATAGAGATCCACCTTGAATCTTGAAGATCCTTGGAGATAGAGGAACATTGAATGATTTTAAATAGTTTAAATTCATTTAACTTGCTTTGTTTGGATTTCTAACCTCTAATGCAATGTTTCATGTGTGTGTTTGAATTGTTTTCTCCTCTTGAAGGTTGATACCACATTCCAAGTATACATTAATTGGCAGTCACCATGGGGCTCGTCCCCAAAAATAACATCATTTTTTTTTTGTGCAAGTTGAACACAAAGATCATGTCAAAATATCAGAATAGCGCATCAAAGAGTTCTTTTAGTGCATCCATTGCTTATCTTAGCACTTACATGGCACATATTAGCGCATAGAAACCATCTTTCAATGCATCTGATCTTCCTTTTAGTGCATATCCCTCTTTGTTATTTTCGTGCATAGGAGCGCCATACTAGCGCATCTACCTAATTTGCTAGAGCTTAGGAATCATTTCTTAGTGCATTTGTTCAATAGTTTAGTGCATAGAGCTAACAAAGGCAAAAATTTGTAACAAAGTTAAAAAAATTAGGCTTGTGGAAGGATAATATATATGAAATATAACATTTAAGTGTATATTGTCAAGATGTTTGAGAGGGGTTTCAGACCTCTAGGAGTTATAATGCAAAATCTAGTTTTTGGAAGATCCTCCAAATTTCAGACAGTCAAATTTCAAGGTATTTCAGGATCGGGGGTGAAAAATTTGTAACCAAGATCAGAATTTAGGCTTGTGAAGCCCACCATCATGATTTGATTTTTTTTGCTAACTAACTATGTGCAGGTTCTAACTTTTTTGTGCAGGAACAAAAGGAATTAGTTTAGTTTTCTTTGCTTTCTTTCAAAGTTAGTAAAAAGAACTCACCTTTCTTTTTTTGCAAAATCTTAAAATGAACCTCATGATTTATTTTGGATGCATAAAATGAACTTCATGCTTTCCTTTTGGCTCTTAAAACAAAACTCAATCTTTTCTTTATTGCATGGATACAAAGGACAACAAATCAAACACATTGTCTTGCAAGATTAGGGGAAAACACCTCATTTTGGGCTCTAAAAAGAACAACAAATGTTCAATTTTCTCGCAAAAAGTAAAAAGAACAATCAACATTTTCTTGCAAGATTAAAAAGAACAATCAACTTGTCCATTTCTTTAAAAGTGATTTACTTTCAAGCAATGTGCTTTCATTTCGTTGACCAGGATTTCCATGCCTATATTAGCAAACAAATTGCTATGAGGAACTTAAATAAACATCATGCTTGTTGGAGCAACATCTCCAAATAGAGGATAGATCATCATGGCTTTGAAGGTTAAAAATAATATTGTTTTCCTTGTCTCCAAAGTGGAAGGTATATGTTTTCCCCTTAATTGGGTGACCAAAAAGCCAAACCACTCTTATGTTTTATTTTGCTTCAATCATTTAAATCCTTTAGAAGGCCTGCCCTCCCAAATTTCTCTTAGGGTGCCATTGATGGTCGGTGAGAGGGGAACAACTTAAGTGGGAAATGGTTTTATCGCCAGGATTTCCAACCCACTATAATCAAATGTGGAGGCTGATGAAAGTCCCCTTCAACAATTTTTCTCAGTGATTAGTCTTCCCCTAGTATCTTTAAGATACGTAAAGCCCTTTTTCTAAAGGTTGGGAAGCCTCCAGAGGGAGTTTATCATTGAAGACTAAACTAAAGCTTGATAAAAAACCTTAGCGTTAGAAACTTTGAACCGAGTCAATAGCCAAAAATTTGCAATATCATAGTGCAAGGGTGGGGAAGAATCTGCCCCCAAGATTACTCACCATATATCTCCTAAGATAACTACTCAATTGTGAATCAATTCACTTTGGGTTAATTTCTGGCAAAAGGCAAAAAAACCAGTGCCCCCTAGGGGGTGACAAGGTTGTTTGAGCTGATGGAGTATCGAAACTAGTGGGCTATGATATTGTAAATGACCTTTGAATAAAGAGTCTATCTGATGTGTCTTTTATTGTCAATCAAACCAGTGATAACATCAGGGATTTGAACACATCCTCAAAAGAACATACACTCAATGTTTAGCATTAGGATGGCCATTGTCTTCATGTGTGCTATGTATTCTTGTCACAAAGATTAAAATATCTTGCAAATTATCCAACAATCAAACTCAAAAGTCAGTTCAAACTAGGAAAAATCATAAAGTGGAGAAGATTTCCAAATCCAACAAAGCATCTTTTGAGGTGGTTATCAATATTTCAACTATCTTTAGGAAAGACTTTCATCCAACAAGATTAGGGGAATATCAAACCAAGTGATCAAGATTTTATCATCCAACTATGTCAATGACAACAATACCTAGCTAGGTATTCAAGTTAGTCAAATCAATTTTCCATGTCGAAAGACTTTATCCATATCATTTGATGTGCTTTGTCATAGGGGCCTATCGAAAAAACACTCTATTCAACTTAGTAAGCTTGAGTATCCAAAATGAAGTATCTATCAAGTCATAAAAGTTATTTTCCAACATCATAGCAAGAACATCAAACAAAGAAATCAGGATAGTTAGCACATAGGAACATCAGCCCAGCGCATCTCAAAAAGTCAGTAGTGCATTCACACCAAAACTTAGCACTTTCATCACTTCACTTTGCACATGATCATTATCATGCTGGTAAGAATTTCAGATAGTACTTGTCAACATCATTATAGCACATTCAAGCATCATCCTAACACATTCAAGACATATTATAGTGCTTTCATATAAATAATTAGCATGTAACCAAGACATATTAGCGCATGACCCATCCATCCAATTCATTATCAAACAGTTTGAAGTATCCTGCAGAGAAGGCAGCATAGCGCATAGTGCATATTATGTGACGCTTAGAGGAATTTCTTTAGCACATCATATCTATGTCAGTGCATGATCAATATTAGGGAAAAATAGAGAGAAAATCGGTCACTTTGGGAAAATTTTATCAATAGTTTCAAATACCCTTTCAGGTCCTTTATCAAAACCAGCAACAAAACTTTGAATCCGATCATCAGTGAGAAAATTTCCAAATCCAACAAAGCACTCTTAGACCAAGTTTTCAAATCATCAACTAGCTTGAGATCAAACTTCATCCAATAAAATTAAAGAGTATCAGAATAGTGATCAAATTTACACCATCCAACGGATCCTATCAAAACAATACCTAGTTAGGTCCTCAAGTTGTCAAATCAAGTTTCCATATCAGGAGACTTTATCCATATCATTTGACACACTTTTTCATTGAGGCAAATCGAACTAAACCTCTACTTGATAAAGTAAACTTGAGTATTCAAACGAAGTATCCAAATCCAACATCAACATCAACATTGATCATTTGTGTATGACCACTCCCCACATTTTGAGAAGAAGAAGTCTTCACCAAAAGAATAAGTTAAAGAAGAGACAACCTAGTCCTAGGGCCCTTACTAAAAGGAGTAAATTTCTCTACATCAACCTATCAAAAACATCAACTTTGATCATTCGTGTGACCATTCATCATCAAACCGAGAAAAAGGAAACTCAGTCAAAGGAAATGAGTCCTAGCATAAATCAAGATCACAATATCATGACTTTCCAATCTAATCCCATCTTCGATCAAGATCGCACCTATCAAGAATCTTATGGTGATCCCCTAATCTTTTGGTATTCCATCCATGATGTTCCCCTTTCATCTCAAGAGAAGAGTCCCATTCAACATCCATCTCCTAAGAAAAAGCATGATATCCCTTCCATATCCTCCACTAATCTAATTCCAAATCAAGAGGAAATCACAAACTCAAATGATCCTACACCAAGTCAAAATCAAGATCAAGGGATCTCTTCATCCTCCAAATCTATCTTAGGTCCTTTCATTCCAAAGTCAATCTCTTCATCCTCCAGATCTATCTTAGGTCCTTTCATTCCAAAGTAAAACTCTTCATCCTCTATATCTATCTTAGGTCCTTTCATTCCAAAGTCAAACTCCTCATCCTCCATATCTATCTTAGGTCCTTTCATTCCAAAGTCAAACTCTGCTTCCTCCAAATCCATTTTAGGTCCTTTCATTCCACAATCAAACTCTCCATCCCTTCCATCCATCTTGAGTCCTTACCTCCATCCATCCACCAATCCATCACCTCAAATGATCCATAAGAAAGATCAAAAAAGGCACATACCTTTGAACTTCTTTCAACCATCTATCTAAACATCTTTCTAAAACTATTCTTTCATCATTTCCTCTATCTATTTTGGGTCCTTATGTCCCAAAAATTCAATTTTCCTCCATCTCTTCATCACTTCTCAAGTTGTAACACTCATCTTTAATACATTTCCATCTATCCTCACAAAAATCTTCAAACATTCTATCTATTATCCAACACCTCTTTTCTATCCTACAATCCCTATCATTCAATCCTTTGCATAAATCCTTCGTCTCTGAAATAGGCATTTGTGTCATTTTGTCACATACTTGCACATGCTTGAATCTCATGTTCAGTCCTTTTCGTAGATATCTATTCATGAAATGCTTCAGAATCCAAGGTTGTTTCTCTTTAGCATTTTCTTTTGGTTGGGATACACACTCAATCCAGAAAAGAACCACTTATCATATCTTGGTCCCGACATCTTTTGATTACTATATCTCATACACTTAATCAATTTCTCTAAATTATTGTGATCTCTTAGTTAAATACATGGCTAGTGAAAAATCTAAAATCTTGCTTCAGCGCCACTGTAATTATCAGACCCATGTAAGTTTCATCACTTACAAGCCAATGCAAGAAAAATAAAGAGCAAAAAGAAATATCAAAAGATCAAAAGAATGAGAAAGAAAAGAAATATCAAGAAAATGCAATAAAATGAAATATCAAAATGCTTGGCTATGGGAACATGTGAATAACTCCATCGAGGCTATGGATGCCTAGTTGGAAATGGATTAATATTTGTGAGATTACAATGATAACCTCATCTAGGCTATGGATGCTCGCTGCTAGCAAGGCTCTATCCAGGATGCTTTTGAAGTTAGGGTAACTCATGTAGATATCCATGTTGGATTCTAAAGATTATAATGATCATATGAGTAGGAATGAGCCCACTTGCACACACATGGGTAATCAAAGAATTAGTACCTTGATCCAGTTTGGGATTCTTCTTCCCTTTTGAGTCTACTTCTCAGTTGCTATAAATGTTCAGTTGAATTTTTTTGGAGGTTCCAAGTGTGGGTTGGGTCTCTATCTTTGAAAAGTTCAGGAATACTTATTCAGATGGTGCTAAATACTGTGACAATCTTACATATCACCTCTTTGAAAATGGAGACCTCTATGCTTGGGGTCAAAGTTCATCCACTCTATTCTTCCTACCATATCTCCCATTATCCTTCCTCCAATATCCATTACCCTATCTAACTTCATCATTATCTATGATCTTGCTTCACCTCATCCATGTCCTCTTAATCCATATCCCTTATCCTATCCATTTTTTGCTTTTATCATCCAGTGCTCTCTACGATCTTGCTTCACCTCATCCATATTCTCTAATCAATATCCCTTATCCTATCTATTCATTGCTTCTATCATCCAGTGATATCTATGATCTTGCTTCACCTCATCCATATCCTTTAATCCATATCCCTTATCCTATCTATTTGTTGTTTCTATCATCTAGTGTTATCTATGATCTTGCTTCACCTCATCCATATCCTCTAATCCATATCCCTTATCATATCCATTCGTTGCTTCTATCATCTAGTGCTATCTATGATCTTCCTTCACTTTATACATACCATCTATCCTATCTATTCATAGCTTCTATCATCTAGTGCTATCTATGATCTTTCTTCACCTCATCTATATCCTCTAATCCATATCCCTTATCATATCTATTTATTGCTTCTATCATCCAGTGTTATCTATGATCTTGCTTCACCTCATCCATATCCTCTAATCCATATCCCTTATCCTATCTATTTGTTTCTTCTATCATCCAGTGCTATCTATGATCTTGCTTCACTTTATCCATACCATCTATCCTATCTATTTGTTGATTCTATCATCCATTGCTATCTACGATCTTGCTTCGCTTTATCCATACCATCTATCTTATCTATTCATAGCTTTTATCATCCAATGTTATCTACAATATTGATTTACCTCACCCATATCCTCTAATCCATATCCATTATCTTGTCTATTCATTGCTTCCATCATCCAGTGCTATCCATATCTTATCTCTATCCATATCCCCTTTTCCATCCTTGATCTTGATCAAAACTAAGGAAAAAAATATGATTTCAAAAAAAAAATCTCTTAATGTGTTTCCTCATAGGCTACCTCCATCTTTCTCCTATCCATTTCCACCTCAATGGTTCAGTCATCCATTCATAATATTCCTTTTCTTCCTATACATTGGGGAAACCAAATACATCTTTCTTCTAATCCAAAAATTCAAAAAATCAAAATATCCAAAAACTAAAATAAAAAAATTGACCAAAAAAATAAAATAAGTCAAAGCATGAACGCATGGCCCATCCATCAATTCAAAAACAAAAAAACTCTCAAAGTTTGCAATCAAATTGATTACATGCCTTGTTAATCAATTCATCACTTGAAATATATCAACATCAACAAGTCTTATACAAGGATAGGTACACTCAAAACCAGATAGATCAGTCTTATACGAGGTACTCACTCTTTGAAACCAGACATTCCTACCAATCATCAAGTCTTGATAATCAATCCATCTATAAACATTAACATCAACATGTCTTATACAAGGATAGGTACACTTGAAACCAGATAGGTCGGTCTTATATGGGGTACTCACTCTTTGAAACCAAACATTCTCATCAATCATCAAAACAAATCAAAACGATGCCATAGATCAGTATGACTACTTGATTTTGTTCTAGTTAGCCTTATCTTTATTAATTGATGGCAGTACATGTTTCACAAATCATATTGTACATATCATGTCCACCCATCTGAGACATCACCAACAATTCACAAACGCTTATCAATCCTAGACATACTTAGCATAGTCACTGTCCTTGGTTTATCTAAATCAGTTATCCAAATCATATCCCACCATGGCTTGGTGATCAGTGTAAATATCCATATCGAAGTAGTATCAACAACAAGGACCAAAATCTTGACCTCCCTGAGGGCATTTTGCCTCCAGGGTTTTCAACATCAGACCAAACACGTAGCAAGACAACAAGGATCAAAACAACCCACAAATGACAAACGACAATGCAAGAAGGCTAGATATCATGGAATTAAATTGATTGGAATTGAACAAAAGATCTATTTACAAGATGTTTAATTTAACAAGAATACATTTCCAATAGCTTGCATGCTTACTTATGGTTGTTAACTTTTTCTTATCATATCTCCTAAGTGACTCAAGGATGTCTCAATGACTAGAGAAGCAAGCAAGGAATGTGATGTTTTATTTGTCTACTATTTGGGAGTGAGGCCTTCTATTATTCAAATTTGTCTTATGACATGATCAGGTAACATATCACTGAAGAAATTTTGGATTTGTATGAAACAAAGGTTAACTCTTGTCTGTTTTATGGAAGCAACACTCAATCGATCTTGGTTCAATTATACCTCAATGCTTGTGTCATCTTGCAATATCAAAATCCATATAAGTTATACTCGGGTCATTATGGATCAATTATACCATGATGCTTGTATCAAATTTCAACAAATCAAGGCTCGATGATTAAAACAGAGGAAGCACTGGAACTTTGATCAAAACAGATGGCAACATTGAAAATGAGAATGCATATTAAGCTTTGCATTAGCTACACATCATTATCATCTTAATCTTGCATTAGGTTGCATATCATTTTAATCTTACATTAGTATCATTTTATTATCATTATCATCATCGTGACATTCTTACATCTCATATCATACATCTCATTTTAAATAAACATCTTACATCATTATCATTATCATACATCTCATTTTCAAGATGCATCATCATCATCATCATCTAGTCACATTCATCATTGCATCCCTCACATGCATATCTATCTCATCATCATGGAATCTTTCTTCACTTCCATATCTTCATCATTCTTCCAACTATCATCTATCATGTCTTATATAGGATGTATCTTTCCTAAAACTAGATGTTTTGATCATCTCTTATACAAGATATATCATTCCTGAAACCAAATGTTTTGATTAGCTCTTATACAGGATATATCATTCCTAAAACTAGATGTTTTGATTAGGTCTTATACAAGATATACTATTCCTAAAACCAGATGCTTCGATAATCTTTGTCTTATATAGGCAGTGTCGTTCCTAAAACCAGACACTTCGATCATCTTTGTCATATATAGGCGGTGTCATTCCTAAAACTAGACGTTTTGATCATCTATCTTATACAGGAGGTGTCATACCTAAAACCAGACTTGATCTCAATCTGATCAATCTTAATCTCAATCCAATCAATCTAATCAATCTTATCAAACCCATGCATGTCGTCACTATCCACTCTTCTATCTTTCAAATAGCATTCTTCTTCTTTCGAGAGATCATTCATGCCTTTTGTGCATGAACGATCTCTTGAGGGGGCATTATCGTATCAAATATTGACATCAATTCCATATCATCATCAATATCATTCATCAAATCTGGGGCATCATATCAACATTTTGACACACAACATCATATTGATCAAATTTTGACAACATATCTAGCAAATTTTCTTTAGATCAACATGTGTGCACACGTCACTTCAAAGAGGGGCTAAATATAGACATATAAATCTGACCACTTTCCTAAATGAATATTTAATATTTATTTTAACCCCATTCCCCTTATTAATTAAATTCTATTTAATTAGTTTATTTACATTCATCTATTTGATTAAATGAATTACTCAATTTATTTAATTAAGTTCACCTAAGCCTTTTCTAGCCTTTGATTAAATAAATCACTTTATTTAATTAATTCCCCTTCCTCCCTTTTTAACTAAATTTACATTTAATTAAATTGATCCTTGCAAATAAATAAATCTAATTTATTTATTTAAATCCCCCACTTGTATTTATGTAAGTTGCATCTATTTGAGTGAAATGAAGTAATTTTATTTTAAGTAAATTCCTTTTCCCTCCACTTGCATTTTCCTACATCTCCCACTTGCCTCCTAAACCCCTTCTAGATTCTTCCAATCAATTATAATTTAGTCTAATCCATCTCCTAAATATTGTCACATTCCTAAGAAAAGGGAAGTCACTTCTCAAAGCCTCCAAAGTCTTTGAGACCCATTAAAGGCTTTATGTCCTCAACAAGTTAAGCCTCCAAAGTCTTCCAAACCATTTAAGGCTCTTACATAACCATTAATGGTTAACTCAACCTTCTTGCATGATTAGAGACTTTCTCTCTAACTCAACCCTCATCTAACCCAAGGGTCTCATCAAGCATTCATGGCTTCAACCTTGGTTATTGTTGGAAAATGCACACTCCAATGAGAAATTGTAGGTGATTGAAGGTATTGTCATTGATGGAAACCTTACAATCCTATGATACCGACACCAGCACATAGATCACCAGCACTGAAAAGATTGATCACCGACACCATGGCCGATAAGAATTTTTTTTAAATGTATTTTGTATTTAATTGTAAAATCTTTTCTAAGCTGAGTTGGCAGATTGCAATATGACTCATATAAGTATGAGATCATTGTAGATCTTTTAGGAGAAATAGAAGATGGAAGGATTAATGCAGACCTAATATGCAAATTGTAAGGCATATATTGGATAAGGGTTTATGTATATTACAGAGCTTAAACCAGTATTGAATCTAGCATAGTAGATGCTGATCTGAAGCAGTACAAGACATTGGATTTGTATAATCCATTTTTGTAAGTCAGTGAGACTTCTTTTGTAACTGAGCAGTGAGCTCTAGGCACTTGGCCTTCCTGCATGTGCAGGCCCCTATTGTAAACAGTAATATTCCCTTATTGGCGAGTAAGTGAATATTGTGGGTCACAAATCCCATTCGAGGTTTTTCCCACACTGGGTTTCCTCATTAAAAATACCGTGTTATGGTGTGTCTCTTATGTTGTGGTTATTGCTCTTATTTACTGCATTATTTTTGGTTTATCGGTACACAGTTTTGATATGCTTTTCATGTTATAATTCAAATAAATGCTTATATCGGTTAGATACTGATTCACCTCCCCCCCCCCTCTTAGTATCTTTGGGAATCCTAACAATTGGTATTAGATCCTAGTCCTCTATTTTCAAAAGCCTAACATCTTGAAGAGGATCTTGACACCGGTAGAGATGGAAAACTTGAGAAAGCAATTGGAAATAGCTCTTTCAGACTATGATGCAGAAAAAGTGAAGAATATCAAAATTGAAGATGATCTGAAGGCTGTACATGATATTATTTGAGGACTTCAAGAAAATTTCACTATAGCAAGGAATAAGAGAAGAGAACTTTGTGAAAAGATCCAGAATGATGAAGATGAAAAAGAAACTCTTAATAATCTAGTAAACAAACTGAGACAAGAAAACAATACAATGAAGAATGAGATGCAAGATATGACAATGAGATTTTGTAAAGAAACTAAAAATTTGAAGAAGAATGAAGAGGACTTGGTTAGAAGACTGAATGATGTAGGAAATGAAAACACAAGACTTAGTCATGAAAATGATATGTTAAAGACAAATTTGATGCATACACAAAATGATAGAAGTGAACTCATGAGACAGGAAGGAATCTTGGAGAGTGAACTAGCTGTTGCAAATCAACACAACAAAAAATTCAAGAAAAGTTCATAAGAACTTGATGACATGCTGAAGAATCAGAAACCAAATGGTCATGCAAATGGCCTAGGCTTTAAAGTTGGTGAAAGCTTCGGTACTGCAAACAATCATGATCATAGCAAACTGATAAGACAACCTAATGCTTACAAATTTAATGGGAAATGCTTTAACTGTAACAAGTATGGTCATAGAGAAAATCAGTGCAGATCTAGAAATTATTAGAACACTAATACACCCACCAGTCAATGTTCTAAATGCAACAAAGTTGGTCATAATTTAGAAAATTGTAGAATGAATGTAAGATGTTATGTTTGTGGAAGATTTGGACATATATCTAATCAATGCAGAACACAAACCGACATAGGATATGGGAAAGCTATTTGGAAAAACAATGTGACTTGTTATGCTTGTAACAAGATTGGTCATATTGCAAAATTTTGTAGAAGCAGGACATCACCAGCAAATAACAAAGGACCCAGCTTGAAAGGTAAAGAAAAATTTGAAGAGTTAAAGCAAGAATTCTCAAAACAATGGATCAGAAAGACAGATCAGAATGTTGATGGGAATACTCCTCCACCGGCAGAACAGAGTAACACTCCACTAGTAGGAGACTCTTCATCTAACTAAAGGAAAGTCTAGCAACAAACTAAAAAATATGCTAATATACCCTCGGTTGATGGTGAGAAGTTGAATTACTTCTTTACCGGTAGATGAGTTAAGTTGTGACTTAATCGGCAAGCATTAAATGTGGTAGTTGGAGAAAATAACATTATGAAGTAAGTGTTTTGGCTCCTTTTTCATTCACTGAGCATTCAAACCTTTGAGAGCGCAAAAATTCCCGAGCGAAGGCATCCTTAGCGAAAAAGTGAAGCAGTTCATCCAAGCACTCCTCCTTAAGGCAGATTGAGGTATTTATAACTATGGCTTCCTCATCCACACCTGAATTTATTACAAACCCTACTGTGATTGAAGTTATCAAGCGTCCAAGACCCGTATTCAAACTTGTTCCCGAAATAGCAAAGAAAGATGATACCCTAGGTGCATTCTCTCAAATTCCTAAAGGCGTAGTTTATGCAAAGGATCCAAGGATATACATACATTGTCATATAGAATAATTAGGAGATGAAGAAATCAAGAATATGTATCAAACTATTTTATGTGATGAATCTGGAAATATCAAACTGGAACATAAGATAGTGGAAACCCTAGGTTTTACTGAAATCCTTAGTATCCCATATTTTCCCAAGGATGTTATAAAGATTGTGCTAAGAAGAGTTCATGGTGAATTCTTTTGGTTGGATTTAATTCATAAGATCACAAAGGAAGCAGTTAAGATAGTAACAGGGCTACCTTCCACCGGTAGCAGGCCTGACAGAACTAAAAAGGTCTCTAATGACACAATAATGGACCTAACCAGCGCAACATTTGACAAGAGATCACTTAGAGTCGATGATGTAAAGGACATAAATGTTAGATTTGTCAGTATGACCCTTGGCTATAAATCCACAAATACAAATAGGTTAAACTTAGTATCTAGCTTATGTATTAAAAGTTCTTATGACTTAGTGAACAACAATGCTAAGATTGACATCTGTGAATGGCTTAAAGATGAATTGATAGACAATTTGAAGAAAATCAAAGGAGACAAGAAAGAAACTTTTAGATTTGGAAATTTGCTTGTATATTTGATGTTGTACATTACAAAGGAAGTACCTGATATTGGTAGAAAAGACTTTGGCTTTGATATACCTGTAGAAAAGCAACTATTGGATACATTAAACATGGGAGAAAACAAAGAGAAAAATATAAATGAACATTTTCAAGCACTGAAGGCTCGAATGAAGACAAGAATTAGGTTGTCTTAGGCAATTGTAGATAAATATCAAAAGGAAATATGTTTTGTAATAAAAAAAGATGAAATCTGGATGGAGGCGGTTGTCCCTAGAACTATCTGGGTAACTGAAATGGGATATGAAATAGATGATAACATAATTGAAACTTATGCAAAAGCCCTCCTTGAAGCGCCAAAGGAACCATATGAGAAAGTCTTTGGCAATACAAAAACAATTGAAAGTGGTATTCAGTCTAAGAAGAGAGTCAAGAAAGTTGATCAAACAGTAAGGAAAGGAACTAGACAAGCTAAAGCAATTAAGGAAGATGTATTGAAGCAAACTAGTATCAAGGAACAGAACTAAAAAGGTCTCTAATGACACAATAATGGACCTAACCAGCGCAACATTTGACAAGAGATCACTTAGAGTCGATGATGTAAAGGACATAAATGTTAGATTTGTCAGTATGACCCTTGGCTATAAATCCACAAATACAAATAGGTTAAACTCAGTATCTAGCTTATGTATTAAAAGTTCTTATGACTTAGTGAACAACAATGCTAAGATTGACATCTGTGAATGGCTTAAAGATGAATTGATAGACAATTTGAAGAAAATCAAAGGAGACAAGAAAGAAACTTTTAGATTTGGAAATTTGCTTGTATATTTGATGTTGTACATTACAAAGGAAGTACCTGATATTGGTAGAAAAGACTTTGGCTTTGATATACCTGTAGAAAAGCAACTATTGGATACATTAAACATGGGAGAAAACAAAGAGAAAAATATAAATGAACATTTTCAAGCACTGAAGGCTCGAATGAAGACAAGAATTAGGTTGTCTTAGGCAATTGTAGATAAATATCAAAAGGAAATATGTTTTGTAATAAAAAAAGATGAAATCTGGATGGAGGCGGTTGTCCCTAGAACTATCTGGGTAACTGAAATGGGATATGAAATAGATGATAACATAATTGAAACTTATGCAAAATCCCTCCTTGAAGCGCCAAAGGAACCATATGAGAAAGTTTTTGGCAATACAAAAACAATTGAAAGTGGTATTCAGTCTAAGAAGAGAGTCAAGAAAGTTGATCAAACAGTAAGGAAAGGAACTAGACAAGCTAAAGCAATTAAGGAAGATGTATTGAAGCAAACTAGTATCAAGGAAAGTGAGTTGGAAGGACTTCAACCGGAAGCTCAGCTTTCACCAATTGCAACTTCTTCTAAAAGTGATATACTAGTGGTATTCAAAAGGGTAGAAAGGAAAAGAAAACCCTCACTAGCACCCTCACCTACACCCAAGACAACAAGACAAAAGCAACAAGCAGTTAGGCCTCCAGTTAAGAAGTTAACTCCAAAGAAGAAGAAGGTAAAACAAGATATTGCTCCATTGGACAAACTTTAAGTGAAATAACAGAGGATAGAAAGTTAAAAAACATTAGCAAACTATATAACACACTTTCCACTGATGATAAGGAAAGCATAGAAAATAGTGTAATTTTACACTTGGACATATACAAGAAATTTTTGATGGAAATTGTTGATGAAATACCCACTGATCTCTACAGAAGACTAGAAGCTAGAAGGGTATTTATTGTTGAGCTAGATAAAAAGATAAAAAATGAAAAATTGCTTGCAGTTCACCCAGTGAACTCCACTGAAGAAATAGATCAACTAATCAGTGAAGCCAACCGGACAGTATTTTCAACCGGTCACTAGCATGTTGCACTTATGGCAGGAAGAATGAATGAAATTTTTGAAGAGACTGCGGATCAATGGGACATATTCTTTGTTGAAAAGGAGAAATAGGAAGAACTTAAAAGACCTAAGACTATTAGAGTCTATCAAAAGGATAGGGATAAGGGGAAAGGTAAGGAAGGTGGGCCTTCGAACCTAAAAATAATTGATAGCTTACCCCCACCTCTTTCTGATACTCCATCGATAGAAACCATTGACACACAACTGGCTACAAAGAGTATAGAGACTCCTCAAGAGGATACAAATCCTGAGTCTGAAGTTTTGTACACTATGAATATCGATACCCAAGAGGTAAACATTGTGGTGGACAAAGAGACCACTGAGAATAAGAAGAAAGATATGGCTACTGAGCCACCGGCTGCAGATGTTGGAGTTAGTGATACTATAAATTTAAGCACAGAAAAACCTACTCAGATAGAGAAATCAGAAGAGGGCACCACTGGGAAACCATCATAAGCACTGGTAGATAAAACTGAGAAACAATCAGAGAAACCGGCAATGAACAGTGCATAGGTGAATACAAAAAAACCGACAATGCATACAAAGACATCATCTGAAAAACCGGCAGTAGAGAGCACAAAGAAACCCTCTGAGGGACGGGTTGAGAAATAGGAATAGAAATAGACTGAGGTACAGGTTCAAACCGAGATAGTGCCCCCGACATTAGCTGAAAAGCCTAAACCTTTGCTAGTAGAAATGCAAACACAAACTGACCTACTAGAGGTTGAAACAAGCAAAGTTATTACTACAACTGACAGCATGGAAATTGTGAAAATAGTTGGGTAGACATCTGGTACTTCAATGATAGAGTTCAGACCAATGAACGTGACAAAGGTATTATTAGATTCTATTAAGAAGATCACTAAGTGTAATGCACAAGCCTATAAGGCTATTGATGACACAATACCTATTCTTAAATTGATAGCACCCAAGTGCATTGTAGGAAGTAAAGATTCCTTAGGTCAACTAGACACATTGTCTAAATATATCATCGGTAACATTTTGACAGTTGATCAGATAAATGAGGACACATTCAAAGAGAGAATGAATAAGGAGAAAGACAAATTCTTTGAGGAAATAGTGAAGAAGAATAAGGAGAAAATGGAAACCTTATTACTGGCACTAGGAAAAACAATTTTGGTCTTATGTTGTGGTTATTGCTCTTATTTACTGTATTATTTTTGGTTTACCGGTACATAGTTTTGATATGCTTTTCATGTTATAATTCAAATAAATTCTTATACCGGTCAGATACTGATCCACCCCCCCCCCTCCCCCTCAGTATCTTTGGGAATCCTAACAGTTATTTCTCTAACCCTTGCACAAGAGTTTATCGTTTGGGTAAAAGTTTTATCCAATGGATAACCCTAACCTAACATTAACCCTTACCTCCTAAGGTAACCTCCATGTCTTCTCAAGAATTAAATGCTTCTTACATCTCCTCTCAAGCAACCTCTTGTTGATAATTGTCACCATTTCATTGGTGACAATTGTAAACATGGATTGATTAACTTTCAATCATTGACCTTGTTAAGATTATCCAATCTTGACCATCCATTGCCCTATTTTCCCTATAAATAAACCTCTCTTTCTTCATTTTCAAAAATCAAGTCTTTGTGCATCAAACTTATAGTCTCATAACCTTAAGCATATTATCTCTCTTTGATAGAATAGCATATTAGTTCATTTTTAGCATTATAATCTTAGATATATCATGTTACCTTCATCTTAGTATCATTTTCATACTAGCTTAAGCTTCATATCAATATCTTGCATCCTATCAGCATCTAGTTTCATATCTAAATCATCACTAGGATCTTGGTTGCATTCCATTTAGATATTAGAATCATTTAAATCTCATTCTTTAGGTTGTCATCTTAAAGACTCAAGTGCTCTTGCAAGATGAGAGCCACCTTGAATCTTGAAGATCCTTGGAGATAGAGGAACATGGATCAATTTTAAAGAGTTTAGAATCATTTAACTTGATTTGTTTGGAATTCTAACCTCTAATGCAATCTTTCATGTGTGTGTTTTAATTGTTTTCTCCTCTTTTAGGTTGATACCACATTCCAGGCATACAGGAGGTACTAACACTAGTGGTGACATTAGGTATTCTTTGATCTGTTGAAAAGATTGTTCACATTTTTCATCACATCTGAATGAAACATTTTTATGTAGTAGGTGCTAAAATGGTTGACACTTATCTACCAGTTGTGTTATAAAGCAGCAGATAGATCAGAGTTTCCCTTGTAAAGATCTCAACTGACGAATATTCCTCGGTGGTGGCATCTCAAGTATGGCTTTTACTTTTTCAGGATCAGCTTCAATTCCCTTAGATGATGCAATGTATCCAAGGAGTTTCCTAGAGGTTACCCCAAAGACACAAGTATTTCTTTGGATTCAATCACTTTGTATTTTTTCAACCTTGTAAATATTTTATCCATGATTTCTAAATGTCCCTTCCTGGTGTAATATTTTCCAAGCAAGTCATCTACATAATCTTCCAGATATATATGCATCATGTCATGAAAGATAATGGTCATTGCACATTGATAAGTATCTTCGGCATTCTTCAATCTGAAGGGCATGACATTCCAACAAAAATTTCCCCAAGGACAAGTGAATGTTGTTTTGATTTGGTCTTCAAGAGAAATTTTTATTTGATTATATCCCGAGAACCCATCCATGAGGGATAACATCTTGTGTCATGTTGTGGAATCCACTATCATGTCAATATTTGGAAGTGGTAAGTCATCTTTAGGATAAGCTTTATTTAAATCTCTAAAATTTGTGCAAACACAAACACTCCCATCAGGTTTTGAAATTGGTACCAAGATTGACTTCCATTCAGCATAGTCAATAGGTCTTATAAATCCAGCATCTAGAAGCTTTTGTAATTCTGCCTTTACCAATAGTCCCACATAAGGGTGCATTTTTCTCAATTTTTGTTTGACAGGTTTTGCCCCAAGTGGCAAAGACAAGTGATGCATAACTAAATTGGGGTCAAGTTCGGGCATGTCTACATAGGACCATGCCAAATTAACCTGTCTTTCCTTGTAAAACTGGATATGTTTTATTCTCTCTTCAAGGGTCAATGATTCGGCTAGATGTGTAATCTTTGGTTGTTCTTTTGTGCCCAAGTTTGTAGGTACTGTCTTTTCCACTAACATAGATGACTTCTCATGGTTTAATGCTAGGGGAAGTGTGTCAAGCCTTCCATCCTCAGGAACCTCAAAGAGGTTTTCACCTTTGGATATTTCCTTTATTTCTACTTTTTTAGGGTCTAATAGCACCACAAAATGGTTTTCACTAGAAGAACTATTGATATTTTTCATAATTTTGTGACTGAAAGGCTTGGAACCTTCTCCAAAGTAAGTTGCACTATTGAGTTCTATGGTGATTCCAGCTCTATGATCTCCAAGGGGTAAATCACTTCATGCTCTAAGAAAGTTTATGATTGCCTCATCGTTTTGAAAAACATCTAACTACAATTGTCACTTGTGTCC
The DNA here is from genome assembly GCF_030272615.1 of Cryptomeria japonica. Classification (NCBI taxonomy): domain Eukaryota; kingdom Viridiplantae; phylum Streptophyta; class Pinopsida; order Cupressales; family Cupressaceae; genus Cryptomeria; species Cryptomeria japonica. Next base: position 264,526,158 of record NC_081410.1, read on the forward strand.
CAATCAATAAGTTGTAGGTGGACAAGAGGTAAAGGATCATAATTAGGTTCAAGGTTATGAATAGGTTTAAGGGTAATAATAGAATCATAGTCATATATATCAATAAAATCATAAATGTCATTGATGGAACCTTCCTTGTTAGTCTGTGTTGTGTTAGAAGATTCTATTACCTCAATCGAGTTACCCTTAGTACTCAAGGTCTTATCTTTTTGTGTATCATACCATAGACTAGGAATCTTACGTCCACCATCAAGTTTGATCAGTTCAAGTATACCTTGTTTGTGTAAACCAAGAGGACTGTGACCATCATAGCCATATCTTTTCATTATCTTCAGTCCCTTTCCATATTGCTCAGCTGGTATTTTGACTTCAGGTTCTGCAATTTGTTCTTTCTTTGTATCTTCATCTTTATATAGCCATCTCAAGAGGTCCTCTTCTTCCATTTCATCATACAAAGCTCCCCATTTTTTAAAAACAGTAGGTTTATAGAATATAGTAGTGGTGTCTAATGTGGTCTCAGTCATTTGTGGTTTTCCATAAGTGCAAGGTGACAAAGGTAGCTTTCCAATACAGAGAGCACAACTCATAGAATATTCCCCTACTCCATGGTCTTTTACTTCTATTCTAATATCGACTTCATTGGATTTGTAAGTGGATGCTTTTAAGGATTCAGGATCAATGTATGCTTGGGAAGGAGGTGCTACATGATTACTAGGAATGATGGATTCAGTCTTAGAACTCAAATTGTTGCAATACATAAAAGGGTTTGGATCTCTTGGTATAGTTACTTCGACACCATTGTGCGAAAATTCGATACATTGATGCTAGGTAGAAAGTATAGCTTGCATTGCATGGATCCAAGGCCTTCTAAGGAGAATTTTATAGGTCAAGGGGAGATCAAGGACTTGGAAAACCACATCATTTACCACAGGTCCCACTTTAATAGGCAAAGTAGCTGATCCCTTAGATGAGCGTTCCTCTTCATCATATGCCTTTATTGTAATATTTTTCTTTGGATCAATTGCATTTTCATTAGACCCAAGCTCTCTAATCAATTTCACAGTACAAATATTTAGACCTACTCCTCTATCTATCAGAACTCACTTGATCTTAACTCTATGGACAAGGACTTCAATGTGTAGGGTCACGTTATATGGTTGTTGCATGGACAAGTTGTCATTCTCGATAAAAGTGAGGGTATGAGGGGAGGCGATATGTCCCACCATAGCTTGAAATTTATCTACATGTAGGTATATAGGCACCGTGGTAGTAGTGATTGCTTTATCAAGGATAGTTTTATGTTCAGGGGATAGGCATAGCAACTCAAGTATGGAAATCTATGCAGGCATTTTCCCTAAATGCACTATAAGGTTGTATTGTGAAGATGGTGTAGAGGGTTTAGAATTAGAGCCCTTAAGAATAAATGTGCCCCTACAAGTGGTAATGTTACAATTAGTTTCATTCCCCTTTATGATGAAGGTATTCACATGATTATCAACCTCACTGATGTTGTTTATGGTATAATCATATTTAGCATTGGTATAGTTCACACCATCACCAGATTTAGGGGCCTTCCCTTTATCTTTATCATGCTTAGGGAAAGGATTCTTGAATATCTCAGTATGTCTAGATACTAAATTCTTTCCCTCATCAAGAAGGTCTTGTATGACATGTCAAAGTTTTTTGCAACTATTAGTCTTATGACCCTTGTGTCTATGGTAGTCACAAGAGTGATCGTCATTCCACCATGGGGGTTTAACTTGAGGATTGTATTCCCTTATCTCTGGCAATGTTATAAGATTATTTTCAAGGAGTTCTTTCAATGCTGACTCAAGCATTTGTCCCAATGGTGTAAAATTTTATTTAGGGAAGCTTCTTTGTTTCTCTTTTCCTTTGTCTGAGGATGAACCCTTAAGGTTGTAAACAGATGATGATGTTTTAGTATTTTTTGCATCAGCAACTCCATCATTAGCCGCATTCTTGTTTCAAGCCCAAAAGGGTGTCTTATTGTTTGAATTTGTTTTGTGATCTTTATCATCATTTATCTTCATAGTACCATCGTCGATAAGGGTTTGTTCAATTTGACATCCCAAGTCTATTACTTCCTCAAAAGAGTCTAAACACTTGAGATGAAGTTCTCTTCCAATTTCTTTGTTTAAGTTGCGATAAAAGAGGTCAACAATTTTCTTATCGGGAATGTCATAAGGTTTTCTTTTTGTTAAATGCCTCCATCTTTGCATAAATGATACAAAAGGTTATCCTTGTTTTTGTTTTGTGTTGAAGAGGTCCATCATGAATACCTCATGCTCGTAGTTGTAAGCATAATGTGAAATGAACTTATCAGCCAATTCTTAGAAAGATATGATCATTGGAGGTAATTTGGAGGACCATTCTATGGTACTTCCTCCAAGACTGCGAGAAAAGAGTCTCATAAGGTATGTTTCATCTACTGCGAATTCCAAGGTAGCAGTGCAAAATTCTCTCAAGTGATCTCTTGGGTCCCCTTTTCCTCTATACTTATCTAGTTTTGGGATCTCCCAATAACTAGGAAAAGGTGGCATCAGAATACTCAAATCAAAAGGATAGGGACATATTTCCTCAATGGAAAATTTGTGTGATGATGCCTTCTTATTCTTGAGAGTGTCTATTTCTTCTCTCAGTGCTCTCAATTCACTCAAAATGAGATCATTGGTAGGTGCAAGTTTTGTCATTTTCGTAGACCTCTTGTATCCTAGTTGCAAGTAGAAAGGTTTGTGATCTTTTATCCTCTCCTCATTATTTGTCTTTGCACGTAGCTTCACTAGCTCTCGGTTTGTCCTTGGTTGTGAGCAATGATATGTCAAAGTCAAGTGGCACTTTAATTCCCTTATCAGCAAGGGCTTTGAAGTATGTTTGTGGATCACGTTTAACCGCCTCTTTAAGAAGTTTAGTAAATCTATGATCATGAAATGCTTTGTCAATAGAAGACTGAGTTATTTATATAGACACCTAAAATGTCTCATTAATTCTACACTAATTATGCATCTATTTAATTAAGTAATTATTTGATTAACCTAACTTTTTCTTCTAATCATCGCCCTTCAACACCCCTAATTATTCTATTTCTATTCTCAAATCATTTTAATCAGTTAACCATATCTCAATTATTAATTAAATATCAATTATTTAATTAATTATGATTTATTCCCTAGTTAAATAATCTTTATTATTTAATTGATTCTATTTCCTAAGTTTAAATAATTTCATTAAAATTATTTTAATTAATTAATTATTCTTCCAATTCCCCAAATTATAATTCCATCCAATTTCATTTCATTTCTCCCAAATTCGAATTTTAATTCATTTCATCTAAATCCAAATCATCAAATTCACATTTCCCCAAATCTAAATTTCAATTAATTTCATGTGTATTTTAGCATTCAAATGACCAAATTCAAATCCAAATTGAAAATGAAAATCAAATTCAATTTCAAATTCCTACAACACATTCTAAAATTAGTTATGATTGATCAAATCAGTTGTCTAATCAATTAACTCATTTAACTCTTCAATCATCCTTTTTAACTCTCAATCACCTTTCTATGATTAATCCATCTATTCAGTTCACTAATCAATCAAGTGAGTTGACTAATCCATGTATTGAGTTCACTCTTCAATCAATCCAACTCACTAATCAATCAAATGAGTTAACAGATCAATCAATTGAGTTCACTAATCAATCTAAATCAATTATGTATCAAGCAACACTTGAGTTCTATTTCTCACCTCCTTTGTGTTGAAAATCTATAAATTCAACCTCTTTTCATCAATTCAATCTAGCTTTTCTAGAATCGCATAATCACAGTCTTCAAAGTATTTGTATGCAGTAAATTGGTGCAATACCTGAGAGCCACCAACCACTCAAATTGGAGAAGCACAATGGAAGCAAAGATGCAGAATGAGGGAGTGTTTTATTTGAATTCATTCCTTATTTCATATTGATTTTCATTGATTATGTTTGTGTGTTTGTATTTTATTAAGAAAAAATAGGTTTTAAGGGACCCGAAACCCACTTACAAAATGAAAGATGAGCAAGAAGAAACAAGACAAAATAGCTGCAAAAAACTAGCACAAAAACCAGCAACTAGGACCAAAAGACAGCAAGGAGCCAACAAGAAATTGGCATCCAAAACCCAGCTTTACATACCAAATGAAAACTTTTATAGACTCCTCAGCGTTCTAAACCAAAAGCATCATAGCCTTAGTAGCTTCTCTCAGATCATTACTCTCCTATTTCAACTAGATGTCTTTCATTTTGGTCTCCATCTCAGTGGTGTTCTGCCTAGTCCTTCGCTTGGAGATTTGATGAGTGGAGTTGGAGGTCAGTACATCTTCAATGATTACCAAGTTCTTATCCTTATTTTTCCTCTCTAAGTGATCCACCAAGGCATTCATGTTATGGGATGAAACTCTTAATACCCCAAGACTGTGGTTCATGAAGCTTTTCAAAGCCTTCTCAGTTTGAGCAACCTGAGTGATGATGTTACCTTTATCCTCCTCATTCTATTCTTTTACAATTCTGATAACATCCTCTAGATGTTTCAAATCCCCTTTTATCGGGTCTTTTTCAGCCAGTCCTCCATTTCAATTTCCTCCTCAGCTTCACTAGTTTCCATCTCCTCATTCTTTTTCCCCTAATTTGTTTCCTTAATCAAATTGTGTATCTTACTTTCCAGGTCCCTCTGCTTTCTCTAAATGCTAGTAATGTTGTCAATAACCCATTTCTGGAAGTTGAAGGATTCCAGAGTAAAATTACGGGCAATATTCATAATAGTATTTACCGAATCCCTACCCTGCTTAGTGCCCACAGAATTAGGGTTGTCTTCCTCCATAGAGTTTAGGGCGACATTCCTACTATCTGAGCCCATAGGGTTAGAATAAGGGTTTTTGGAATTAACATCTTTTTTCCCTTCTTCCTTTTCTCCAATGTTCTCATCCTTCTCACTCTCCATTTTTGTCTCACTATCCTTCCCCTTTTCCTCCTCCAAATCACAATCCACCTCCATTTCCACATTATTTGTATCAACTCTCCATTTTTTATGGGTAGGGGCATTAGATTGATCCTCATCTGACTTAGAATCTTTATAGCTCTTAGAAACATGTGCATTAGTAACCAGGTGATCATCCTTGCTAGCCCTAGCTATTTCCTTCAGGTATTCATAAATAAGTAGGATAAGCCCCTGATGGGCTATGGGGTAAGAATTAGGCTTTTTAGTGTGATCAGCCAAACTCTCATTCAGAGAAGACGCTAAGTAAAAGGGCACAGATATTTTAACCCCATGGCGGAAGTGATTAAAAATTTCAAAATGATAGTTATAGATTTTAGTAAATCTACCTTCTACCATAAGAAACTCCATCAAAACCCTTAAAAATTTCTGCTAAAAGGACTTTACCTATTGGGGAAGGTAGTAGGAGATGTTGTCTTTCTTGACAAGCTTGGCCTTCTCATCCTCTGATTTCGGGAAGTTTTTAAATGCTTCAGCAGCATACTTACGGTCTCTATAGAATTTAGTGCCCTCCTTCTGAAGACCCATGACCTCCACAACTAGATCCTCATCAGTTTTCCATGTCTCCCTGAAACATGTGACTCTTTTGTTGTTCTATCCCCTAGCAAAGCCATGTGACATGGAATTTCTGCTTCCATGCAGCTTTTCCATATAGTCGGTGAAACCATATCTATGAAGCCTCCTCCATACTTTTCGTTCACTCTTCCAGTTTTTGCAGCTAGGGGGCTCATTCCTATTTAAGTTACCTCCCATTTTGAATAGCAAGTAGAAGTACCCAAAGGTGTATCTCACAATCCGGAGGTTTAACCATAATTTCTTGTGTAAAATTCTGGAATAACAAAATAGAGTCCCTTCCATAGTTTTAAAGCTAATGTTAATGGCCGTACAAAACCAGCATTTATTATTATAATCCCCATCACACATTTGATCATATAACCGATGCCTAAAAGAAATCATTAACTGACAGTTCATCTGCCCCCAAACTCTATCTTTGAAATCTGGACCATAGAAGATAATCATGATTTTAACTTGACCCATTGATGCGATCAAATAATAATTGTTCTCTAACATCCCTTTTACAATGGGTCTCTCCGATATATTTAACCTCCACCTCTAAATTGACCCCTTCATTAGCTAAAAGGTCTGCAACCTTATTGCCTTCTCTTAGAGTGTGAGTTATGATAATACTAACATAGTCATTTAATAATTTTTTAGCACTTTCAACTAAGTTAGTGATATTCCAAGAAATAGAACTAGTACCTTTAAGGGCTTGGATGATATTTAGGGAGTCCCCTTTCAGCCAAATTTTTTTAAATTTGAATCCTTGAGCAAGTTGGAGGCTTTTTAGCATGGCCAGAGCTTTAGCCACATGATTATTTTGGAACCCCAAAGGAGAAGCAATAGCAGCAATACATACACCTTGAGCATTTCTAATGACTCCTCCACCACCAGACTTCTTAGGGTTGCCTTTAGCCGCCCCATCGAAATTCACCTTTATCCATTCATGATCAGGAAATCGCCAAACAATATTATCTTCAATTTCATTCATATCAGTAAAAAACCATTGTTTATTGTTCCTGTGAGGAATATTTATGTTTTCTTTTATAGCCCTGCAAATTTTTTGAAAGACCACCTGAGCGGTGCACTTAGCTTCCCTAAATATTCTGTTATTTCACTTTTTCTAGATTCCCCAGCAAGTCATGGGGAGGATCAGGGACTAAAGGTTCTTGATAAGAGGACAATTGGTGGGGAATGTCCATTGCCAGATAATTTCCTTGAGACTCTTGTGCATGACCCAATCAATTTTCCATTTCACCCAAAACTTACTCCAAATTTTCCAGGTAAAGGAGCAGTGGAAAAATAGATGATCAATTGATTCTTCCTCTATCTGGCAGAGCTCACACCTGTTAGGGAACATGAAACCTCTTCGGACCAAATTGTCAATAATAAGGATCCTATTGTGAGTAGCAAGCCAAAGGAACATATTGACTTTAGGGATAAAAATTATATTCCAAACTTTACCCCAAATGGGGCTACTAGTCCAAGTGAAAGTATTATTGTAGGCTAAAGCAACCGTGAAGTCACCTCTAGGATTACTCTTCCAGAGAAAAGCATCATCATAGTCTTTGTTAATAGAAAAAGACAGCAGCTCCTACTGGAGCAGGGAAAATCCAGCATATATAACATCAAGCCTAACCCATTTGTTCTCCTTCTAGTAGTCACACACCATAGGTCCAAACCTCCTTTTACATTCCTCAATAAATTGACTATTGCCTTGCTCAAAGAGAGGTTCATTGTTCATCCAAGGATCCTCCCAAAACCTTATTTTGTCACCTTTTCCAAGGACCCATCTAGCTCCAACTTTGGCCACTTTTATGGATTTGATCATACTATTCCAAATGAAGGACCCAACAAGGATGTCTTCAGAGTTGAGGAGATCCTGGAGAGGTTTATTCTGAATATATTTGTCAAACCAAATCCGGTTCCAATCTTTCTTGATGTCATAAGTTCTCCATATTTGTTTAGCAAGGAGAGCTTTATTAAAAGTTTTTAAAGCTTTAATCCCAAGCCCTCCTTTTCTCTTTGGTTTACACACTTTGTCCCAAGCAACCAAGGATATTCTCTTTTTTTCTTCAACCCTTGACCATAAAATTTTTTTCTGGATTCTTTCTAATGCTTTAGAAAATTTAGCCGGGATACCAAATAGACTGAGAGCATAAACAGGGAGATTCTAGAGAGTAGCTTGAAGAAGCTGCAACTTCCCAACTTGAGATAAAATGGATCCTTTCCATCCAGTAAGTTTTTTGTTGAGTTTGTCAATAAGCATATTCCAGAAGGAATTTGGGGGAACTAAACCCAAGGGGAGACCCAGGTAGGTGGATGGAAGCATTTGCACCTTGCAACCGATAATTTTAGCAATTCTCTGTTGTCTTAAGACCGGAGTATTCATGAAGTATATAGCCTATTCGTCCCAATTGACTTGTTGGCTAGTAGCCAAAGAATAAGAATTAAGAGCACTTTTAAAGGTAGCAACCTCCCCAACAGACAAATATCCCATTAGGATAGTATCATCAACAAACTATTGGTGAGAACAAAAGTCATTAGCAGAGGAAGGTTGAAGGCCTTTGATGATTTTTTTCACTTTCAATTTTTGGATCAATCTGCTCATGCTCTCCACCAAGATGGTGAAAAGAATAGGAGATATGGGATCTCCTTGTCTGAGCCCCCTTGATGATTTAAATAATTTAGTAGGAGATCCATTAATGAGAATTGAGAACATAGGAGTGGAGATCAACTCTCTAATAATTTTGATTATCTTCTCATCAAAACCGAAAGCCTCCATGATTCCGAAAAGAACTTGCCAATCCACTCTATCATAAGCTTTCACCAAATCCAACTTTATCAAAAATTCTTCTTTATTAGCAGCATTGAGGGAATAAATATTCTCATGCACAAGAATGATAGAGTCCAAAATCTACCTGCCAGGAACAAAACCTTTCTGCTCCTTAGAGACGATGAAGGGGAGGACAGCCAAAATTCTAGTAGTCAAAAATTTAGATATGATCTTATAGAAAGAGTTACATAGACTTATTGGCCTAAATTTTCCCATTGAATCTGCCCCAGCCACCTTAAAAATTAGGGCAATAAAAGTGGAGTTGAATTCCTTAAGGATTCTCCTAGAACCAAAAAATTATTTTACCGCATTGATCGTGTCTTCTCCCACAATATGCCAGAATTCCTGGAAGAAAAACATAGGGAAGCCATCAGGACTCGGAGCTTTATCCCCTTGAAAAGACAAGACAACTTTTTTAATTTCCCTGGCAGAGGGGATAGCAGAAAGGGCCTTATTCTGATTAGGATTAATAATCTTGGGGATGATATCAACCAAAACTTATTGTTGGGTATAATCAATATCCTTGTTCTCGGTGAGGAGCTGAGAGAAGAAACAAATAGCTTCATCCCTAATTTCATCCTCATTAAGAAGAATTTTGTCCTCGGCAATTAATCTAGAAATAATATTCGCAGCTTTATGTTTCAAAGAAGTCATGTGGAAAAATTTAGCGTTTCTATCCCCAGCCTCCAACCAAGTCGCCCTAGATCTCTGCCTCCAATAGATTTCCTCCCTAGAAATGATTTTGTGAAGTTTGACTAAAACATCATCTTCCATATCTTTGGGATACTTTTTATAGCCATCTTTCTATATTGAGTTTCGGATATGTTCTAATTCCTCCTTCATCTTTTTCTTTGAGTCAAAAATATCACCAAAGACCTTCTTGTTCTAAATCTTAATGTTGACTTTGATGTTTCTAAGTTTTTTAGTAACTTTATACATGGCAGTTCCATTCACATCAATATTCCACCAGTTGGCAATAGATTTATCAAGAGAGGGGTGAGAGATCCACATTTTCTCAAACCGGAAAGGGAAACTCTGATTATTCTTAATGGTCACAGCAAAAAAGGTAATGGGATAATGATCTAAACCAATTCTATTAATGACAGACAAGGAGCATCTATGAGAAAAAATTGAATCATTAGTAACAAGGGATCTATCAAGTCTTACCTGAATGAGGTCTTCAACATCCCTGCGGTTAGACCAGGTGTAGGAAGCTCCATTAAGATCCATATCAATAAGAGCATTGACATTGATGAAGTCCATCAAATCAGATCTGTTGTCCGATTGAGCTTGAGTTCGTCTAGATTTATTAGTACCTTGCAGAGGAGTATTGAAATCTCCCATAACAACCCAACTTTTCATAGGAAAAGATCTTCTTTTTTGCGAGATTTTATCCCAAAATTTACTCCTAGCAAATTTGGAATTAGGGGCATAGATGTTTGTGACCACACATTCCTTTCCATCATAGATTCTTCTAACTTTCATGGATATAATGTTACCATCTTCATCAATCATTTCTCCTAAAATAGTTTTCTTGTTCCAGAAAATAGCCACCCCACCAGATGCCCCATTTGAGCTGCTACCACAGACCCCTCCATTTTTAAAGAATTTTAAATTCTCCACTTTCTCCTTACTTATTTTGGTTTCTTTAACAAGGATAATATCCGGTTTTTGGTCTCGAATGAGATTCTGTAATATATCCTATTTATTGAGACCATTTAGGCCTCTGATGTTCCATGATATTACCTTCATTTGGAAACCTAGGGGCAGGATTCCTGTATAGTTCGATGCCTTCCATCAGCTATGTTTTGCTTGCTCTCCTGGTCCCTGTGCCTTCCATCAGCTATGTCTTCTTGTTTTTCTTTTTTCCATTCCCTGTTATTTCTTCCTCATGCTCCTCTCTAGGCTCGTCTTGCATATTACTCCATAGTTCTTCTCTTTTCTGGGATGATGTGGGCATATCAACTCCAATATTGTGAAATAACGCATTTAGATTAACCTTAGGTGATCCAAACTTGTTATTCCTATAATACCCTAAAAATGGTCATCTAAACCATAGGCTCCTAATCTCGACAACATCACCAAAGTCCTAACCAAAGGCAATTAAATAAATCTTGAGCACACAATTAATTCCTATAATCATCAAATGTCACATGGCAAAATCAATCAACCAATATTAATTAAATATTTATTTAATTAATAGATCATTCCAATTAAATCATTTTAAACAATTATCTTATTTATTTTAATTAAATATCCTAGCATATTTAATTAAATAAATCAATTTGACATTAAATCATCAAAAAGAGGAATTAATTTAATTAAATAAATCAAATTGCCATAAATCTTCAAAAAAGAAAACAAATCAAGAAAGAGGAATTAATTCAATTAAATAAATCAATTATGAGCACAAATCTTCAAAAATAGAAATAAATCAAAAAAGGAATTAATTGACAAAAAAGAATTAAAATTTGAGAAAAGAAATCAATTGGAGATAATCTTGAAAAAAACAAATTAAAAATTGATAGATAATCTCAAAGAAAGCAATTAAAACAATTAAATATCAAAATTGAATGAAATAGAGAATAAATCAGTTTTTTCCTGATTTTAATCTTAATTTTAGTTCAATTTCCTTTAAATCAATTTTTTCTTGATTTAATCTTAATTTTAGTTCAATTTCCTTTAAAAATGAGAAAAGCATTCAATCACATCAATTCACCTGGATTGTGCTTCCTCTTGGAAAATCTTGACCGCTCATCATCATTTGATCTCAGCCATTGGTTTCTTTCTGAATTTTCTATAAATTCAGGCTCATCTCTCATTCAAAGAGAGGCTGGAGAATGTACTGTTATTATACTGTTTTTGCTCTAGGTTCATTGATAATTGCATATTAATTATTTCATATTGATTAAATCATTTAGTTTAATATTGCAAAAATATTGTTAGATTAATATTGCATCCATCTAGCATTCATCATGTTCATATAGATAAAATCCTTCGTCTTAATGTTGTCTAGTCACTGGTATTGCTTATAATCTGAGAGCAATCATATACTCGCATCTTTTAGAAGGCAATGGGTCGATTTGTTATGGTTTATTTATTCATTGATTATATCTGATTAACCATGCATGTAATGACTTGATTGAAGTGTTGTGTCTTGCAAATACAGATTCTCATACCACTTTTCACACACACATTTCTGGCACCCACTGTGGGGCTCAAACCCACAACTACAAGATTTCAAATGTTTCTTGAACAAATTTAATGTTTGGTTTTTATAACTAATAAACATGTGTGTTAAATTTGCAGATAAAAATCTTTATTTTTGTTTGTTCTTTTATGATAGTCAAAAAAGGGTCTCGATTTGGAGAGCATAAAAAAAATTTTAACCATTGGATCTCAACCAATTTTTTATATGTTGTTGAAAAACAAGTTTTATACAGCTTCATTGAACGGATTTTCCTAAATATGTTGGGTTTGAAAGTTATGATTGACAGAGTGCAGGACTATCATTTTACCTATTCTTCTATGACAGTCAAAAATGGTCTCAGTTTGGAGGGCATAACTTTTTGTTGAACCGTTGGATCTCACCTAAATTTTAATATGTTTTGTAAAACCAAGTTTTCCACATTTCCACCAAAGAGATTTTCCAAATTATTTCTGGTTCAAAATTTATAAATGACAGAGTGCAGTACTATCAAAAATTATCATAACTAGGATAGTCATAAAATGGAAATTCTTGTTAGATTAGTTTAATTTATAGTTTGCATGCTAGAATTTTCTTTTGATATTTATTTTTAATGTTATTTTGAAAACTAATTTTGGGATTTTAATGTTTTCAGGATGCTTGTCAAAGAATCTATCAATCAAACATATGCCTGCCAAAGAATCAAGAAAAAAATGAGTACTGAAATATTAGTTTTGCAGGTTGCCTAAGGAGAATTTACTAAACATTGTGTATTCATTTAGTATTTTCTTAGGCACTTAAATTGCTATCTGGTTAAAGAAAAAATCTATCTTTCATGTTTTCAGAAAAATCTAAGAGGTAGGAGAGTATGCTCTTGTCTTTTATAGACAATCAGAAATCTAGACCCTTGAAGCTTTTTTCTAAGTTTTGAGATTTGTGTACCTTTAGTAGGCCTATCACAGTGGGAAAAAGTAATCACCCTATGAGAACAACCCAAGTGAGTACAACTGGACCCAAGCATTCCAACTCACTATAATAAATAGGCCTCTGGTGATTAAAGTCTCAGAGGATGGGATTATTTGAGTTTTCTCTTTGAGATCTCTCATATCGAACATTTTGTAGGGCCTCGCGGTCTCAATCATGTTTACGTGACTACACCTTGTTTCGGTACCTTGTTGGGCTATAGGCCTCAATCATGCTTGTGTGACTTCAAGGGGTAATTTCAAATGAAATTCCTGACTAAGAACTATAAGATAGAAGCTACCCGATTCACCTCTGAAAGGTTGATAATCTTTGTGCAAGAGAGATAGTAACTCTCCCAAGGCACTTGCCATATCGTGCCCCCATTAGCATTTGGAGTCGGCTAATACGGTGTTGATAATCCATTGCATGAGACTCAATGACCATATTCTGATTAGCTATTGGGTGTGTACCTAAGTCAGCAAGCAAAGGTTTTCTTCTCTAAGCCAACTTCCATAGGGTTAGCGTGCTATGATTGAATTATTATATATCTTGTGTGTTTTCTATGTTTTCATCTCTAAAACTAAAACTCGAATATCAAAACTAGAGAAAACAACAAAAAAAATCAGTGATAAACTCTGTCTATGTCCAAACTGGTCTTTGTCAGTCATTTAAACATCAATCCTTATCAAAAACTAGTAGTCATCAGTCATTGAAACTCTGTCTGTCAGAATCTCGTCTCTGTCCAATCCTCTGTCATACGAATTCCTGATCTTATCAGTCAAAATTGTCAAAATTGTCTAAACAGTCTATAGCGAGCCTAAAATTGGTTACCATCCTCTTGAACATAAACAACCTTGATAGTGTACCTCTACCATTGCGTCGCACGATTTTGTCGATCATCTTTAAGCTAGTTCAAACGAACATTTTATCAAACCTAAGTCAACTTGGATAACATCTTACACAGGATAGATCATTCCTGAAACCAGACCAAATCTTAAAGTTACTTCTCTTAATTACTACATTAAACGAAATACTAGCTACAATTTGATCCTGACTTCTGCAACACATCTCGCTCTCTGTCCTGTCGGTTGGAAATGCCTATTCAAACCAGAAGTTCTTGCAATAAAAAGGACAAAGAAAAAGAAACCCCCTTTTCGACCAAAGACAATCCGTTCTTCAAAGAAAACCCCTTTTACAATAAACTATCCTCATCATAGATACTGTCCTCGTCACAGATACCAGTTTACGATATACCAATCTTCGATCAGCCCCTATCTCCCACCATGTCTAGGGAAAGACAAGAAAGAGAAGCTAATAAACAAAACACTCACGATGACTTCAGCAACCATGCCACTGACAGTGATTCATCAACTGAGTCTGAGCTTCCTGAACCTTCTGAAGACAAAGTACATAGATGTCAGAATAATAAAGAATTCCAGAAAATGATGAAGGTCATCATGGCTAGGGAAAAAGAAGACTATATCCTAGAATTAGCAAAACAAGGTGCCAAACTCCCTACTGGTTATAATGTGGAGGCCCTCATTGCTAAAGAGGAAGAGACACCATGGGGAAAAATGAGCAAACAAATGCAAGCATTACAAACTGCAGTCACAAGAATAGAAAACAAAGATAAAATGCCAAAACAATATTCTTTGGACACAATATGCCCATTCCCATTTGACAAAAACCTTTACATGTCTCCATTTCCTTCATGAGTTGAGATACCAAAATTTGACAAGTATGATGGTACCTCAAATCCTCAAGATCATGTCAGAGAGTTCTGTGCCACTTGTATGGAGTTCATGCATGATCAAACATACCTCATGCGCCTTTTCCCAAGGAGTTTAGGAGGTCAAGCAATGGAATGGTTCACAAGTCTACCCAAAGGGATAAAAACATTTGAAGAACTATTCCAACTATTTTTACAGCAATACTCATACAACATTCATCACCCAGTCACTATGATAGAGCTTTGCAATACTAGACAAAAGATAGGAGAACCCTTTCTCACTTTCCTCCAATGATGGAGAAAGATGTTCTCTAGATATTCACGGACTATCCCAGATCTTGAGAAAATGGACATCTTCGTCAACAACTTAGTCCCTGAATTGAAATATAGTGTCCAGATGCAAGTGCACCCTTCATTCAACAAAATGGTAGATAACGCCCTCAAAATGGAAGATGTAGTTATCAAAAAGGGAGATATATCACTTTGGAAAGAAACATCGCAAGGTTCTAGCTCTAAAGAAAAGAGTAAATACTGGAAATATAGCAAAGACGGCAACAAGAATGTTGTTAGTGATGGAGTGGTAGATACTATTCAAGCAAAAACAAAATCCACAATATTTAACTTAGCTAGTGGCACACAAGCACTCAAGGCAGCTGAAACTACAATAGAGAATCCCCCAAAGAAAACAAGAGAGTGGTTTAAAGACAAACCTTGGGTCTCAAAGCCTAAGCGTGAGTTTACTCCTCTAGATGAGTCATATGAATCGGCTTTTAAAACTTTATTGGCAAATAAATTGATAACACTACCAGACAATTCCTAACCCTATGACCTAGAAATTAGACCCAAATGGTGGAGAGAAAATGAGTACTGTGACTACCATCGGAACAAGGGACATAACATAAACCACTGCATGAAACTCTGACATGAAATACAAGATCTCATTGACGCAGGCAAGATCATTGTGGGAAATCAAGCAACTAATGCTGATCATAAGGCCTTTAAAGATCCCTTACCCACTTATGAACAAGGAGATTCCTCAAAATCCAAGGGAGGAGCTAGAGTCAATTATACTTACACTAACAATGATAATGTGATCAACATGATTGAATTTGTTCAACCTGAATATTGCAATGTGATCATAGTCCAAGATCATCAAAATCAAGCACAAGCTACTAATGCCGTGACTCGTGCTCAAAGGAATATTTCTCTCCCAGGAGATAGTTCCTCCACTTTTGATCAAATAACATCAAAACTACCAAATAAACAAAAAGACACAATCATGGCCAAATCAAAGCAACTAGTTTCATCGTCTTCTCTTGGCTATAGTATTGTTGAACAATTAAAGAGAACCAATGCTCAGATCTCCATTCTAGAACTGCTTAATATCTCTTCTGCTCATAAAGAAGTCCTAGACAAGGCTCTACTTACCACCAGTGTTCCTAAAGATTTAGACGTAGATCGGTTTCAATCTATGGTAGGTCACCTGACCTCCCCTCATTACCTCACCTTCTCTAAAGAAGATGATAACTCACTGAGTCATCCACATAACTAGTCATTACACATTGAAGCCATGATCCACAAACACCACGTTAAATGTGTTTTGATAGATGGAGGCACTGGGTTGAATATTTGTACTTACAATCTATTAACACAGTTGGGATTCTCTGAAAATGTTATTGATCCAACAAAGAAGATAACAATCAAGGCTTATGATGAAGAAGAAATAACTTCTAAGGGACTAGTATCATTACCAATCAGAGTAAGACCTATGGAGAGAGATGTCATTTTTCAAGTCCTGGATCTTCATCTTTCATACAACATCTTACTGGGTAGGCCATGGATTCATGAAATGAAAGCAGTAGCATCTACGTACCATCAATGTCTGAAGTTTCCTTATAATGGAGTAGAGGTCAGTATTCCTGCCGATACAAGTTATGCCTGTAATGCATTAACGCAAGGTGTTGATGCTTTTGTTCCTAATAATAGAGCAGCTTCCACAACTGAAAGTTTAGAATCTCTTCTAAAAGATTTGGAAAAGAAACTGAAAATCACAAACACTGGCATGGATGGTTACAAGATAGAGCCTATACTCTCACTCACATCTCTTCCTCCATCACCAAGACAGTCAGGAAAACCATCAGAGGGCATGAGGCCACAAACTTCAACTCCAAAAGTCATTTATGATGGAACATTTATACAGTCCTCTACTTCTCTTGCAGATGAAATAGAAGGGGATGATGTCCTTAAATCACTCTTCAAAGAAGATAGTGCAGATAAAGAAATACAACATTGTGAAATTTCTCCAACGCAATATGGTCCAGGCTATAAGATGCTTCAACGCATGGGATATTCAGGTACTAGTCCTCTCGGCAAATGTCAAAAAGGTATTGTTGAACCCATTCAGCTACAAACTAAGTCGACCAATAATAAAGCTGGACTGGGATATGATCCAAGAAAGTCATCAGATCATAAGCACACACCTTGCCATCAACATAAGTGGAAGAAAAAGGTACTACCTCTAACAACACAAGAAATTAATACTCAACAAACTCAGGAGGAATGTGATGGTGAACAAAAAGAATTACCCACCCAGGGAAAGGAAACAGATGGTAATCAAGTTCCAGTTGTATCAGCTATGATACCACATGAAGTAGACGCTCTAGAGGATATGAGAGATGAAATATACAAAATCAGAGAATTGTTTGCACCACTGAACATTCCGGTCACATATACTGGCAGACAACAAGTAGATGACTCAAAAACTGATTCAAATGAGTATGAATGGGGTCCAGATCACATCTCAGATACATCTACTACAGAAATGCTTGAAGAACTCAGGGATACCGCAGATGATGCACAAGAGCTGATACGCCTAAGAATGCAAAAGGAAATAGAAGAAATCAGATTAAAATGACAAGAAGACTATGACCGACAACTGAAGAAAGAAAGGACACAAGCAAGTCCTTCACCTACCAATTCTCCTAATGAGACAAGACAAATAAAGTACAAAATCACACAAGAAGAACTAGAAGCTAGAGCAAGAGAACCAGTCATCAGTCCAGAAGAAGTTGAATGGAATAGATGACAGGGGTTAACAGAATCGTCAAAGTCATGTCCACAAGTGTGTCAAATGCAAGCAATCAATGACCCAAATCAAGAAGGAACTTGTAGCATCAAGGATGTGGGTGTTGATACTATATATACCTTCACTAAGCCACTTGAAGATGAGTCAGTAACTCCATCTTATGACTCTGATGGCTCAGATAGGAGCTCTATCTATGACAACAACTATTCAACAACGCATTATGACTACTCTATCATGAATAATGAAATATTGTCTACTATTATACCATGGTATGTAGCCCAGTCTGAAGTAGACGACGATGCTAGAAGTAGGTTGGTTGAGTTAGGTCCAATAAATACTAACATGAATGAAGATAATCATGTCATAACTCTTCTTGGTCTCGAGACACATATGCAAGGTAGTATTCTGGAACTTGACTGGTTAGTTCGAAACAATGATGATAGTACTGTGAACTCTCTTGAGTCTATGCCAACCTTATCCTTAATACATCCAGAACTGATTGATAATACTCTTTATAACCAACGCTTGAACATGCCTACTTTTGCCAATGACTATACACTAGCCTACTATCTCAATGCAATTGAACCCATGTACTCTTCCACCAACAAACACAATGAAAACATGACTGAAGTAGATATCAAGTATCTTAGTCGCAAAAACAAGAAAAATAAGAATAAAAGATCTGATAGCAAAAACCACATTGTGGCGGTGTTAGACTCTAAAAAAGAGAAAATAAAGGACATACCCAAAGGTGAAAACCTCTATGAGGCGCCTAAACGTGAGGTACTTGATATACTTTCGAGCCACTTCTAGGAGAGATCTTCCATATTGATCAAACCAACTCAGCCAGTGAACATTGGGAGTTAAGAGATACCGCATGTCATTCATTTAGCCCAATAACTATCAGCAGAAGAGTTAAAAGATTTCACCAATTTGTTTTTATAAAAGAAGATTAACTTTGCATGGACATACTCAGATATGCCACGACTAGATCCTGATCTCATCATGCATCATCTCTCTATTATCCTAGGAGTTAAACCAGTCAAACAAAAACTCCAAAAAATGCATCCTCATGTGGCACTACTAGTCAAGGTTGAACTAGAGAAATTGCTAAAAGCTGGATTTATCAGAGCTATAGACTATGCAGAATGGATATCCAACATAGTACTTGTATCAAAAGCAGACAAATCTATTAGAGTTTGCACAGATTTCAAGGATCTCAACAAGGCATGTCCAAAAGATGATTTTCCATTGCCCAACATTGACATGATAGTAGATATGATTGCTGGATATGAGATGTATTCATTAATGGATGGGTTCTTTGGTTACAATCAGATCAAGATAGAACCTGAAGATCAAGAGAAGACAGCCTTCACATGTGCATGGGGAACCTTCTGCTAGAATGTTATGTCGTTTGGTCTAAAGAACGCAGGAGAAACTTACCAAAGAGCAGTAACCACTATTTTCCATGATATGATGCATAAAAACATGGAAGATTATGTAGATGACACCCTAGTAAAAACTACGAAGAGATCTACACACATTCAAGAGCTAGGCCTCATATTAGATCGAATGGAAAGATTCAAGCTCCGCTTAAATCCAAAAAAGTGTGCATTTGGAGTCACATCAGGAAAATTACTTGGTTACATAATTTCAAAAAATGGAATTGAGGTTGACCCTGAAAAGGTCCAAGCTATAATGGACATGCCTCCACCCAAGAATATCAATTAGATGAGAAGTCTACAAGGTCGTCTTCAATCCATAAGGTGTTTTATATCTTAGGTAGCTGACAAGGTTCAACCCTTCACGAAGGTATTAAGGAAAGGGATTCAATACAATTGGGATAAAGATTGTGAACTACATTTATAGCAAATCAAAGAATATCTTTCTAATCCACCCATATTAATGCCACTGATTCAAGGTAAGCCACTAATCTTGTACATATCAGCTACAGATACTTCACTGAGGGCACTTTTGGCACAAGAGAATGACAATAAAAAGGAACGAGCTATCTATTACATCAGTCGAACATTGGTGTCATATGAAATGAATTACACTATAATAGAACAAGCATTCTTAGCATTAGTATTTGCATCACAAAAATTAAGGCACTATATGTTCACACATTCTATTAAGCTGGTAGCCAAGATTGATCCACTTAAGTACCTTCTTAGTAAAGCAACGCTTACAGGAAGACTGGCTAAATGGGTCATGGTCCTTACAGAATTTGACATTGAATATGTAGAACGTACAGCTATCAAAGGACAGGTTATTGTAGACCAACTTGCTGAAGCTCCACTTGAAGATGATCAACCCCTGCATATAGAATTCCCAGCTGAATCAATCATGCACCTTACTGAACAATCATGGAAGATGTTCTTTATTGGGTCTTTTACTCAACATGGCTCTGGTGCCGGGATACTATTTATTACTCCCCAGAAATACTCAATTCCAAAAGCTTACAAACTTCTCTTCCCTTGCATAAACAATATTGCAGAGTATGAAGCTTTGGTAAATGGGATCAAGCTGGCCATCGAGTGGAAGATCATGGAATTACACATCTATGGAGATTCTCAACTCATTATCAACCAGATTAATGACCTATATCAGATGACAGATGAGAAACTGATGCCTTACAAGAGGATGGTGGATGACCTCAAGAAATATTTCACCTCCGTATCATTTCAGCAAATACCCAGAACAACAAATAGAGTGGCAGATGCAATGGCCACTTTGGCATCTATACCACAGCTATAGGAGTCTAATTTTTGCTTTGAATTCCTGGTGGAAGAGTTACATTACCCTGCCTATGATTCTCTCGAGTCCCAGGTAGTCTGTTCTATTATTGGACATGACTCATCTCATTATAGCCACATTTACTCTTACCTACGTGACCAAGTTGTCCCTACCAATCTTTCCTGAAATGAAAAAAGAAACCTAATCTGAAACGCATCACAGTACGTCATTATTGTTAACAACTTATTCAAATGAGGTTTAGATAATACTTTGCTTAGATGTCTAGAAACTGAGGAGTCCCAACGCGCATTATCCGAATTTCATGAAGGTGTTTATGGATCTCATTCGAACAGTCTAAATTTAGCACGAAAACTACTAAGGGTTGGCTACTACTGGCCAGACATGGAGAAGGAAGCCATAAAATTTTCTAAAACCTATGAAAAGTGTCAGTTACATGGGCACCTTATCCACTCTCCTGCAAGGGATCTTATACCATTTGTAATGCACTGGCCCTTCCAATAGTGGGTGTTCAATCTAATAGGCCAAATATATCCTACGTCATCTAATGGACATAAATTTATTATCACTGCCACTGAGTAGTTCACTAAGTGGGTAGAAGCAGTTCCACTCATCAAGGCAACAGAAAAAAAAAGTAGCTCTATTTATTCTTAACTATATCATCTGTAGGTATGGTATACCTTCATCAATTATAACAGACAATGGAGGACAGTTTAAGAACAAAGATCTAGATGAACTTTGTGAGAAGTTTAAAATCAAACAACGCTGGTCCTCAGTATATTACCCTCAAGGTAATGGACAAGAAGAGGCATCTAACAAAAACCTACTGACTATCTTGCACAGAACAGTGAACAAATCTGGGAAGGATTGGCATCTGTAGCTCAATCCTGCACTGTGGGCTTATAGAACAAGTATCAAAACACCTACTGGGGCTACACCTTTTTCTTTGGTGTATGGGTCTGAAGCAGTATTACCCATTGAAGTAGAAATACCATCTCTAAGAGTTTCCTTGCAAGGTCTTATTACTGATGAAGACTATAGAATATCTAGATTGCAAGAGCTTGAATTGCTGGATGAGCATCGGCAAGGGGCGTTTGATCATCTCAGAGTGTATCAAAAGAGAATGTCCAGAGGATATAACAAGAAAGTTCGACACCGAGAATTTTAGGTTGGTGACTTAGTTCTCAGAGAGAATCCTAAAAATCAACAGTTTCGAGATAACAAAGGGAAGTTTGAACCCAATTGGCTGGGTCCCTATATCGTCACTACAGCTTTCAGCTATGGTGCCTATCAACTCTCAACATCGGAAGGAGAATAGCTTTGTGAACCAATTAACACCATCCATCTGAAGAAATTCTTCACCTAGATATTCTCTGTTCCAGCAGCTTTTACAGTAGAAAATGTCCTGAAGAAATCATAAAAATCAGAACATGTCCTAAAGAAATCCTAAAAAATAGAAAATGTCCTGAAGAAATCCTAAAAATCAGGAAAAAGTCCTGAAAAAATCCTAAAAATTAGAAAAAGTCCTGAAAAAAATCCTAAAAATCAGAAAAAGTCTTGAAAAAATCATAAAAATCAGAAAAAGTCCTAAAGAAATTCAAAAAAAAAAAAGAAAAAAAAAGGGAAAAAAGAGAGAAAATGCCCTGGTGAAAACCTGGTAAACAGGCACCTTGGTAAAAAAAAAAAATGAATCTCTACCAAGCAGGTGAAAACCTGATAAACAGGTGCCTCTTGTACTCAAGCACTCCATCTATCAACACAATGTTGGCATTCTCGCTTTCCTGCATCTTTGCTTTTGCTTGTACATATTTCAGTCACTTTTGTGACATCCGGGTTCGTTGGAACCTTCATGGCTTGAAACCGATCATTGTCATAGTCTTAGGTTAATCAACAAGAACACATTACATGTCCTAAGCAGTGTCAACCAAGTCAACCTTACATCAGTGAAACCTGGTAGTCCACTCCGAGTCAATTACATGTCTCCTGACTACTGAAGAGTTTTATCACTGAGTTAACAAGCAAAACAACATAACGGAAAAAAATCACTAAATAGTTTGAGCTATGCATGGAAATTTTCTTTGTGTGTTGTCTTTTATATTGGTTTTTGATTATTATCCCTCTGAGTAACTCGAGGAAGTCTATTGTGACTAAGAGGAGCAAGGATTGGGGGCATAATATTTTCTTGTTTTCTTCTTGTAGGAATGATCCCAATGATCTAGAAACATCTAAATTAGCTGGGTGTCTGTGATAAGAGCCTTCACATCAAGGTGAAATCACCACACATACCTCGACTCCGCTTATTTGAATGCTACAAGGAGGTTCCCATCATTTCTTTGTCTATTTTGAGGAAATTTCTTTATTGTGCAATCCGCGTCCATATGTAATTTGTCTAAGGATATGAATGAAAAAAAGGGTCATTGTGGACAAGATAATTAATATTGCACATGAAAAGAAATGAACTCTACTCTGCTTGCTATAATTGTAAAACGCTCAATGATGACAATTAAGCTATTCAAAATCCAGTGACTAGGTTTAGGTTGCATTTTGCATCTCATTTTGCATCTCATTTTGCATCTCATTTTGCATTTCATTCTACATTTTGTGAATTTGGAGTGATTTCGGTATAGTAACAAATGCTTCCTCTTTGTCTGTTGAATGAGAGTTGGAGCTTCATCATTTCTTCGCTAAGTGGTCTCTTTTCATCATTTCTCCAATTGAGTACTTGTGTTTTGAGATGTTAATTGCATACATGAGCATTTCATATAAATTCATGCATTCATTATCATTCATTTACATCCATCTTATTGCATAGGAAAATGAAAACATTACATCATTCATTATCATTCATTCGCATTCATCTTATTGCATAGAAAAATGAAAAAAAATTGCATTACTCATTATTCATTACTCATTTGCATTATCATTTATTTGCATATGAAAAGAAAGAAAAATGGATATCCATGATCATTTGTATTGCATACATTCATGTTGTAAAGAAATGCATACATATAGAATAAAGCATATAGAACAACATCTCATAATCCATCAACACAAGTACGATGAAATCAAACTACGAGCTTGTAAATCAGCTGTCCTAAGTCCATTTTCGAGATCAAAATCGAAATCTGATGTCAACTCTCTCATCAAAATTTCACAAAAATTTGGACCACTTAGTGCTCTTTTCATCAAAACCTCATTCTGTCTTCTAATTGCGCTCAATTCCTCATCAATCAACATTGAATCTCAATTTAATTTCTACAAATCAACTTTCTGCTCAATTTCAACGCAAAATTTTCAAAGATTCCTCTGAATCAATTTGTGCTCAAATCCTTATCATCGATCAAAATTGCTTATAATCATCATGTACCCTCGCTATTTTTTGATTTCGCTCCTGAGGGGGCATACTCGTGACCTTAAGATCTCACATCTTCAAATGTCGAGGAAAATTTTCAAATCTTCATCGAAAGTCGAGCAAAAATCTTTTTCAACTAAAGAAAATCAATCAAATAAGACCTCATCGCTAGGGGAATTTCGACCTCATCGCTAGGGGCATTTCAACTTCATCTCTTTATATCAAGTCAAGATCTCTCGATCATCTAAATCAAATCAATCTCTAGGGGCATATCAGCTTCATCGCTTCATATCAAGCTAATATTTGTCTTTTATCTGAATCAATCTCTTTGCGTTAATCAGTTCCATCGCTTTTCATCAAGCTGATTTTTCATTTAAACTCAATCAAGGGTTTAAAGAGTATCTTCGATCATGCTAAATCTAAACAGGTGTTACGTTTTATTCATTTCTTGATCAAGCTGAACAATTTATCTTCATTGTATCTTGATCAATCAAGTTCAAGATCATTTTTTATCATCACTCACTGTATCTAAGTTCAATCAAGTTCTAGATCAATAAGATTCGCTTCTTGATCAATCAAGTTCAAGTTCGGTATCTTTTTTTTTCTATCGTTCCCAAGTTCAATCAAGTTCTGGAACGGTATCACGTTAATCACACTTTATTCAACTTTGTCGCTTTGAATCAAACTAAACACCTCACTTTTTTATGTAGTTCGTGATCAATCAAGTTCAGAACTGGCATCTCCTAGACATCAACTATTCTTTGAACCAACGCGCTGCTCGCACATTAATTCAAAGAGGGGCAAATGTAATACCCTAAAAATGGTCATCTAAACCATAGGCCCCTAATCTCGACAACGTCACCAAAGTCCTAACCAAAGGCAATTAAATAAATATTGAGCACACAATTAATTCCTAAAATCATCAAATGTCACATGGCAAAATCAATCAACCAATATTAATTAAATATTTATTTAATTAATAGATCATTCTAAGTAAATCATTTTAAACAATTATCTTATTTATTTTAATTAAATATCCTAGCATATTTAATTAAATAAATCAATTTGCCATCAAATCATCAAAAAGAGGAATTAATTTAATTAAATAAATCAAATTGCCATAAATCTTCAAAAAAGAAAACAAATCAAGAAAGAGGAATTAATTCAATTAAATTAATTAATTATGAGCACAAATCTTCAAAAATGGAAATAAATCAAAAAAGGAATTAATTGACAAAAAAGAATTAAAATTTGAGAAAAGAAATCAATTGGAGATAATCTTGAAAAAAACAAATTAAAAATTGATAGATAATCTCAAAGAAAGCAATTAAAACAATTAAATATCAAAATTGAATGAAATAGAGAATAAATCAGTTTTTTCCTGATTTTAATCTTAATTTTAGTTCAATTTCCTTTAAATCGGTTTTTTCTTGATTTAATCTTAATTTTAGTTCAATTTCCTTTAAAACTGAGAAAAGCATCCAATCACATCAATTCACCTAGATTGTGCTTCCTCTTGGAAAATCTTGACCGCTCATCATCATTTGATCTCAGCCGTTGGTTTCTTTCTGAATTTTCTATAAATTCAGGCTCATCTCTCATTCAAAGAGAGGTTGGAGAATGTATTGTTATTATACTATTTTTGCTCTAGGTTCATTGATAATTGCATATTAATTATTTCATATTGACTAAATCATTTAGTTTAATATTGCAAAAATATTGTTAGATTAATATTGTATCCATCTAACATTCATCATGTTCATATAGATAAAATCCTTCATCTTGATGTTGTCTAGTCACTGGTATTGCTTATAATCTGAAAGCAATCATATACTCACATCTTTTAGAAATTGATTAGATAGGATGTTGCAATTACTTAAAGAGATCGCAATTGCTCTTAAGAATTGCAAATTCAAAAAAAATTATGTCGTTTTTGCATTATTTTGCCTTGCGCATCTAACCCTGAAATTTTATTAAATTCTAGAAAAATTGATTTCTGCATATAAGATGTATCTAATCCAGTGGCAGGAAGACTAAGATTTTGAATTTCAGGTGCAAGGAAGGCAAAGCAGAATAGGAGACAACAAAAGGTTTATCAAAGACTTTTAAAGGTTGAAAGGAAGCTTTGTGAGATCGAAGAAAGAGAGGAGATCGTTCAGTATCACAGAACCATCCATCGCTTTCTAACCAAGTACAAGTTCTTTGACAAAATTGATGTGTTGGCTCACGTATTGTAGAACAATATCATTGCAAAATAACCCTTCTATCTTCTGTCTTTTCATTTTGTTTTTCCGTTAAAAAATAAAATAAAAAATAAAAATAAAAACAGAAGTAGCAATTGCCCTAACATCATATTGCAATTGATCAATCATCATGTGGCAATTGCTTACACAATAATTCACAATTGATGGTTCATCATGTCACATTTGATATGATTTTAACTCACATTTGCTTAATAGGTTAGTCACATTTGACAGATTTAGTTTTATGTTTTATGTTTTTTGTTTTATTACAGTTCTGGTTTTTACCAGAATACCTCTCTGTCTGTGAAAAGACACAACTTTGTAACCTGAAAGTTAGGCTGGATAGCCCACCGTGTGTTGACTAATGTTATTATTTTTCTGCAGGGGTAGTTTAGAAACACTTCTTTTTGGTGCTTTAATAAAAAACAAAACAACTTTCATCATTGCTATGCTGGTTAAAATGAACACCATGTCTGTGTGGAGCAACATCTCCACTTAGAATAGAAAATCATTGCAATGAAGGGATTAAAAAGAACCTTGTCTTTTGTGTCTTCTAAGGGATAGGTATTATTCTCTCCCCTTCAATGGGTGATCAGAAAACCAGACTCTTTTTTTTCATGTTTTTCTTTATTTTTTGCAATTAAATCCTTTAGAAGGCCTGCCCTCCCGAGTTGCCCTTAGGGTTCCATTAAGGTCGGTCAGAGGGGAATGACCTAAGTGGCCAACGGCTAAAGCCAAGTAATCCAATCCACTATAATCAAATGCATATGTGATGAAAATTCATGTGCGACAAGTGTTACATGTTGTCACAATGGTGTTATGCCTCCCTCAGTGCCTATACAGTGTGTTAAAATTTGTAGAGCGTAACCTCTATAGACTAGGAGACCTCCCTCAACGGAGTGTAAAACGTTGCTGATTGTGACCACTCGAACGAAACCCTATCTAAACAACTTAGAAATTAGAAGCCAAGTTGTGTCAGTAACCAGACACTTGTTTTATCACAGTGCAAGGGTGGGGAAGAATCTACCCCCAAGACACTCACCATAAATCTCCCAGGATAACGGACCAATTAAAGAGCAATCTTTTTTTGATCTAATTTCTGGAAAAAGGCAAAAAACCAGGCGCACCCTAGGGTGTGACACAGTTGTTTGAGCTGACGGAGTATCAAGATGTGGGTTGTAATAATACTTGTGACCTTTTGACATTAGGAGAGTCTGTCTGATATCAAATTGCCCAAATACAATGGAAACAAAATGGGGTCTTGAAAAAGATTCCAACATTCATGGAAATTTGAAAAACTTTCCTAAAAAATTGTTATATTCATGGTTTTATTCTTTTGATGTGATTGTTGTGTCCTTTTTTATACTTCAACAAATTCAAAACATTGGAAGATACAAAACATCAAAGTCAAGTTTCAATATCAACAAGATCAAAACCCTATAGCAAACAAGCTTGTCAACATCAACATCAAATCAAACTTATGCAGCATTCTAGAAATGAAGAAAACATCTTACATGTTGTGATCTTAGGTTCAAACCAATCAAGCAAACATCATGGATTGGCATTATTCATTTCATAGGGAAGGTTAATAATTCATCTCTTCCATTCCTATTCCATCACCATCCATAGAAACATTAGCTCAACAAATCAATACTTTGCAACAATGAATGAGAGACATGAATAGTCCTAGCAACCATAGGGGCTAGTTAGAAATTATGATGAGGGAAGTGGTAACCATGAGGGAATCATTATCAGGTCAACCTTCTTCTTCTTGTGAGACCATTCAAACATGTCAACCTTCAATCTTCAACAAAATCATTCCTACCTCGGTTCAACCAACATTAGAGTCATGTCAACCATCTTTCAACCCAACATATCAATCACACCAATCATATCAACCCAACACTCAACGTACCTCTTTCAACCAAAATCAAACCTCTTTCACCCAAAACCAAATCTCTTTCAACCAAAATCAAATCCCTTTCAAACAAAGTCCAAGTCAAAATTCATTCAACCAAAATCAAATCCCTTTCAAACAAAGTCCAAGTCAAAATTCATTCACCCAAAATCAAACCTCTTTCACCCAAAATCATTCTCCTTTCAACCAAAATCCAAATTAACCATATCTATCTACTATTTCATCATCCCCTAAGGTTACACAAGACCAATCCACGCTATCTTCATCCAATAGCACAATCTCCCAAGGGTTATCCATAGCACAAATCCAATCTAATCCAAGTCATGATTCAGAGAGTCTTGTTCAAGATCCTTTCTCATCAAGTCAAAAGGTTGAAACCTTCCAAGAATCTCCCATGAATATCAAAACCCCTTCCCTATGTCGGGAGGACAATCCAAAATCAGAAGAAATTGGTCATGAAATAAATCAAGATCAAGAACAAACCTTTTACCCTACCCATTTTTTTTATGAAGACTCCACCTATCAAGAATCTTATGATGATCCCCTCATTCTTTTCTATTCCACTCATAATAACACCCTTGTTTCTCAATAACAAGATGTTCTTTCAAGTACCATCCAACATCCATCTCCTAAACAAGATCCCATTATCATTTCTCCTAGTCTCTCTCATGATTCCAATACACAAGTTGTTCATGAACCCATTATCAAAGAAATCACCAACCCAGATCATACTACACAGGACAACTTGTCAACAATGGTGTGTGCACCATCATCAAATTCCAATGTCATGATAGAAACAAGCATAACACCAGCTAATGAAATCAACACCCATATTGTTACATCATCTTCTTCAAGCACAAGCATAACACCAGCTAATGAGATAAACACTTGGTTGGCTTCATCATACTCTTCAAGTGCATCAATAAAAATAGGCATAGCGCCCACTCATGTCACAACTTCAAAACCATAATCTATTTTCCTCATACACCCACACTTGAAAGACTAGGGGAAAGAAGATTTACCACAACTGAATTGGTTTGAAAATAAGGAGGCTATAGCAGAAACTGTACATGAAAGAATCCCAGCCGCATATCCTATTGAAAAAGACAGTTTCATCCAACTCTCGAAACAAAGACCAATGAATTATCTACACAAAGTTCATACCAACTCAATAACAACATGCACCTAAAAAGATACTACATCTAAGGGTGAGTTCATTTCAAATCCAATACTGTATTTGCATATTTCCTTACCGCATTGCATTATCTCTTCTCATATAGTTGCATCAATAAAACAGGGTGATTGTTTGATTCATTCACCTTCTTGTACTGAAAGGAACGAAGGTTGTCTCATTTCCTAAATACTTGTTCATGGAGTCTTTAGGAGGTCTCTAGTCATTCATCTTCAACATCACAATGTGATTAAGCTTTATCCTTGGTTGGGTAGAGGTTTCCTTATCAAGTCTGGTTACCAAAAATCTATCAACTGCTATATCTTACACATTAAACAAAAACTCTAAGTCATTACAGATACCTAGTTGATCATGTGGTTAGTGAAATCTAATATTCTGCTTCAGCGTCAATGTAATTGTTATACCCAAGTAGGTTTCATTACTTACAAGTCAAGGCAACAAAATAAAAGAAAAAAGTGTTATGTCAATCCCAAGACAAAACAAACAAAAAAATGATATATTACTGAAATATCACACATACAAGTGAGACAATAAAATATTGACTATGGGAACATGCAAGTAACTCCATCAGGGTTATGGACACCTATTGGCAATGGAGAAATATTTGAGAGATTATAGTGCATAACCTCATCAGAGCCCTAAAAGCTTGTTGCCAGCAAGGCTCTATCCAGGTTGCTTTTTAAGTCAAAATAACTTATGTAGCTAGCCACATAGGATTCCAAGGGTCTTTAATGGCTATAAGAGTAAGAATGAACTCAAACATACACACATGGGCAAAAGAAGATCAAAGTTTCAAGAATTGATGGAGAAGTTTTCTGCACCTCCATTCATAAATCTTGGTTACATAGTGTGTTAGGTTGGATGGTCTAAGTCTTTTGAGAATGGATTGAACTCTTATCTCTGAAACTTTTCGCACCTTTAATCCAATTAGTGCATTTTAGAATGAAAGACACACACACTCATCCTTGTTCGAATAGGAACTGCATTTTTATCATGCATCCTATATTAACATAATTCATATCAAAAACCCATTGTCTCCATCACATTATGCATCATTATGTAAGGTCTACATACTTGGGGGCATAACTGAAAAAAATCCAAAAAACACTTGAAAAATGATCTTGATAAATAAAAAACATTCGAAAAATGATCCTGAAAAAATAAAAAACATTCAAAAAATGATCCTGAAAAAATCCAAAAAACATTCAAAAAATGATCCTGAAAAAATCACAACAAAAAAAAACATTTGAAAAATGATCCTTAAAAAATCCTAAACATTTGAAAAAAGTCCTGAAAAAATTAAAGATCAGAAAACATCAAAATCACAACAAAAACATTCAAATACAATCCTGAAAAAAAGAACAAAAACATTGAGAAAATACCAAAAAATTCTAAACATCGGAAAAGCTCTTCGAAATCCAAAAACATCCAAAATACCAATTATAAAACTTGCAATAAATTGTCTCACAAGAATCAAACACCGAAACAGATGTCTAGCAAACACTTCGCATGAAGTTAAACAAAGGATACAACTAGCTTGTCAAAACGCTTGCAATCACACTGATCCACTATCTAATCTATCAATTTATCAAACTATCCACGTGATCAATATCTTGTCTTAAATAGAATCAGTACACTCGAAACCAGACAGATGGGTCTTAAATAGGGTCCAAAACTTCTAAAACCATACATTATCAAAATCACATCAAACATATCAAAGCAAAGGCACAGTCAGTCTAACTGCTAAGTTTTGTTTATTTTTGGTTCACTCTTTTTATCAAATTGGAGAAGATCATTGCTTTTAGCTACTCAAGGATGTCCAAAAGTGACTAAGGAGCCATGATGGGCATGATCCTTTTCTTTGTTTGTTGTTTGTGGTTTGAACCGATGAATTTCTGGGGCAATTTCTCTAGTGGGTGTTTGTGATAGGAGCATTCATCTTGTGAATGCCACACATTCCTCGACCCCTAGTGTAATTCTCAGAATGGAGGGTTCATTCCTTGTATGTTATGTGTTTATTTCTTTGCAATGAGATATCTCTACATCTCAATTTCTTATACCCTGGTGTAATAAGCTCCATTGTTATATAATAAGGCTCAATGATGATAATGTATTGTACCATGAATAAAGCAATGAAGACTTTCTCATCAAAATTTCTATCATATCATCAATTATCTGGCTTCCAAAGATTAATTCAGTTGATTGATTATCTTTTCTACGTCTAACAATTAACAATTCTTCTAAGATCTTCAACATGTATTTTGACGCACAAAAATATATAAGCATCATCACATTGCATGTTCGTTACCATTTCATACTCATAATAAAGTTTTCATCAACCATTATGCATCACAACATAAGGCTACATCAAATCACTGCATGATATCACATTCATATTGCATTCATCATCACAACAAAATTGCATGAAGTTCACAATCAAAAGCTCATCAAGAATGCATATCATATATATCATATAAAAATGTGTCAAAATGCATCATATCTACATCATCAAAATCAACATCCAATCTATCAACCTATACTACCTCTATTGGTCACTGGCCCAAATAACTGATCATATGCATCCATAGTGATTTGAGACTTCCTAACTGCCTCATCCCTCTCCCGCTGTAATCGATCTCTATCAGCAGCTATCTAATCCCTCTCCATAGTCAAATCCTCCATCGCATGTTGATACTGATCCCTATCCTCCATCTGTCATTGTCACAAAGTAGCAACCAAATCCTCTAAACTCCTAGAAAGAAGTAATGGATAATACGCCTGCATTTGGAAAATATAAGAATGGGTCAGCTACGTCATCAAAACTATCAGGTCGCATAAACTGAAAAAAAAAAAAAAAAACTTTTATTATCAATTGCAATTCAATATTATCAAATGTGATTTAATATTATCAATTGCGAAGCAAAACAAGCAAATTCTAAACAAAACAAGCAAATGCTACACAAAACAATCAAATGCTACACAAAACATTCAATTGTGATACAATTTTCTCAATTGCGATACAATTTTAACAATTGTGACATAAAACATCAAATGTGACGCGTCAACTCAATTGCGACATAATAAAGTCAATTGAGACATACATGAAAAATGACACACCAAAAAAAAATGATTTAAAATTGTAAAATACAGACAAAAAATAAGCACAAAGTCAGACAACTCACCATGCCACTAGTGTTGGGAGGTCTCTGATAAGATCACACTCGCTCAGATAAATGCAGCCTTGCTCTATGACCTGCCATTTAGCTCCAAGGATGCCAGAAGCTCTAATATCTCTAACAAATTCTTTTGAAACAAGCAAAATGCAAATGAGCTCAAACACATACCAATCCTCAATTTATAAGCTCAAAAATAAGGGTTTCTTAACATAAATGCCTATGGACCTCTCCAACTTCAACACAGTGTTAGACAAAGCAAACGAGATCAAAACTCTTTCAAACATCATATTATTACTATCTAGCATAGTTTTGAAAAACTGGTCTTCAATCCAAAATTTTCCGACCACTTTTTCTAAGGGAGCATTATACCCTAGCGTCACTGGGGCATACTAGGGCAGTTTTTCTTTTCATTTTCTTTGAAACAACGTCGTTTCGACATTGTCTCAAAGAGGGGAAAATGTAGACACTATTGGTATTTTGGTATGGTTTTGTCATTGATGTCAACACCTACTAACACTTATCAACTCTGGCACTTTGGAGAAACAACAACATTCACCGGCAAGCAAGTGACTTATGCATAGTCATCAGTATATGGTACACCAGCAGGATATAATGTTCACTAGTACTTGGAATGGCATGGAAAACACCTGGTTATGTCGAAGACACAGTTTGGACACTTTGTCTTGGAGATTTGTTCATTGGCATATTCGTATTTGCATATTTTCTTTTACCGGCAAATAGGTCTAGGTTATACACCGGCAGGTTTATCTTTTCCAAATGAGCATGACACGCTATGGAGATGTCTTATTATTGTTGTAAATACATCAAGCCGACATGTTGAATTGGTTATTGCATCAGACATTGTTTTATTTGTAAATTGATTTTATTGTAATATCCTTTAGAGCCGACCTACTAAAATTGGTCTTAGGCTATGATATAAATGTAAGATCTTATTTGTAAGACCAGTGTGGAATGAGAAAGTGAAATTGTGTGAAGGTATATGCGAGAATAAGCAGAGCTATACACGCAGACATCATTTGAAGGTTTAAGGAGGGTTTTTGTGAAGACAATCAGAACTACACCGGTACTGAATCCAGCATAGAAAGATGCTAATTTGAGTAGTACATTCTTATTAGATTTAACCATCTAATTGTAGTCAGTGTGACTACTATTTGTGTTTGAGTAGTGAGCTCTAAGCACTTGGCCTTTCTGCATGTGCAGACCCCATTTGTATACACATACTATCTGCAGTAGTATCATCTAATTGTCGGTAAGGTTTCCCACCATGGTTTTTCCCCTTACAGGTTTTCCACATACAAACTTTGGTGTTATGTGTTGTGGATGTTATTGTCTTTCTATTTCATGCATTAATCTTTACCGGTACTATAATTAACTGATAAAACTGCCTACCGGCATAAAAGACTGGTTTATCGGTATTAATCATTAAAGTTGGTTAAGTTGATTTTGGTTTGAATTTATTAGACAACTAATTCACCCCCCCCCTCCCCCCCTCTCAGTTGTCTTTGGGACCTAACAATTGGTATCAGAGCCTAGTCCTCTTTTTGTAGAAGTTTAATAGCTTGAGGACATCCAATGTCTACTAACTATTTCAGGAAGGACAGTCCTAAACTTGATGGAACCAACGATGGAATATGGAAGATCAGAATGGAGACACATTTGAATTGCATTGGAAAGGACATCTGGGATGTTATAAAGAATAGCTATACAACTCCTACAACCAGTCAACCTAATCCACCAAACTTGGCTAAAGATGAAGAAAATGATTGCAAAGCAAGAGAAGCACTTTTGAGTGCATTAACAGATCAAACAATCATGGGATTATCAGATAGATCAACTGCTAAAGCTATTTGGGATCATTTGGAAAGACTGAATGAAGGAGATTCCATAGTCAAAATTGCAAAACTTGAAAGCTTCTGGTTAGGTATGAAAATCTAAAAATGGAAGAAGATAAAAGGATTTATGCTTTTATGGAAGGAGTTAATGAAATTGTTTAGGGTATTAAATGTTGTGGAGGAACCTTAAGTGAAGATGAAATTGTTTCAAAAGTTTTAAGAGGATTTCCACTAGCATATAAAATTAAGGCTAGTGCTATAAATGAGTTAAGAACAATGCTAATACATCAATAACTAGGGATACATTGATTGGAAAACTTTCAGCCTTTGAAATTGAGGAATTTGGTCTTGTTGCTACTATAAAGATAGATTTAGCTTTAAAGGCATCAACATCATCTACACTATCATTTGACAAGTCTGATTGGAAAACCTTTTATGCAAGAGAACTTGAGGAAAGCAGGAGAGAAAATGAAGAACTTGAAGCACTATTTGCAAGGAAAATGCCTAAAGGTCCAATTGGAAGTAGGTATGAAGGTAAAGCACCCTTTAAATGCTTTAACTGTAATAAGATTGGTCATATGGCTTCTAGATGCCCTGATAGACATGCTAGACTAAGAGAAGAAGCTAGGAAAACATACAAACCTAACCCTGAATATCAGAGATGCATATTTAAGAAAAATAAAGATAAATCTTGTTATCTTGTTGATGAAGGAGTGACTGATGATTCTGATGAAGATCTGGCAGACAATAGATGGGTTTTTGTTTCTATAATAGAAGATCAACTAGCACCTACTCTTCAACCGGTAGAGTAGGCCTTGGTAGCTAAAATTGAAGTTAAGGATGAATGGAACATTGATTCAGGATACTCACATAATATGACTGGTGATAAAAGCAAATTCTTGAACTTTCAGGAATATAATGGAGGCTTAGTGAGATTTGGAGATGATAAAGCTTGTTTGATCAAAGGTAAAGGTACAATATCTCTTGATGGTAAGCATAATACTGACAATGTTTACTATGTGGAAGGTTTAAAGCATAATCTTTTGAGTGTTGGTCACTTAGTTGAAAAAGGATTTCAGTTACAATTCAAAAATGGAAAATGCAAAATCATGAATAGAACTGGTTTGGAAATTGCAACCGGCAATCAAACTAGAGGTAACATATTTCATTTGAATAATAGTGAAAAGACATGCTTGATTGCACATATTGATGAAAGTTGGCTATGGCATAAGAGACTCTATCATGTAAATTTTGATTGCATGGTAAAAATCAGTACTATATACTAAGGTAGTTAGAGATTTACCTAAAATTGTCAAACCTCACAATACAGTATGTAAGGAATGTCAGTTTGGAAAACAAGTTAGAGCTACTTTTAAAAGTATTCCAGAAAAATCAAATAATGCTCTTGACTTAATTCATACTAATTTATGTGGTCCAGCTAGAACTAAAAGTTTGCAAGGTGATAGATATTTTATGCTAATAATTAATGACTATTCTAGAATGTGTTGGGTTACTTTTCTCAGAGAAAAATCAAAAGGACTTGGAAAGTTCAAACCATTCAAAGCAACGGTAGAGAATGAAACTAGTAAGAAAATTAAATGTCTAAGATTAGATCAAGGAGGAGAATTTACATCTAAGGAATTTAATGCATTCTATGAATTGAATGGAATCAGAAGATAGCTATCAGCACCCCGGACACCACAATAGAATGGAGTTGTAGAGAGGAAAAATAGAACTATCTTGGATGCAGCTAGAAGAATGTTATCAGAAGCAAATCTACCACATGTGTATTGGAGAGAGGCAGTAAGCACAGTGGTCTATACATTCAACAAAGTTCACATCAAAAGAGAAACTGGTAAGACCCTTCATGAACTATGGTTTGGTATTACTCCTACTCTTAAATATTTCAGAATATTTGGAAGCAAATGCTATATAAGAAGAGATGAGTATATTGGCAAATTTGATCCTAGAAGTGATGAAGGAATATTTCTTGGTTATTCATCTAAGAGAAAGGCATATAGATGTTTTAACAAGAGATTGCAGAAAATTGTTGAGAGTACAAATGTGAAGATTGATGAACAATTCAGAGGAACTTCAAGGTATATAGACTCTAAACCGGCAACAAAGATTCTAACAAATGAACCTACATTGAACCCACCAGTACAAAATGAAGATCCAGTTACATTGGTATCATCTGAAAATTCCATAGTAACTGAGGAACAGCAGAAAATGAAGACACCTCGGTATGTAAGACTGAATCACTCTGAAGATCAGATAATTGGGAACAAATATAAAGGAGTTATGACAAGAGGAAGACTGGCAAATGAAGAGGTATGTCTTATTTCTCAAATTGAACCATCATCAATTAATGAGGCATGTGAAGATAAACACTAGATTAAAGCTATGGAAGAGGAACTAGAAAAAATTGAGAAAAACAACACATGGACATTAGTTCCCCGGCCTAAAGACAAAAATGTGATTGGAACAAAATGGGTATTCAAAAATAAACTTAATGAAGATGGTAAGGTAATTAGAAATAAAGCAAGACTAGTGTGTAAGGGATATTCTTAGAAAGAAGGAATTGATTATAATGAAACATTTGCACCGGTAGCTAGAATTGAGGCAGTCAGATTATTCTTGGCTTTTGCAACACACAAGAACTACAAAGTATATCAAATGGATATTAAATGTGCATTTTTTAATGGAGATCTTGAAGAAGAAGTTTACATTGAACAACCTGATGGATTTTCTTTGACAGATAATGAAGATATGGTTTGCAGGTTAAGGAAAGCTTTGTATGGGTTGAAACAAGCTCCAAGAGCTTAGTATGCAAGATTTGATAAGTATCTTTTGAAGATTGAATTTTTAAAAGGTAATGTTGATAGCAACTTATATTACAAAGTGACTAATGATGACATCTTGGTTATAGAATTTTTTGTTGATGATATAATCTTTGGAGGATCAGATGGATTAAGCAAAGACTTTTCTATTGAAATGCAACAAGAATTTGAAATGTCTATGATTGGAGAAATAAAATTCTTTTTAGGATTGCAGATTTCACAGATTGATAAAGGTATATTCTTGAGTCAATCCAAGTACTTGAAGGAGTTATTAAAGAAATTTGGGATGTAGAACTCTAAATCGGTAAGCATACCTATGACTACAAATGACAAATTATCACTAAGGGATGAATCTACACCTATTAATTCGACTAGGTACAAATCTATGATAGGAGGTTTGCTGTATTTGACACAAACAAGACTTGATATCATGAATGCAATATGTATTGTTTCAAGATTTCAGAGTAACCCTAGAGAAAATCATGAATCAGCAGTAAAAAGGATTTTCTGGTACTTACAAGACACTACAAATCTTGGACTATGGTATCCTAGAGATGAAAACTTTGAATTATATGCATACACATATAAAAATTGGGTAGGAGATGTGGATGATATAAAAAGCACCACCAGAGGAGCATTTTTTCTTGGCAGCAGTTTAATTTCTTGGTTGAGTAAAAAACAAAATTGTACATCTTTATCAATAGCTGAATTAGAATATGTTGCAGCAAAAACTAACTATACACAGGTACTATGGCTTAAACAAATGTTGAAGGATATAAAGGTAAAATGCAAGGAACCTATTACTATCTATCATGATAACATTGCAGCAATTGATATATCTAAGAATCCGGTATTAGATTCTAAAACCAAACATGTTTCTATCAAACTGAATTTTCTAAGGGAAAATGTTGAAGCAAAAGAAATTAAACTTGTTTATGTGAATACTAAAGAACAGATTGCAGATATTTTCACTAAACCTCTACCTAAGGAGACTTTTGAATATCTTAGAGAATGGCTTGGGGTCATACCCCCACCGGTAGAGACTTGGACAATTGATGATAGTCATCAACGGGCAGAATTAACTAAGAAATCTTTTATTCCGGCTTTGATGAGAAAGCTACTTCTCAGGAGGAGTAGTTGGTATACTGGATTGGTTGGTATTTTGTATTTACATCTGGTTTTGTATTGACTTTGGCATTTGATTTCAAAGGGGGAGAGATTGGTATGGAAAAACACAAGAAAAACTCATGCCATTCCCAGGGGAAGAGATTGTTACTTTGGGGAGATTGTGAGATTGTTGGTTTTTGGTATTTGGCATTTCTGTTTTGGCACTTTGATGGTTTTTGCATCTTGTGTTGCCATCAATGCCAAAGGGGGAGATTGTTGGTATTTTGGTATGGTTTTGTCATTGGTGTCAACACCTACTAACACTTATCAAATCTGGCACTTCGGAGAATTAGCAACATTCACCGGCAAGCAAGTGACTTATGTACAGTCACCAGTATATGGTACACCGGCAGGATATAATGTTCACCGGCACTTGTGATGGCATGGAGAACACTTGGTTATGTCGAAGACACAGTTTGGACAATTTGTCTTGGAGATTTGTTCATTGGCATATTCGTATTTGCATATTTTCTTTAACCGGCAAATAGGTCCAGGTTATACACCGGCAGGTTTATCTTTTCCAAATGAGCACGACACACTATGGAGATGTCTTATTATTGTTGTAAATACATCAAGCCAACATGTTGAATTGGTTATTGCATCGGACATTGTTTTATTTCTAAATTGATTTTATTGTAATATCCTTTAGAGCCGACCTACTAAAATTGGTCTTAGGTTATGATATAAATGTAAGATCTTATTTGTAAGATCAGTGTGGAATGCAAAAGTGAAATTGTGTGAAGGTATATGCCAAAATAAGCAGAGCTATACACACAGACATCATTTTAAGGTTGAAGGAGGGTTTTTGTGAAGACAATCAGAACTACACCGGTACTGAATCCAGCATAGAAAGATGCTAATTTGAGTAGTACATTCTTATTTGATTTAACCATCCAATTATAGTCAGTGTGACTCCTATTTGTGTTTGAGCAGTGAGCTCTAGGCGCTTGGCCTTTCTGCATGTGCAGACCTCATTTGTATACACATACTATCTGCAGTAGTATCATCTGATTGTGGGTAAGGTTTCCCACCGTGGTTTTTCCCCTTACAGGGTTTCCATGTACAAACTTTGGTGTTATGTGTTGTGGATGTTATTGTCTTTCTATTTCATGCATTAATCTTTATTGGTACTATAATTAACTGATACAACTATCTACCAGCATAAAAGACTGGTTTACTAGTATTAATCATTAAAGTTGGTTAAGTTGTTTTTGGTTTGAATTTATTAGACAACTGATTCACCCCCCCCCCTCTCAGTTGTCTCCGGGACCTAACAAACACCTAAAAATGTCTCATTAATTCTACACTAATTATTTGTCTATTTAATTAAGTAATTCTTTAATTATTTGATTAAAATAACTATTTCTTCTAATCATCGCCCTTCAACACCCCTAATTATTCTATTTCTATTCTCAAATCATTTTAATTAGTTATTCATATCTCAATTATTAATTAAATATCAATTATTTAATTAATTATGATTTATTCCTTAGTTAAATAATCTTTATTATTTAATTAATTCTATTTCCTAATTAAATAATTTCATTTAAATTATTTAAATTAATTAATTATTCTTCCAATTCCCCAAATTATAATTTCAATTAATTCCATCCAATTTCATTTCATTTCTCCCAAATTTGAATTTCAATTAATTTCATCTAATTCCAAATCATCAAATTCACATTTCCCCAAATCTGAATTTCAATTAATTTCATGTGCATTTCAGCATTCGAATGACCAAATTCAAATCCAAATTGAAAATGAAAATCAAATTCAATTTCCAATTCCTACAACACATGCTAAAATCAGAACTGATTGGTCAAATCAGTTAACTCAGTTAACTCATTCAATCATCCTTTTTAACTCTCAATCACCTTTCTATGATTAATCCATCTATTCAGTTCACTAATCAATCAAGTGAGTTGACTAGTCTATTTATTCAGTTCACTCTTCAATCAATCCAATGCATTACTCAATCAAATGAGTTAACAGATCAATCAATTGAGTTCACTGATCAATCTAAATCAGTTATGTATCAATCAACACTTGAGTTCTATTTCTCACCCCCTTTGTGTTGAAAATCTATAAATTCAACCTCTTTTCATCAATTCAATCTAGCTTTTCTAGAATCACATAATCACAATCTTCAAAGTATTTGTATGCAGGAAATTGGTATAATACCTGAGAGCCACCAACCACTCAAATTGGAGAAGCACAATGGAATCAAAGATGCAGAATGAGGGAGTCTTTTATTTGAATTAATTCCTTATTTCGTATTGATTTTCATTGATTATGTTTGTGTGTTTGTTAATTAGTTAGGAATTGGTGATTCATTCATATTTGCTAATTAGATCAATAGCATTCATGACATTCAGGCATAAAAAACAATTTCTTCATCGTTTGTTTCGCTTGTTTTACTAGTTGCAATGCTAATGTTTTCTTCTTCATTAAAATCAATAAGGTTGTCTCCATCTTGAAATGTATGATTTTGAAACATTTTCATTCTCGAGTTAGGAAACATAAGCGATTGTTCTAATCTTTGACCTAAGGTTTATGGATATGATGATGAATGAGACTTATGGTATGATGCAAACCCTAAAGTGAAAAGGGGGAACTATATGATATGAGTGAGATTAGGATGTAACTAATGATCAATGCAAAGATTAAGGTGCAAACTATATGAGATTAGGATATGATAAGGATTAATGCAAAAAAATGCAATCTATGTGATATTTTTCAAATGGGAATGTGCTAAAATATTGATACAAAATGCAATTTATATGATAGGAAAGTGATGTGCAGCTAAACCCTAAATAGGATATGAGGATGAATAATGTTTGATGCAAGGACTAAGGATACTCTAGGTCTGAAAATATTTGCAATGTGAGTTTTGACTTGTGCTATGATGGATAGACACAAGGATAAGTGATCAAAGAGAGGGCATGTTATGATAAGAGATGATGAACTCCAAGAAGAATACCAACTCCAAGATACTGATAAGCTCCCTAACTCAAGGAAGATGCACCTCAAGTGACCAGGGTGATTGATGATCGAAAGTTGATGTCAGACCTAAGATGAGAAATCCTAAGTGCAAGCAATGTTTTTTGGGTTTTTTTTTAAGATTTTGAATTTTTTTTTGGATTTTGGTATGCAAGTAATAATTAAATGTTAGTACCAATGATGAAATGACCTAAGGAACTTATTCAAGGTTTAAGGTTATGTCCTAAAGGAATGATGGAAGGATATGCAAAGATTGTGGGTATTGATCTCAGGGATTATGCAAGGGTATAACCTAATGGTGGTATGCAAAGGTTTGATCTAAGGGTGTTATGCAAATGTTTGATATAAGGGTGGTATGCAAAGGACTAGGTATAATTAAATGAGATATGCAAGGATGAAAGGCGCAATTAGGTGAAGACTATGCAAGGACCTAAAAGGTATGGTAGGCTAAAATAATGTGACTATGCAAGGACCTAAAAGATCAAAACTCCAAAAGTGATGTCTCAAGAGATTTGAAATGATTGTTTTGAGAACACAGGTTCAATGTTTCAATGACAATTTTGTTTTGCAATGTTTTTATTTTACAACGTGGATGGATACTTGAAAGTTTAGACCAAGGTTTTTGTAAAATGTTTCAATTTCAAGTGTAGTGTTGATTGTGAAATTTTATTGTTTGTTTTGCACACACTTAGAAAACACGGCAAACATAATGTTTGTTTGATTTTGTAATAAAAACACATTCAAGCACAATCCTAAGGCTAGTCAGGACAATAGTTGT
Organism: Cryptomeria japonica; assembly: GCF_030272615.1. Lineage (NCBI taxonomy): Eukaryota > Viridiplantae > Streptophyta > Pinopsida > Cupressales > Cupressaceae > Cryptomeria > Cryptomeria japonica. Next base: position 264,567,834 of record NC_081410.1, read on the forward strand.
TGAATCTCACTTGGGGGGTTACCTCGAGCTACACAATTCAGAGCAGATACCTCGATGCTTGACCCCACTAGCTCCACCCTTGACACTCACTTCTCCAAGGCAGCCAAGTACCAGTCCCCATGAAAACTCCCTATGGTGAACTTTCTATCTCTACTAAGAACAGTAAGAATGTGAGTCGCCTCAAAAGTGCGACCTCGTGCATCAACAACTAGAAGGTTTTTGGCTTCTAACACAATAGGTATCTAGTAAGGGCATTTGTTTGAGTGGATATACATGTGGCGGCGTACACTCCATTAAGGAAGGCTCCTAGCCTACAGAGGTTGTGCTCTATAAGGTTTATGGGGAGACATGTCGTCAATATGAACTAATCAGCACCCATTGCTTGCAACTTTCGTCACACGCACATTTATTTATAGGGGTTCGGAAGAGCTTGGCTTTAGCCTATTACCACTTGGGTTGTTCCCTCTCACCGAGCCTTGAGGGATTCTCAGGAGGCAGGCCCTCTAAAGGGTAAATCAAAAAGAGTGTATTTCTCAAGAGACAAAATAAATTGGTTAATTTTAGAGCACCAATTCCAAATGTGATCTAATCTAAAAATCAAACAATCAGTTTCAAATCACAAATCCTTCGACATGCGTCCTACATCAAATAACACTAGTAGTTTCAAAAGTTTATCTTTGACACACAAGATTGGATGTCCTGCACAAGACAAAAAGTCAAAAGCTTAGCTTCCCCAAAATAAAAATAAAAGTCAATAAAAAATCCAAACACTACCCATGCTAAGTAACAAATTAACAAACCTTAATGACGACTTGATGGACTAACCAAACTAAAAGAACACTAAAAACACTAACAAAGGCTAATAAATGTTAATGAAACTAATTAACAAACTAACAGATTTAGTTAACAAATCTAATTAAATCTAAACTAACAAATTATAAATCTAATTTCTAAATTAACAAAGCCTAACTAACAAAAATATAAAGCCCAATTAACAATCTAGCTTAACTAATTAACCAAATGTAAATCTAATTTAAAATCTAATTAACAAAACTAATTTATATTTAACCTAAAACTAAATAACTAACATTTAAAACCAAATTAAAAATCTAATCTAAAATCTAAATAAAAGCTAATTCTAAAAACTAAATCAAAAACTAATTCTATAACTTAAATACTCACGTAAAAGCTATTTAAAAAAAAAAAAAAACTTAAACTAAAACTATTTTAAAAACTATCTTAAAACTAAGAAAAAATAGAAAAAACAAGGCTCATGTAGCCCACACAATAAAATCAAAATAAACAGAAAACAAATCAAAAAGAAAGAAAAAAACTAATAAAAGAAAAATCAAAACCCAAGCATGCACTATTACAACCTCTTTTTTTTCAGATTTTGAAATCTTTTTGCAAGTCATGAGACATCTTCTTAACAGATTTGAAATGCTTTGGCAGGGTTTTTTTTTTAAACATGTTTTGGAGAGATTTTGCCAAGCTTTTTAAATGTTATTTTTAGCAGATTCTAAAATGTTTTCTGCAGATTTTTGAAATGAATTGGCAGATTTCTAAAATGTTTTATTTTCCTAGAATTGTTCAAGACATACATGAATAATAGCATATGTAGTGTCATAAAGATGCGCCACCTGCAATTTTAACCATATTTGAGGTCCTCACCTTGGCGACAATATCTTCTTTCCTAACCATGACCCCTTTGTGCATTTTCACCCCTTGTCCCCTTCCTGTTTGAGCCCTGAGGTAGCCTCGGGACCCTGTCCGGGCCCCAAGATAGGGCAGGATAGGGGTGTGGTGCCCCTATCCCCCTTAGACAGGGGCGTGGTGCCCCTCCCCCTTAGACAGGGGCGCAGTGCCCCTCCCCCTTAGACAGGTGTGTGGCACCCCTATCCCACCCTCTTAGGGTGGCCCTAAGATAGGTCCCCCTGGCCCTATCTACACTTCAGGGTCCTAAATCTCCCCAATGTCAGTCTTTTATGAGATGAATTAATCTTCAGAGGCATGTATAAAAGGGAGTTGGTTATCTCATTTGTGGGAGGCAAAATTCAAGTGAAGTGGATCATAAGAAAGCATAGGAAAAGATATACATCATCAAGCAATCAAGCATTCAAGTCTTCTTCATTCATCCATTGGAGTAATATTTCAGCATTTATTTGCAAGTATGTGTGTGTGTTAGGGTTTTGTCATGTTACATGCCATTCCATGCAACACTTGTGATTACATTCAAGAAGCAAAGCAATCATCATCAACAAGTTGCAGATCTACAAGGTAAACCTTTCCATTGTTTACATTCAAGCATTTGCAATTACTTTCTTTCAAGGTTGATTCCTCAACCGGGGTTTGACTAAGGTAAACCCCTATCCACAACCCCTTTTCCTCTTTTCTATGTGTAGGTTGTAGGTACACAGCTGTAATTGCAGGTTTGGGCTTCATTTGTAGAGACGGAAGAACCCTTTTCATTTCACAGATTTTATGGAGGGCCATGTTTCATTCCCGCCACGGTCCCGACAAATTTTCTCCAAATTTGCAGGGCAGTTCCATACTAGTCTAATAAGCTTAGATCCGAAGTTACAGTGCGATCCCGAATCGGTAGCTCCTCATTTCACTCATTTTCTCTCTCTTATCCACATAGTCAACAAGTCAACTTTCTCATTCACAAAAGAGGGTAAATCACACTTCAACCCTTGCAATCCACTTGGAATTCACATCCTTGTTTCCCTTGGATTTGGATCTAGTGGATTCAAGCCCCTCTTTTGAATGTAAAGTTCCTCCAAGTGAAAATCATCCTAGTGGATTCCTTTCTCTCTCCTAGGTGGGGAGTCACTAGGATCCAATTTTCCACTTTACATTTTGGTGAACCCGGCGTCTTACATCTTGATTCAAATTTCTTATTTGTTAGATCTGAATAATTGCAATTTGAGTTTCAAATTTTCATTTCCAAGTTTGATCTTTTTGCAAAATTTAGAGGTTAATTACATAAAAACCCTAATTTTTCATTTTGAGCAAATTAAGCTTGTGAAGTGTAACATTTTAATTACTTGTTTTAGATCTGATTTCTGTTTCAAAATTGCAATTCAAATCTGTCTCTTTATTCTGAAAATTCAATGGTTAAATCATAAAACCCTATTTTTTAAGATCTTTCTATTTTCGACCTTTGACTGCAAATTTGACTGATCTAGACATCTCCAAATCAACTATTTTTTGGGATTCAGCAATAATATCATAATACCTATCATCCCTAAAAAATTCGAAAAAAGATGGTTGAACCATGTGCACTTTCGCCAGGGTCCTCGACTTTTTTCCTGAAATTTTAGGAGATGGAATTGACTATGTTTTTCTGCTTAAATCCATAAAATTGGTGTACTTTATCAATTTTAACACCCTCTAAGGTCGAACACAAATTCAAATTCAAATTTCAAATTTGTTGTTCAAACTCCATTTTCCTTTTTTTATTAAATTTTCTATGCATGTATGGGGTGAACATTATTCTTGTTTGATCATCAATGAATATGGAGTTCTTATCTTATTTTGCTAATTCAATTTCGAGTTACATTAATGATGTTCATGATGTTCCCTTTCATGCATATGATGATAGTTTAGTTCTCCCTCTCATTCATAGCCATGATTTAGCTTCTCCCAAAATTGATCTCATTAATGAGTCCACATTGGTGCAAAAAGGGAATATGGATACTTCTTTCAACGATCTCCCTCCTAAAGATGAATCTTTGGAGAATTGTGTTCCTTCTCCTAAAAAGTATCTCCCTCATAAGGATTATTTGGTGCAAGAGGATGATAGTATGGCTACTTATCCGAGTGATACCATACCTTCTTTTCATGATCTTCCCTCTAAAGATGAAGCATTAATTACATATGATAATTCTTTTTCTAATGAGTGTCTTGAACATAAAGATACCTTAGAACAAGAGGATGATATTATTTCTCATCATAATTCTCTCTCCCAAAAATCAAGATCCTGACAAAAATCAAATCAATGCCATTCATGTTCCTAGGAAACCAAAAATTCTTCCTGATTATCATGTTGTGCCTTACACATATACTAATGAGGTATTTGATGAGAACATAAGTGAATCATCATATGCTTTCTTAGTTCCTACAATCCTCTCTTCAATTCACTCAAATACATCATCTCCTACCAAAGAAGTTCCTAAAGAATAACTCTTAGAGAATGATTGGGGGTCATTAGATTGCACTCCTACCTTTTCTAGAAAGTCTAAGATTCCTAAATCTCATATTCCACATTTTTATCCTCACACAAATCTTGAAATTGATTGGGTCTCTTTAAATTTAAATCCCATTCCCCCTAAGAGTGAACCCTATTTTGAACATACGCATGGATGAAATGGACAAATGTTTGAATGTGGGTGACAAAGCCATGAGAAATTACACTTTACTTGGTCAACATCTTCTTCTCCATTGTCTTGTAAATCCACACCTTCTCATTCTAATTTTGAGTTACAACAAGAACATGTGTTGACCAATCTTCTAAATTCCAAATTCATATATCCTCTTCATCCTAAACAAAGAAGAAAACATAAACAACATTCTTAAAATTCTTCTTTTTGTAAATATCATCAAACCCATGGCCATTCTACTAACGAGTGTCAAGCTTTGAAAACACAAATACAACATTTCATTGTTTCGGGCATGTTAAAAATAACATCTGATAATGAATGGCATATTCATTAGGATCATTTAAAATAACATTCAAGTTCCTATTATGTTGCTCCTCACTATGTGACATAGTTAGCCTACCTATTGGGGGCTCCTTGTCATTCGTGGTGGTACAATTTCAAGTGCAATCATACTTAGTGAGCAACATAATAGTCTATTTGTTCTTGCCTCTATGCTTGGGGGGAAAGGATATTTCTTTTCCTCTTTCTAAGGTTTTACTATTTTCTTTACGGAGTACATTATTCATAAACTTGATGTCCTTTCTGGCATGGAGTATTCCTTCATTCGAGTACATGTATGTTCCATGAGTGGGATCTTCTCCTTGCTTGTAATGGTACGTCTATTATGAATAATCTCTATTTAGAGAACCTTTTGTGAACCTTCTTCTTCTTCTTTCTCTCTCTTTTAAAATTACCTCTTCTATTGTGCTATTCATAACTTGATGTCCTTTCTTGAATGGAGTTATCCTTCATGCAAGTGCATGTATGTTCCTTGGTTAGGATGTATTCCTTGCTTGAAACAGTGCATCTTTTATGAGTAATATCTCTCTAGAAGTTGTATAATTCTTCTTATTGTCCTACACTTGGGGGGAAATGATCTTTGTCCCTCTCTCTTTCTCTAAGGATCCACCTTTCCCTATTGTGTGGATGGTGTAAATTTTATTTACTTGATGTCATTCCTTGTGTGAAATGGTTGATTATTTTCTCAAGGATTCTCTCTTATACAAGAGGTGTAAGTCCTTGATTACAACCTCTTTTCCACTTGGTAATGTACATCTATGATAAATTCACCCATCCCTCTTGGGGCTAAACGTGAGTCATCCCTCATCAAGAATCCCTTTTACCTAGCAATAGGAGGAAGGATTGCATTCTTATTCTCTTTTGTGCTTCATTCTAGAAGATGTTATATTTGTCTAAGACAACTCCTCTTGGGGGTAGATATCTTTTAAACAAAGATCTATTCTTCTCCAAGGATCACCTTTACACTTATATCAAGATATCTCTTTTCAATTATCTTATCCTTGCTTGAAGAGTATTCCCTCTCTTGCTTGTATTAATGACATTGTTGCATAATGGATATCTTCTTTGATGAAGGTAGGTATCCTTGTTCTTATTTCCTTAAGATATCAAAATTAGCCTATGTTGGCATCTTAAGTGGGGGAAACCCACACAACTCCTTTGTACTATACTTCTCTCATGCATTGTACAGTCAGACATTCTTGGAACCAGAGGGTGGCCTCTTAGAGATAGATGTCATCACTTTTCTCTTGTACAATGGATCCTTCTTGGAACCAGAGCATAGACTCTTAGAGAGAGATGTCTTCACTTCTTCTTTTCTTATATAGTGGGTCATTCTCGGAACCAAAGCACAGACTCTTAGAGAAAGATGATGCCACTTTTCTATTATACAGGGTGATTATTCTCATAACCATAGCACAGACTCTTAGAGTGAGATATCATGCCTTTCTTGACACTTGTACTATACATTCTATATAGGTTGTAGCATACTCGAGCATAGACTCCTATAAGGTGCTTCGAACCTCATTTGCACACACACACTTGAGGTTTAGTAGAACTAACAGTGTTCTCACTCTCCTCCCTTACATGGATCACCTAGACAAGCTCTGGGGGCTAGATTTCCATGTCCTTCTCTCCATGGATCACCTAGTTTTAGGGGTGAGATGTCCATGGTTTCTCTCTTGTTCGCCTTTCTTCTCATGGATCACCAAAGTGTGTATTCATGTTCTCTCTCTTCTTCCTCTCATGAACTCATAGTTTTACTATTGATGGTTCATGGATGATGTCAACTTTTCTCTTTTATGTGATCACTTGTGTTTATGTGCTGGCATTAGTCATTGTGTCTTGATTAGTTGTTGAGACATCTGAGTATCGATGTCTCTTCAGCTAGTTGGTTTGTCATTTTGTGTGTCTTGTTCCTTTTTGTTTTTTGTGTGCTCTTACATATGTTTGAGTGAGTTAAGATCCTAAGATTGGGGGCTTTGTTCCTCAATATTAGTGACATCTTATACTCCTTGTGGTATTGCTCTTCATTTCTCATCTTCATATCTCTCTTTCTTCTACTTTACCAGCAGTAGTGGCATAAGCCATACTCTCGCTAAAGTGGGGGCTAAATGTAGTGTCAAAAAATTGTGCCTCCTGAATTTTTAACCACATTTGAGGTCCTCACCTTGGTGACAACATCTTCTTCCATAACCAAGACCCCTTTATGCATTTTCACCCCTTGTCCCCTTCTTGTTTGCGCCCTGAGGTAGCCTCAGGACCCTGTTTGGACCCCAAGATAGGGCAGGACACGAGCATGGTGCCCCTATCCCACCCTCTTAGGGTGGCCCCAAGATAGGTCCCCCCGGCCCTATCTGCACCTCGGGATCCTAAATCTCCCTGATGTCGGCCTTTTATGAGATGAATTAATCTTTAGACGCATGCATAAAAGGGAGTTGGTTTTCTCATTTGTGGGAGGCAAAATTCAAGCGAAGTGGATCATAAGCAAGCATAGGCAAAGATATACATTATCAAGCATTCAAGCATTCAAGTCTTCTTCATTCATCCATTGGAGCAATATTTTAGTATTCATTTGCAAGTATGTGTCTGTTAGGGTTTTTTCATGTTACATGTCATTCCATGCAACACATGTGATTACATTTAAGAAGCAAAGCAATCATCATCAACAAGATGCAAATCTACAAGGTATACATTTCCATTGTTTAGATTCAAGCATTTGCAATTACATTCTTTCAAGGTTGATTCCTCAACTGAGGTTTGACTGAGGCAAACCCCTATCCACAACCCCTTTTCCTCTCTTTTTTGTGTGTAGGTTGTAGGTGCACAATTATAATTGTAGGTTTGGGCTTCATTTGCAAAGATGGAAGAACCCTTTCGTTTCGTGGATTTTGTGGAGGACCATGTACATTCCCGCCACGGTCCTGATGACTTTTCTCCAAATTTGTAGGGTAGTTCCATACTAGTCTAATTAGCTCAGATCCAAAGTTACAACGCAATCCCGAATTGGTAGCTCCTCATTTCACTCATTTTCTCTCTCTTTTCCACATAGTCAACAAGTCAACTTTCTCATTTACAAAAGAGGGTAAATTACACTTCAACCCTTGCAATCCACTTGGAATTCACATCCTTGTTTCCCTTGGATTTGGATCTAGTGGATTCAAGCCCCTCTTTTGAATGTAAAGTTACTCCAAGTAAAAATCATCCTAGTGGCTCTCATTCTCTCTCCTAGGTGGGGAGTCACTAGGATCCAATTTTCCACTTTACAGCAGAATATGCATGCAAAAACATAGCAACAATGTTCAATAATTTTCAAAAGAGACGTTATTGCTAGGTATGTTTGAAATAAACCAGAAAAAAAAACTTTCAAGAAACTGAATTGTAATAGCCAAGCCACATGAGAGTTCTGACAAAATCATGGACCAAACACAAGGTGTGTATCATAGACAACCTAGAGACATTGAGAAGTGCCAAAATCTCAGTGAAAGTATAGATACAACATAGAAAATGTTTGATAAAATTCCTCAATCAAATATCTCAAAGAAGTGTGGTCTCCTCCAAAAACATGAAGTATACAAAAGGAATTCAAATTTGGCAATGTAAACAAGCATGCTAACGGTTTCTATCCTACAATATTAAGAATCATAAACAAGGCAAGAAACCATATTAAATAATGATCAATGAAGGAGCCTATTCGAACTGTTTGTAAACCTGTCAAAAACCTACATAAACCATGTTAAAACCTACAATCATGAGCATAGATATGCACATGAATCAAAAAGAATGCTCAATGTGAGGGTGGACAAAAGGTCGTCCCACCGCGCGTGCCAAATTTAGATGAAGGAAATGGATTGAATACAAGAATCAATCTTCCAATATCCAGTAATGAAGTTTTTCTTGCCAAAACACACATGCAGATCAAAAATAAAAACTGAAACACACATTCATCTACGAAATCCTGCTCCATTTCCCTCCTACTATCAAGATATTGTGTTCAAATAATAAGTGCTCTCAGAAAGCACACGCACAAGAAGCTATGATAGATGGAGATCTAAAATGCTTGAAAATAAACGTGAAAATGATAAATGCAAAAAAGCAAGATATCAGAAAGAGATGAATGCAAACTCATGGATCCCAAAATGGGAGACTGACTCTACTTTTATAGGCATTCTCCGGGTGAATCCAAGTTATGTGATGAATGTGGGATAAAAGATTGGACTTGAGAGTTTGATCCCATATGTGTGAGGTGAATGTAAGTGGGTAGAGGAGAAAGTATAAATGCAAATGCATGTATTTGTGAAAATAGATAAATGATATTATTATGAAATATATAGGTGATAGATGATAAATAGGTGATATAATAATAATATTAATAAATGATAAATGGAATTATAATGTTAATGATAATATAGATATTATTGATAAAATTAAATGATAAATAATAATAATTAATGATATTATTAATCATGGATAAATGATGAATAATAATAATATTAATGATAATATTAATAATGGATAAATGATGATAAATGACAATAGATGGAATAATGCATGAAAAATGAGGTGGATTCACCTGAGATTAAGATGGCAAATTTTATGTGTCTACAGGGAGAATATTGAAAAGTTTGATACTTTCAATATTTTTGTGGTTCCAAGAGATTTTAATGACAAGGTGGATTCTTTGGCTACATCAGCTACTGTTTTAATTCTGCATAAGGATTTCAGTCAGGAAAAAATACTCCATAGAATTGGTTTCAAGGCCAATTGTTCCAGATAATTGGGATCACTGGCAGATTTTTAATGATGACAATCACATCATTAATTTCCTTGAGGTTAAAGATGATTTCAATAATCTTTACTTTGAAGGTAGTAATTGCTCTTCTTCAGATTCCTCTTCTGATAAAGAATCTGAGTCAAAAGAATAAATTCTACAATTGAAAGGTAACAAAATTCCCAAAGGACTTGTTTCTCTTGAGAAGTTATTTGATAAACATGATAGGTGTGTTAAACGACAACAACAAGAATTATCAAGTGATGCTATGGGTTATGAAAAATATAATATCGGGTCAGAGAGTGATCTGAAATTTGTTAATATTGGTAATATTTGTACTCCAACTAAGAGGGAACAATTCATTCAATTATTATGTCAGTATTTTGATGTACTAGCTTACTCATATGATGATTTGAAATCTTTCAAACCTATGGAAGTACAACATGATATTCCCCTTAAAGTTGGGACTGGTCCTTTCAAGAAAAAGCAAAGCCATTATAATCCCAAGATTTTAGGTACAACTCTCATAGAAATTTAGAAGATGTTGAATGCTGGGATTATTTTCCCAATTCATCATTCAACTTGGATTGCTAATATTGTTCCTGCAAGAAAAAAGAATGGGGAAATTTGCATCTACGTGGATTTATGCAATCTAAATCAATCTTCCTTGAAGGATAATTATCCTTTGCCAGTGATGGATCAAGTGTTGCAAACAGTGACCGGTTCACAAATGTTCTCCATGCTAGATAGATTCTCAGGCTACAATCAAAATAAGGTTAGTAAGGATGATCAACATAAAATTGCATTCACAACTCCTTGGGGCACCTTTACATACCGAAGGATGTCATTTGGTTTGATCAATGCAGGTGCGAATTTTCAAAGAGCTATGGACACAGATTTTTGAGGTATCATTGGGAGGTACCTTGTTGTTCATCTTGATGATCTAACAATTTTCTCTAAAGATCTCAATAATCACCTTTTTCATTTGAAGGATTTATTAAGAAGATGTCGTGAACATGGGATATCTTTGAATCCTAAGAAGTCAATTTTTGATGTTACTGAAGGTAAGCTTCTTGGTCATATTGTGTCTAAGGAAGAGATCGAAATTGATCTTGAAATAATTAAATCGATTCAAAGTTTGGCCTTACCAACTAGCAAGACAACAATTCATTCTTTCTTCGGGAAAGTAAATTTTCTTCGAAGATTAATTCTTGCTTTTGCTGAAAGGACTCGTCATATAGTTAATATGATGAAAGGTTAAATGGTTTCCATTGGAATGCCAAAGGAAAAGTTGGCTTTAGTGAAATCAAAGAGGATACTGCCTGTACTCCAATTTTGGTTTGTCCCAACTACACTGAGGATTTCATTATGTATAGTTATGCTTCAAAGCATACTATGTCTACTATTCTCATGTAGGAAAATCAAGAGGGAATAGAATCTCCTATTGCCTTCATGAGTTTTCCTTTGAAATATCGTGAGTTGAAGTACTCTCAGATGGAAAAACATGCTTTTGTCATGGTAAAAGCATTTAAATATTTTAAGTTTTATATTTTTAATTCTCATACACTTGTTCTGGTTCCTAATACTGAAGTGAAATCAATCCTTACTCTATAGGATTTTGGGACTAAGAGAGGTAATTGGATTGCCAAGATTTAGGAATATGACCTTTAAATTAAACCTACAAATCTTGTTCATGGAAAAGGTTTGTGTCAGCTTATGGCCAAAAATGATTCTTCCAGTAAAGGTAAGGATTCTGATGAGATTTTAGAATGTTTGCCTACGGTGCTATTTGTTAGCACTACAGAGGAGTGGTATTCTAATATTGCTGATTTTATCACTTATGGTGAGTGTCCTTCCTAGTTGAATTACAAGGAGAAGAGAAATATCAAGCTTAAAGCTACAAACTTTGTCATTTGGGATAATTGTTTGTGTAAAAAGAGTATTGATGTTGTCTTTTTGAGATGCGTTGATAAAGTACAATAGGAAAAGTTGTTGGAATCTTTTCATAATTTAGCTTGTGGTGGTCATTTCTGTGCTCCCATGACTGCTCATGAAATTTTGAGGGCAAGGTATTATTGGCCTTCGCATTTCAAAGATGCATACAAGTGGGTACACAAATGTGATCCTTGGCAGCAGTTTGTTAGGAAGAAAAAGATAGCATCACTTCCTCTTAAGCCACTTGTGATTGATGAACCTTTCAAGCAATGGGGAATTGATTTCATCGATGTTATTAACCCATCTTCTAGTGAGGGCATAAGTATGTCCTTACCGCTACTGATTACCACAATAAATGGGTTGAAGCTATTCTAGTAAGGCATGCAACTTCTGAAGTGGTGTGTTGGTTTTTAAAAGAGAATATAATTTGCAAATTTGGTGTTTCAAATAAAATTGTGGCAAACAATGCATCTGCATTTTCATCCTATGAATTGACTCACTTCTATTTTGAGTATGGAATTACTCTTGCACATTCATCTGACTATTATCCTGAAGGTAATGCTCGGGCGGAATCTCATAACAAGAATCTAGTGAATATTATCAGGAAGCTTGTAGACGGTTGTGGTGTTGAAAAAAGGTGAATGATGGAGATATCGAGAGGAAAGATTTTATTCCCTTCGAGGAGAGATAAAAGTTTCACTTCGGATTTCTCTTCAAACACATTTTCCACATTACATTGGAAGGGGGAGGAAAATACACTAGATTCAACCTCTAGAGAAAGAGATTAAATTCTGAGTGATGGTAAGTGAATCCCCTCTTCTGAGATTGAGGTTTGAATTGATTGAATTGTGTACTTATGATCAAGTGTAACAATGACCAAGATCTGATTATAACTCAAGATAGAAGCATAGGATGAAGTTGTGCACTTGGATCTGGCAATAATTTACTGAAATGAAGTCGCCCTATGAATTTGGGAAAAAGTTGGGCGAATCGTGGTGGGAATGCACATGGTCCTCCTAAAAATTCGCGAAACAAAAAGGGTTTTTCTGCCTCTGCAAATGGAGCTCAAATCCAAATCCGAAAGTATAGTTGTGCATCTACAACCTACACATGGAAAAGAGAGGGAAAGGTGTTGGGATTGGGGGTTTGCCTTCAAGTCAAACCCCAGTTTTGGAATTAACCAAATGATTAAACAAAGTACTTGCAAGTGAATGTAAATGAAAAATTGAAATGTAAATCGCCTCAAGGGAGGTTGTAGATAGAATATAGATAGATTTTCTTGTGTGAAATTGAATGTTGGAATGAATCTCCTCTTCAATGGTTGAATCCTTGACTTGAATGCAACACCTAGCCTTGAAAGGAGACTTGAAAATGCTCAAGGCTGGAAAAGAATGCTTGAATCCTCTTGAATACTTGAATGTGTGATCTCATGTATCTGTGTTATGCTAAAATGGAAGGGGAAATGCAACTTAAATATTTGTCAATTAAGGCTAACTGACTAATTTTCCATTGCAAGCTGACACTAGGGGAGTTTACCTGCTCAATGTGCAACCTCCAAAGCACATTTGAAAAGGGTATTGCCCCAAAATGGGGCAAGGGACAGGGGTGCCACACCCCTGTCTTTCCCTTTTTTGCAGGATAGGATGCAGTTCGGGCAGTGCAGATGGAAAGCAAGGTGTAGTTCTCTAGTGTCGAGCAAGTCTCTGGTCTTCGATCTGGCTTAGGGATTCGAATCGTGTGCGTGAGGACCCTAATGTGGTTGACAATTGCAAGGGTCACAATTTCATGATACTACAACAGTAAACAGCAGTTTTGGCATAAATCTGTGTTTGATGCTTTGTGGTTTGATCGCATTATTCCCAAGGGAGTTATAGGTATGTCTCCTTTTTAGTTGTTGTATGATGTAAATGCTGAAATTCCTACTACTTTAGAGTTACCTGCTCTAAATTTGGTAAGAACAGTTGAAGATGAGACTTACATCGATGCTCTAGACAAAAGAATTATGTTTCTAACTCAGTTGGAGGAATAGAGAGCACAAGTTTTTGATTGCCTTGCAAAACACCAAAAGCGAGTGAAGACTCTTTTTGATAAAAACTTTAGGTCCAAAAATTTCAAAGTTGGTGATCTCATTCTTCTCTAGGATAAGAGATGCAAGCCGAAAGGTATGCATGGTAAATTTGATTCCTTGTGGACTGGTCCTTTTACAATCATTAAACTTTGCATAGAATCCAGTTATCTTTTGGCATATCAAGATGGTACCCCATTTTCTTTACCTCATAACGGTCTTCATCTCAAGTTGTTCACTCAGTAAAGTTCTAGAAGATCATTGCAAATATTTGAGTAGTGGTTCCTTTTGGTCTTTTCTTTTCCTTTGTTTTAGTCTTTTGACTCTGTGGTCCAATGGATTAGAGGAAGGCACTTAAGATTTGAGGTTCTACACCTTCAAAATCATTCTTGCATTTGATTAAGAAGATGTTTCCCAGTTAGAGCCAATCGTTGTCCTCATTTTTGTTTTGCGTGAAAACAAGGTAACCCCTATGAATTTTTCATAATTCGTCCTCTTTTTTTTCAAAGTCAAGAAAATGAGGCTTTTTGGTCATCTCATTCTTTCCGAATTTTTATTAATTCGGTGTTAAATTTCCCTCTTTAAGTTAAAATGTCAAAATTTTAACTTAAAAATGAACTTCCCTATTTTAATGCATTCTTTTGATTGTTTAGTGCAAAATCGGGTTTAAACTCCAATTTCGCACTTAGTAATCAATTTGTGTGCAAATTGGACTTATAGGTCGGATTTAAATATTTTATTATGCACAATTTGTAAAATTAATTCTTTGGAGTTTGTTTTAAATTGGGTCTCTTTATCCTTTTATGCTTTGATTAGTTCCCTAATCTTTCATTATTAATTGTTGTGTGGATTGGAGAGTTAAAATTTCAAACCCCTTTATTCTTCCTACTATGTATCGATTTACCTGAGTTGTTAAGCTTTTCCTTATTTTTTTCATGTGCCCTAGTTTTGAGATTGAATGTGAAATTCGATACATATTAAAATATGTATCGGATTACAAGTCTGATTTCGCTTTTTGCATTATCAGTGAGTTTTAATGGCATCAGCAGGACTGTATGTCCGTCACACACCATAATATTTTATGATGTGAGGTGGACACACACCCCCCACCGTTTGTTTGTTTTTTACCCTGTATGTTCGTAGTGTGTGGGGCAAGAATATTACCCCAACCCTCACCATAATCTATTACTATGGTGATGGATAGGGTCGTATCCTCGTTCCCCAAGATTTTCATGGCTTTCTTTGCAAGAGTGGTGGGCGGGTTTGTACCCCCAACACCCACCACTATGTAAGTGATGGCGGTCGAGGTTGAAAACCCAACCACCATTTGTTTTTAACTTGTGCTTTTCCTTTGTGAAGTGTCGGTCAAGGTTATATCCTTGCCCGACTCTCTATTATAACATTTTTGTTATAGTGTCAGTCAGGGTTATATCCCTGCCCGACATCTTTTTCATTGCTATTTTTTCTTTCCCTTTGGGAAGTGTCGATTGGGGTTATATCCCCACCTAATACTATTATTATTTGATGCTAAATATAGATCAGAGCTATAAGCCCGATAGACATATGATTAATTTGCATTTTTAATATAATGTAAATTGTAGTTATAACTCCGATTTACATTGAATTATAAGTTCTTCCCATAATGTAAATCGGAGTTATAAGTCTGATTTACATTATATTTTGTCATACCTTTTTATGAGATGCAAATCAGACTTATAAGTCTGATATGCATTTGTCTTGGATTTTCACACTTAGTGCAAATAGGTGTGATTTGCATCTAAAACACACACTTGTAAATTGATTAATTTTGATCAATTTGTGATGGATCATTGACCTATTTTGTATCAAATAATTTTTTTTATGGTGGCTAATCATGTCAAATGATAATATTTTCACATTGCATTTTTCTCATTGCAAATGACGGAGACCTACTCCAATAAGAAATCAATGAAGTTCAAAAAGAAAGAAATTTATACAGTGTTTCCTCCTTCATCTGTGTCTTCTAATATTGACAATATTAGGGATACAGAGATCGATCATGTGGATCTTGAAGAATTTATTAAGAGAGTAAGAGAGACACTAATATCATAGCTAATTCAACCTACTATTAATAGTGAGATAAATTTGGTGGCTTCTTTTCTCATGTCCGCATAGAACCCAGAGTTTGTGTTGGCTTTAGCCAACCAGTATGATTCTTCCACTAGGTCAGTGAAAGATTATAAGGGAAAGACACACTCATCAAGTTTGATGAGGATGTATTTGACATAATATTCAAGTGTTCATCCATAGATCAATATGCAATCAGCGGTGGCATGCTTTGATAAGAATTCAGAGAAGTGTCGAAGGAACATGAATGATAATTGGTTGAAGACTCCTAGGCCTACAATCTCAAGATGGCCTAAGGCTCTTCCTCACAGTGAATTTATTGAGGAAGTTAATGACCTCATCACTCTTCTTAGCAAATTAAAGGGTCTCTCGACCTCAAATACTTATCACAAATGGATGTATCAATACATTCATATCATCAAGCGGAATAAGATCATGGATTCCCTATGTGAGCAATTGACCAAGGTGCTCACCACCTTGATGTTGGATTATTGAGGAGATTGTTGGATTTAGTTGTTCATTGTTTTTGTTAGGATATGTTGTTGTCATTGATGTCAACATATTCCTGTGAGTTATTCTAGTGAGTGTGGGAAGAGTTTTTATCCGGTTTTGTAGTTTGGTTTTGCTGATCACTATTTTGCAGAATCTGGTATTTCCTAAAGTATATTCCAGTGTGAACAGATCTTGTGCTGAGACTTTGGATTATTGTTTGGGATGATCTTGTGCATCTTCATTTTAGATGGTTCAATATTTTGTTCTCCATAATTTATCTCTCCTCGTGATAGTTGTTGATTGGTTGTGTTCTTGAACTTTGAGATGTTGACCAATGAAGAATTGAAAAGAGGTGTCGGTGCAACTATTCTGGATGATTCTAATGTGCTTGCTGGTGTTTCTTAGTCATGCCCTATTTTTTTTGGCTATCTGCATTGATCGTTGTGATATTTTTTGGTGATTTATATGAACCGGTGATGATTTGTGTGTTATGTAGTATTTTTGGTGGTGTAGCGTGTTATGTAGTATTTTTGGTGGTGTACATGTGTTGGTTGGAAAACTTGTTGTATTTGAGCTGAGAGAATTTGGAGAATCACATGGAAAGTCTGAGACAATATTCAAAGCATCATCATCTATGTTCGGTAAACAAAAATATGATCATGATGAGTGTAGGATATCCAGATATGAAAGAGAAAGAAGAGAGATAGCAGAGTAAGAAAGAGAGCTTGATGAGATAGAAGCATTGATTGCCCGGAGATTGTCTAAAGGTGTCAGTAAGTGTGATGGAAAGTTTCCCTTGAAATTTTTTTCTTGTAATAAGATAGGACATTTTGGTTCTAGATGCCCAGAGAGAATGACTAAGTATGAAAGACATGATAATTTTGATAAGTTTGATAGGAATGATAGATATGAGAAGCATGAAAAGTATGATAAGCCTTATAAGTCTACTCAGAAGTTTAGGAACCAGAAGAATTGTTATTATGTTGCAAATGAAGATGTTATAGATGATGAATCAAAAGAAGATGAAGTTGTGTTTATTATCATTAAAGAAGATAGACTTGTGCCTATTGATTCCACTAGTTGTTCTATTGAGGAGAAAGCTTTGGCTGCAAAGGTAGAAGAAAAGGGTGAATGGATGATTGACAGTGGTTGTTCACATCATATGACCAGTGAAAAAATCAAATTTGTAAGTATGGAAAAGTATGATGGTGGAATAGTCCGATTTGGTGATGACAAAGCCTATGTAATCCGTGGGAGAGGTTCTATTTCTTTTGATGGTAAGCATAACACAAATGATATCTTGTATGTTGAATTTTTGAAGCATAATCTTTTGAGTGTTGGACAGATCGTTGATAAGGGTTATGATCTAAATTTCAAAGATGGTAAATGCAAGATCTTGAATTCCTTTGGCATAGCAATTGCATCTGGGACTAAGATTGAAGGTAACATTTTTCATTTAAATTTTGGTGAGAAAAGTCGTTTGATTGCTAAGATAGATGAGAGTTGGTTGTGGCATAGGAGAACGTGTCATGTAAACTTTGATTCATTGATCAAGATCAGTTTTACACAAGTTGTTAGAGATTTGCCTAATATTGTTAAACCTATTAATCCAGTATGTAAAGAATGGCAGTTGCATAAGCAAACAAGGATTTCTTTCAAAAGAAAATGGTATACATCTGATGGATTGTTAGATCTAGTGCATATTGATCTATGTGGACCTATAAATGTTAGAAGTGTGCAGGGTGATAGATACTTTATGCTTCTAATTGATGATTATTCCAGAATAATGTGGGTTGTCTTTTTGAAGGAAAAATCATAAGCATTTGAGAAATTCAAGATATTCAAAGATAAAGTTGAAACTAAGTCTGGATTGAAGCTAAAGTGTCTAAGATCAGATAGAGATGGAGAATTTGGTTCCGGTGAGTTCAATTCTTTCTGTGAGATACATGGAATCAGAAGACAACTATCTGCTCCTAGGACCCCACAACAGAATGGGATTGTTGAAAG
This sequence comes from Cryptomeria japonica, assembly GCF_030272615.1. Lineage (NCBI taxonomy): Eukaryota > Viridiplantae > Streptophyta > Pinopsida > Cupressales > Cupressaceae > Cryptomeria > Cryptomeria japonica. The sequence continues at coordinate 264,585,928 of NC_081410.1, forward strand.
GAAGAACCATGCTAATTTAGATGCTACAAGAACTATGTTGATTGAAGGAAATTTTCCAAAGGTCTATTGGAGAGAATCTATTAGCACCACAGTGTATACATTCAATAGAGTTCATATCAAAGGTGATACCAGTAAGACCCCTTATGAGCTTTGGTTTGGTCATGTTTCTACTGTGAAATATTTTAAATTTTTTGGTAGCAAATGCTATATCAAGAGAGATTAGGATATTGGAGAATTTGATGCTAGAAGTGATGAAGGTATCTTTTTAGGATATTCTACAAATAGAAAAACCTATCGGTGCTATAACAAGAGACTGAGAAAGATAGTTGAGAGTGCAAATGTGAAGGTGGATAAAAATCTTGGGAAGGATATCAAAGCTTATGATGAGGGTCAACATGTTGTTTTAGCTCCTATTCAGCCTGAAGAGCCTAAGCAGAATGATCTGGTAGAGATTGTTAATCTGGATTTTGTTGTTGTTGGTGATGATGTGCATGAACCTAAAGATCGGAATAATTAAAAGACTCCAAGGTATGTTGGATTGAATCATTATGAGAATCAGATCATTGGTGATAAAAATCAAGGTGTGATGACTAGAAGAAGGTTAGATGCAGAAGAAGTATGTATGATTTCTAAAGTTGAACCTAAAGATGTTGTTGAATCCTGTAAAGATGATAACTAGATTAGAGCCATGGAAGAAGAGTTAGATCTGATTGAAAAGAACAACACTTGGGAACATGTGCCTAGACCTAAGGATAAAAATGTTATTGGTACAAAATAGGTTTTTAGGAACAAATTGAATGAAGTCGGTGAAGTAGTCAGAAATAACGCCAGACTGGTCTGCAAAGGATATTCACAGCAAGAAGGGATTTATTATGAAGAAAAAATTTCTCTGGATGCCAGAATTAAAGTTGTTAGATTGTTGCTTGCTTATGCTAGTTATAAATATTTCAAGGTATATCAGATGGATGTCAAATCTGCATTTTTGAATGGTGATCTAGAAGAAGAAGTTTTCATTGAACAACCTAATGGATTTTTATTGTCAGATGATGGAGACATGGTATGTAACTTGAAGAAAGCACTTTATGGATTGAAACAAGCCCCTAGAGCTTGGTATGCTAGGTTAGACAAATGCTTGTTAAAATTGGGATTTACTAAAGGTGTTGTTGATAGTAATATGTACTCTAAGATTTAAAATGATAACATTTTGATTGTTGAAGTCTTTGTTGATGACATTATCTTTGGTGGTGATGATGATATGAGTATGAAGTTTGTTAGTGATATGCAACAAGAATTTGAGATGTCTATGATTGGTGAGATGAAATTTTTCTTAGGTTTGCATATTGCATAGATAGGCAGACGTATCTTTATATCTCAAACTAAGTATGTGAAGGAACTGTTGAAGACGTTGGGATTAGATAATTCCAAACCAGTTGGAACTCCTATGGTGATTCGTTGTAAATTGTCTAAAAATAATGAATACCTAAAGCTAATCAGAGTTTGTATAGATTAGGCCTAACATCATGCATGTTGTGTGTATGGCTGATAGATATCAAGCTAATCCAAAGGAGAGTCATGTCACTGTTGTTAAAAGAATATTTAGATATCTAAAGGGAACTAAGGATTATGGTTTATGGTATCCAAACAATGATGAATTCATGTTGTGTGCTTACACTGATGTAGATTGGGCTGGTGATGTTTATGATCGGAAGAGTACTACCAGTGATGCATTTTTTTTATATAAGAAGTTGGTTTCATGGGCTAGCAAGAAACAAGATTCAATATCTTTATCTACTATTGAAGCTGAGTACATTGTTGTTGCTAGTAATTGCACTCAGATAGTTTGGATGAAGAAAACGTTGAAAGATATCAGAGTTATTTATGATGAGCCCACTATTATATATTATGATAATTCCAGTGCTATAAACATGTCAGAGAATCTAGTGCAACATTCAAAGACTAAGCATATATCAATTAAATATAATTACTTGAGAGAGCAAGTCAGTGAATAGAACGTGAAGCTGGAATATGTATCTACAAAGGAACAAACTTGTTGATATTCTCACTAAGCCTTTGCTTACAAATACATTTGTCTATTTGAGAGACAAGTTAGGGGTCTCCACCCCTCCTGGTGAGCATTAGATGCATTAGTGGATTTCAGAGCCTTATTCTTTTATCCAAATTGATGCGCTGGTGTTGCTCCTCTACTGGAGTAGTCTGTTGATTTGGTTGTGTATCCCAGGGGGAGAGAGATTCATGTTTATGTTTTTGGGAGAGAGTTTAATTTTCAATTTTGGTGATCTTTGGTATTGTTGTCAAAGGGGGAGAAATCATGTGAAAAACTACTTTATCTATCTTTATCTTAGTGGGAGTTTACTTATGATATCTTCTTTCTTTGCATTGACTATTTTTCACATTCATATGTTGCCATCAATGCCAAATTGGGAGCTTGTTGAATTTGGTTGTTCATTGCTACTACTAGGATATGTTGTTTTCATTGAAGTCAACATATTCTTATGAGTTATTCCGGTGAGTTTGGGAAGAGTTTTTAATCCGGTTTTGTAGTTTGGTTTTGTTGATCATTGTTTTAAAGAATCTAGTATTTCCTCTGGTATATTTCGATGTGATCAGATCCTGTGCTGAGAATTTGGATTATTGTTTGGGATGATCTTGTGTATCTTCATTTTAGATGGTTCATGATTTGTTTCTCCACAAGTTATCTTTCCTCGTCACAATTATTGACTGGTTATGTTCTTAAACATTGAGATGTTGACGGATGAAGATTTGAAAAGAGGTGTTAGTGCAACTATTTTGAATGATTCTAACGTGCTTGTTGGTGTTTCCTATTCATGCCCTATTTTTTGTGATCTGCATTGATCATTGTGATATTTTTTGGTGATTTCTATGAACCAGTGATGATTTACATGTTATGCAGTATTTTTGGTGGTGTAGCGTGTTGCAGTTGATCTTGGCAGGATTTCTGGTGGATGTAATCATTTGGGAATTTGAATTAGGTCCATGCTATGTAATGTAAATCATAATATTGGTCTGGTGATCGATCCTTGTATCGTGCAATGTAATTTTTAGTTGAGGGTTGAGGGTTTAGCCGACCTTGTTATCAAGGGTTATGATTTGTATATATAGGTGAGATGCTTATGTAATTTAGGTGATGGTATTGTATCTAAATTATCAGAGAGAGTTGATTGTGCGAAAAGGGATATATCATTCAACGAAGTGTTGTGGTGTGATTGGTGTTGTAGAGTAGATAGCTGTGCTTAACTGGAACCATCATCAAGCATTTCTAGATGCTATTATTGCAGTTCATTCCTTTTGGATTGTAGTTTGAATCATATTGTAAGTTAGTGAGACTTCCCTGAAGGTTGTAGCCTTCTGAACATATATCTTTTGAGTTCATATCATCTTCTTTGAAACAATGCGATAAGTTGCATTGTCTCAAAGAAGGTCAAAATGTAGACACCTAAAATTGTCATGTCTAATTAAATAAATATTTTATTTATTTAATTACTTTAGCCTAATTCTTCTATTAATTAAATAAATCTTTATTTATTTAATTAATTCATTTATCCTCTTCTAGCCTTATTTCTCATTTAAATAAATACTTTTATTTATTTAAATTATCCTTTTCCTAAATTAAATAAATATTTTATTTATTTAATTGATCCCCCTTCCTCTATTAATTAAATAACTCTTTATTTATTTAATTAATTCATTAGCCTTTTCTACCCATGACACATGTCATTCATCTCTTAATTCATACACTACCTGTCCTCTTATTATTTTATTATTTCTTTTACCTACCCTCTAATCATAGCCGACCATTTATCTTTTACACCTCTCAATCTTATCCCTCCATTTATTATAGTGTCTTCTATATAAGAGGATACTTCCTTCATTATCAACCCTAATCAATTTATGCATCTTGATCGATTGACTACACTCTTTCATATGCGATCAAGCCTACTTGCAACCACACTTTCGTTCTTTGTTAAGCTCTTGTGCACATAAAATCTGAGAGAAAATATATCAAGCAAGATCAATGGAGATAGGAAGAATGGAGATCCAAACCCTATTGGACATGTGATGGTATAATCTTTGTGATTTCATTTGATTTGCATGTCTTAGGTAATCTTCATATGTTATGATCTTTGTTGTTGTTAGGCTAGGGTGTTGTGGTTGAATTCATTTAGTCTTTCAACATTGTTGTTATCCATTTTCACTGTATACATTTTGGTACGCCCGGTGGGACCCTTGTCCCTTTTGCATTTAACATCTTTTGTTGCAATATTTTGTGTTTTAAAGTTGCAGATCTGACATTTCCGATAAACTTTTGATATTTTCACGTCTGCGTGATTTCGGATCGCGTTTTTGGTTTTCTACCACGTCTGTGACATCTGGAATCGCGTCTGCACCCTCGACAGTATTTTTTTTTTTTTGTAGATTCTGGGAAATGCGTCTGTGTTCCCTAGTCACATCTATGAATTCTTCAGGCGCATCTATGTCTAGGAGCCGCGTCTGTGTTCTGGAATCACATCTGTGTCGAATCTAGGCATGTCTACGAAGTTATATAGCATTTGTGTTTCTGATAACCACGTCTATGTGAGGTTGTTACATTTTGGGTTCTTTAATTCAATTTTTCATCATTTGGGTTTTCAGATCTGGTTTATTTTGAGCTAACATCTTTAGATCTAGCTAACGAAATTGGTGCAGCTTGTTTTGGAAAGAAAAATCATTTTGTTGAAGGCCCCTATTTCACAAAGTCTTTTGGATCTAAAATATACCTAACTTGTGTGCTTGCAGGAAGGGGAGATCATTTGAAACAATTCAAACTACTAATAGATCTTTGTTGCAGGACCTTGGCAAGGGTTTTTTATTTTTATTGTGTGCCTTATTTTCATAGACTAGAAAACACTTCAATTGGTGCACTAAAATTGAACCATTGTCTTTTGTGTCTTGAGCAATAGGCTCTTTTTGTTTAATCTTTAGAGGGCATGTCTCCACGTGTGGTCATTAGGACTATTAGTGAGGAGAGAACGACCCAAGTGGTAGCGAGGAAAACCCACCTCTTCCGAACCACTATAGACAACTATATCCATGGTGAAAACTATGGATAACGTGTGTTGATTAGTTCATACCGATACTATGTCTCCCCATAAACTCGTTTGATCAGATTTATTTGATCAGTTGTAGGGTGTAACCCCTATCGGCTGGGAGCCTTCTGTATTTACAAAGCTAAAAGTATCGCATGTATGGCCACATGAGTGGATGCCCTTACTAGCACCTTTTTGTTTTAGAAGCCAAAATCCTTCTAGTTGTTGGGGTAGGAGGCCGGACCTCTGGTAGCAGCCCACACACATACAGCTCTTAGTAGAGATACAAAGTTCACCACGAGGAGTTTTTGTGGGAACTAATGCTTGGCTACCCCCAAGAAGTGAGTGCTGAGGGTGGAGCTAGTGGGGTCAAGCATCTAAGTATCCACTCTAAATAGCGTAGCCTTCGGGGAAACTCTATGTGGGATCAACAACTATTGTCCTGGCCAGCCATAAGAATTATGCTTGTCTTATTTTGAACAATCAAACATCATAAAATTGTGTCTTTTGTGTCTTCAAGTGTATGCAAAACATTTTTTACATCAAACAACACACTTTTCTTTAAGTCATTTTGAGTCTAAACACTTGCAAACATTGAGTCTTCATCAACATTGTCTCTTCTTGTCACGGAAATATAGTCAAAATTTCAGATTTGATCACAACAAAACAACTTAACAAATTGGAAAAATTTACAGTCCAATAAACAAGAACAGTCAATTTCAAACTTATTAAGCTTCCTAAGTTATTTCTTTAGATTTTCATCTAGTATTCAATCTGTCTTTGGGTCTCGGAAAGTCCATCATTATTTACACCTTACATTACATTCACATTTGTCTAAACTTGAGTCAAAAGGTCACTTGCTTGTCCTCATCATACTTTATCAACACACTACATACAACAACATTTTTCTAAGTGGTCCCTCATCAAGGTCTATCACCTTTGGGTCTCATTTGGTCTTACTTAGAGTCAAGGTCAACTTACCTCATCAAGAGAAATGATCATCTCTTTGGAAGCCACACCTACTCTACTACATACAGGTTTGGTCTTACACTTTGGACATTGCAAGTACACCTTAGATTCATTTACATTCCATCCAACTCTTGGTCTTCCATACTCTTTTCCATTTTCATCTAGTCTCAAACATCTTAGTCAAGACCTAGTTCATGGTTGAAACCCATTCCCAAAAATGTAGGAGAGAAGCTAAAGAGTATCAAGAGTCCGAAAACATGAGTTCCTATGAGTATGACAATGATATCTTTTTCAATTCTGATCATACTACATTACCTGACATGGATGCTTATAGAAACATTCCAAATGTTGATAACATGGACACTATAAACAACAATGATACACACAATGACAATATGGACAACTTTTTCGTACATTCAGGAGAAGTGGAAGACTCCATTATGGATCCCTGTTTTAATAGATTGGTTGAGGAAATAATGAGGAGAGATAGACAATATTTCTTACAAGTGATGGCACAAAGTGGAGCCAAGATCCCTCATGATTTTGACATGTCTCAAATAATGGAAAATCAACCTTTGCAACAACCCCACCTCAACATGGATCAAAGGAGGCCTAATAGTAGAGGCAATAGAGGACCACATATGGTGCATGAATCATGGTCATCTTTGTTTCAAAAACCTGAGGTCCCATACACACATGGTCAAGCATATGATACTCACCTTCGCAGACCATTATGGAAGTCTTATGTAGAAAAGTATACTCAATCACATACCAATGCTAAGGACCAACCACCAAAGTAATTGGATATCTAAAGGCATGATCAAAATTTGGACACAAGGAAACCCTGTGTCAAATTTGGGGGCAAAACACTAGAACAAACTCATGACATTCCTATAGAGTATGGTATACATGGACAAAGCAGATATTTCATTCCTCATCATGAATCTATACCAAGTGGTCCATATACGCAGCATCATTATAGAACTCCTCCATATGAACATGTGTATGATCAATATCATCCATATACGCAACATGCTCCTCCTCCACCCGGTGCCTCAAGCATGGGGTATGGTCCAAGAAGTTGATCTCCACCTAAGAATAATTTGGAGCAGCAAATTAAGGACTTACAAAAGAAAATGGAGGACATAAATACACCGAAGCCAACTTACACAATGAGAGACATATGTCCCTATCCATTTGACAAAAGCATTCCAATGCTTCCTTTTCCTACACATTTCATGACACCTAAGTTTGATAAGTACAGAGGAAAAGCGGATCCTAAGGCACATATAAGATAGTTTTCCATAGCCTACATTGAGGTAGCAGTAGAAGAGACATATTTGATGAGATTAATCCCACAGAGCTTAGGTGATCAAGCTATGAAATGGTTCTCCCAACTTCCACCTAGAATTAAGTCATGGGGTGACTTATTAGAGGCATTTATCCAACATTTCTCATACAACATAGAGACAAACATATCAGTCACTACCTTGTGCAACACCAAACAAAACGATGGAGAATCTTTTTCATCATTTTTAGAAAGATGGAGAAATCTAGCTAGCAGATACTCTTGTGAAATCCCACAAAAACAAATGGTAGAAATGTTCACCCAGAATGTTAACAAAGACATTGGTTATGACCTAAGAAAAGCTTGTTTGTCCACCTTCAAGGACGTCATTGAAAAAGGCTTAGCGACAGAAAAGGTCCTAATTGAGCAAGGAGTAATTAAGATATTCAAAGAAAACAAAGATGACTTTAAAGGAAAAGACAAGCCAAGATTTTAGAACAAAAACAAGAACATAGTCAATGATGGTGTTGTTGATGCCAATACAGTATGACCTAAAATCATTTTTTCTAGATCAAGTTCTACAAACAATCAAGTGAATACTCAAACAACTTCCAAATCATGAAGGAAGTACACCCCATTGGGATAACCACTTGAGTTAGCTTTCAAGAAGCTAGTGGCAAACAAAATAATAACAATCCCAGATCTGCCTCCATATGAGCCAAAGGTTAAACCAAACTGGTGGAATGATGATGAGTATTATGAATTTCATAAGAGCAAGGGTCATAAAACAAGAAATTGTCATCGACTAAAGAAAATCATACAAGATCTCATTGATAGAGGTGACATTGAGATTGAAGGACACTCATCCAATCAAGAACATGAGATGTTTAAGGAACCATTCCCAAAGCATGACAAGCGAAAAGCTATAGCTACAGATGACCAAACCAACTATACCAAAGCATCCTATAACTATGATTCCACTATCAATCACATTTCGATGGATAATTATGTCTCTACCATTATCATCAAGGACAAAACACCTGAGAATTCTACCCAAAGACCCAAGATCATCCTGAAAGAAATTGGATCTTCTTCTGAACCTACCTCTGAATGTAATGTTACAACTCGTCAAGGTAAATTCACTTTGCAAGGTGCTCCAGCTAAAAACAATGCTTCCTCATCAACCAAACCTGAATATGACCTTATAGAACAGTTGGGGAAGACACCCACGCTCATCTCCATCCTTGAACTCTTACGCATATCCCCCACACATAAAGCTATTCTTGACAAAATCTTGAGAGACACTATTGTCCATACTGATCTGAACGTCGACCAGTTTCAAGACATGGTGGGATACCTTTCTGTTCCACACTCCCTTACTTTCACAGAAGCTGATGACGCCTCCGTAAGTCAGCCACATAATGCACCATTACACATTGAAGCCTTCATACACAAACATCGAATAAAATAAGTCCTAATAGATGGAGGAGTAGGTCTAAACATTTGTACATTGAGCACTATTAAATAATTGGGATATTCTGATAAAGCTGTGAATTCTACAAAAAAAATTACCATCAAGGCATATGATGATGAAGAGCATTCATCCAAAGGCACAGTCACCTTGCCTCTCAGAGTTGCGCCAGTTAGGAAGGATGTGGTTTGTCAAGTCTTAGACCTGGATCTCACATACAATATATTATTAGGACGTCCTTGGATTCATGAAATGAGGGAAGTCCCATCTACATATCACCAATGCATTAAGTTTCCTCACAACGGAGTTGAGATAATAGTTAATGGTGATCCTAATCCATACATATACTGCAATAACTTGAGACCAAAAACTCAGATGATCATTCCAAGTAATAGGGAAGTTGTCCCTTCTTCTGCATACATTGATCCTGAATCATTAAAACCTTCGACATCAAAACAAGGTGAGCTTAAAGGGAAATTCTAGGATAAGGGCATGGGTGAATACACCTTGAATCAAACCATGTGTTTACAACAAGTTATGAGTTCACCAAAAGAATATGGAAGACCAAATCCTAATAAGCAGGTATCTATCATTATACTCAAATGGGACCCTACTATCTTTCAAAGATGGGGTGAACTGGAAGAAGAAGACTTATACAACATGCTTTACAAAGACATTGAAAATGATACACAAGATCACATCAGCATACCATGTGAAAAGTATGGCAAAGGATTCAAGATCCTACAAAAATTTGGGTATGATGGCAAAAGTCCTCTTGGCTTAAGGAAGGAAGGCATCATTGAACCTTTACAATCTAAATTGACATTTAAAAAGGAACACTTGAAAGGAATTGGTTTCATTACTTCCAAGGTAAACACTCAAAAGATAGGAGAAGCATTACAAATCGAAGCTGCCAAAATTCAACAAGAGAATTGCTATTCCATAGACTCCAATGAATGGGAATGGGATTCAAAAAAATCCTCCGGTGACTATGAACTCACCAAGACATTTAGAGAACTAGGTGAACCCACAGAAGAAGAGGAATTTTATAGAAAATTCAAAGTTGGTTAAGAAGCAACCCCTGAGGACCTCATACAGTCCTTGCCTCTAGGTTCTAGGTCGAAACCACATAGAATGAGAACACCTGTCCTAGAATTCTCTACTAGTGATGATAATTTGGATTCATTCATGATTGAGACAAATGAGGAGAGTGCCAATGATGACCTCGATGACTACCTTGACATACCTGAATACAAATGCATTTTCACTCTTAGCCCCACTAACTTCGAAGACATCAAAGGCCTTCCCCTTGTTCACCACCAACTCATTGACTGGGACCATGAAGGACCTACACAGTTCGATACATTCCAAAATGATGAAGCCTTTATTGATTATCTAGGCATACGAGATGATCTTCCCCTTGGGGACCATAAGGCAGGATACACTATAGAACTCAACAACGTGGCATATTTTGGTGAGGGTGTCAGGCCTTCCTGTCGCAAAAACATAAAAATAAAGATAAATCAAGGGTCTTATGGTGAAAACCACGTTGTGGCGTTGTCTAACCCCAAAAAAGTAAAAAGAAAGGATGTATCTGAGGGCGAAAACCTCTTTGAGGCACCCGAGAATGGAAGGCTCGACATTCTCCCAGCATCCTATGAAGAAAAATCATCTATGTTGGTAGAGGAAACCATCAAAACAAACATTGGTATAGAAGAAAGTCCACATAACATATTCCTGGCACAATCCCTGACAGAGACAGAAAGATCAAAGTTCATAAGTTTCTTCACAGAGCGACAAATAAATTTTGCATGGTCATACGCTGATATGCCTGGATTGGATCTGGATTTGGTAATGCATCATTTGACAGTTAAACCGGGGGCAAAACCAGTGAAATGGAAATTAAGAAAGATGCATCCACAAGTGGCATTATTAGTCAAGGTAGAGCTTGAAAAATTATTGGATGTCAGATTCATACACCCAATTGATTATCCTGAATGGATCTCCAACTTAGTGCCTATCATTAAACCAAATCATAGCATCAGGATATGTACAGACTTCAGAGACATCAACAAAGCTTGTCCTAAGGATGACTTCACATTACCAAACATAGATTTGATTGTAGATCTCACAGCAAGTCATGAAATGTTATCTTTGATGGATGGATTCTCTGGTTATAATCAAATAAAAGTCACATCCGAGGATCAGCACAAAACAACATTCACTTGTCCTTGGGGAACTTTCTGTTGGAATGTCATGCCCCTTGGGTTAAAAAATGCAGGTGCTACATATCAAAGAGCCATGACTACTATCTTTCATGATCTCATGCACGTTACTGTGGAAGATTATGTTGATGACCTCTTAGGCAAATTAGTAGACAAAGATAAACATTTAGACATACTTTCAGTCATCTTTGATTGGTTGGAAAAATACAAAGTAAGATTAAACCCCAAGAAATGTGTCTTTGGAGTAACCTCTGGGAAGCTCCTAGGATTCATTGTATCCAAAAAAGGAATCAAAGCCGATCCAACAAAAGTCAAGGCCATCCTAGAGATGCAACCACCATGAAACATCAATCAACTTCGATCTTTGCAAGGGAGACTCCAGTCCATATGAAGATTCATAGCACAACTTGCAGATAAGTGTAATCCTTTTCAGCACTTGCTACATAAAAACATCAAATTCAAATGGGATGATAACTGTCAACAGGCTTTTAGAATACTCAAAGATTATCTTCTAAATCCACCAGTTTTGATGCCACCGGTTCTAGATCAACCTCTATTACTATACATATCAACTACTTCAATAGCACTGGGGGCACTCTTAGCACAACAGGTTGCTGAGGGAAAAGAAAAGGAAGTCTACTACATCAGTCGCAAATTAGTGGGACATGAGCTAAATTACACACCAATTGAGTGTGCATGTCTCTCTATGGTTTTTGCTTTGCAGAAATTATGACATTACATGCTAACTCATAAAACTAAGTTGGTTGCAAGAATTGATCCATTGAAATACCGTCTCAATAAAGCAACACTTACTGGGCGACTAGCCAAATGGGTGATGCTCCTAAGTGAATTTGACATCGAGTATGTGGACATAAAAGCAATAAAAGGACAAGCTATCATAGATCAGTTAGTAGATGCTCCCATGTTAGATGGTGTTCCTCTAATTTCAGAATTTCCAGATGAATCCATTTTAACAGTGTCACATGCAAAGCCCTGGCAACTATACTTTACGGCTCATACACACAGCATGGGGTAGGAGCTGGCATCCTCTTCATAACTCCTCAAGGGGATTCTATACCAAAATCATATCGATTATCATTTCCCTGCACTAATAACCTAGTGGAATATGAGGCATTAACAACTAGATTATGGATTGCAGTTCAGTGGAAGATCCAGGAACTTTGTTTTTTGGGGGACTCTCAACTTCTAATTCGTCAAGAAACTAATGACTACCAAAAAAAGGATGAGAAATTAATGCCCTATAAAAGAATGGTGGATGACTTGAAACAACATTTCACGAAGATAGACTTTGAGCAGATACCAAGAGAGCATAATCGAGCCACAGATGACATGGCTACAATTGCTTCACTAATTGATTTATCACCAAATGAGACTCGCTATGAGTTCTTGGTGGATGACCTTTTGGTTCCCTTATATGAAATCACTCCTATCGAAATGATATGTATTGTCGGTCCTGAGTCTCAGTTATATGGTGCCATTTTCACATACCTTCAGGACAATGCCCTACCTCCTGACCTATCCAATAACCAACGTCACACTTTCATTTGCCAATCTTCTCGATATGTCATTTTAGTCGATATCATATACCATTGAGGTCTAGATGGCACTCTTCTTAGATGTTTAGAAGGGGACAAAGCTCAGATTGCATTACGTGGAGTTCATGAAGGGATATGTGGTCCACATTCTAGTGGTCCTACCTTAGCCAAGAAACTCATCAGGACTGGATATTATTAGCCCAATATGGAAAAAGACTCATATCAATTTGTCAAGAAATGTAAGCAGTGTCAAATTCATGGAGACCTCATTCATGCACCAGCACAAGGACTTCAACCAATTGCGACTCCTTGGCCCTTTTGTCAGTGGGGACTCGATCTCATAGGCAAGATTCACCCTCCTTCTTCCAACAGTCATAAGTTCATCATCATTGCCACAAAGTATTTCACGAAATGGATCAAAGTGATGCCTCTTACACAAGTCACTGGAAAACAAATTGCTACATTCATTCTCAACTATATCATTTGTCGATACGGTATTCCTATTTCCATCATCACCGACAATGGGCATCCCTTCAAAAATCAATATGTTCATGAACTCTGTGACCGCTTCCATATTACCATCGTTTCTCCACACCTTATTACCCCCAAGGTAATGGTCAAGCTAAGGCGTCTAATAAAACAATCCTTAAAATCCTAAAAAAGATAGTTGATGACGCTAGCTGTAATTGGCATATCCAGCTTAATCCTGCACTTTGGGCCTACCACACAAGCGTCCGAACACCTACAAAAGCTACACCCTATTCACTTGTCTATGACATTGAAGCTATCTTTCCTATTGAGGTCGAGTTACCCTCTTTACAAGTCTCTTTGCAAAACATTATCAGTGATGAAGACTATAGGATCTCTCACTTACAAGAACTTGAACTATTGGATGAACAAAGACAAACTGCTTTTAATCATCTCAAGGCTTATCAACAACGAATGAGTACCAGCTACAATCATAAAGTCATGCCTCACACATTTGAGGTAGGCAACTTAGTTCTCAAAGAAAATCCTAAAAATCAGCAAGACAGAGAGAGGAAGGGCAAGTTTGAACCGAACTAGCTTGGTCCTTACATCATCACAGTAGCATATGGATCTAGTGCATATCAGCTCTCAACCACAGAGGGTGAACCTTTGGATGATCCTATCAACAGCATGCACCTTCGCATGTTTTACACATAAACTCTTTAGAGTATCCCAATTCAAAAATACAAAAAAATAAAATAAAAAAGTAAAAATATAAAAAAAATCATAAAACATAAAAATCGTTACTTGATGAAAACCTAGCAAACAAGCGCCTTGTGACAACAAAAAAAACAAAAAATCAAAAAAGTAAAGAAAAAACATTTCATCCAATGGTGAAAACCACTTCGGTGGTGCCCTGGGCAAGTAGCATGGTGAAAACTGGGTCACCAGTGCCATACGTAGAGGCATTGCTCCTCCCTCCTTCAGGATTCCATTTCATCCTTCACTTTGCACACCTCACAGCATATCCATTCATAATAAACTTTACACATTCCCATCATGGCTTGTTATTGATCTACCCAAGATTGGTTAGCCATTCATAATAAATCAGCTCTTATCTGTGGCTAAGGCAAATCCTACGTCTAGTGATGGGTGTGGAACTGAGAACATCACATGTTTCGAGGAGTACAGTTTCTTCCACTTTTCTTCAATCTATCCGCACACAATCTGTAATACAGCAACACTTGCATCACAATCCACAATAAAGTTTCATCTTCTCTGCAATAAAATATCAGTTTCATGGATTCAATCAGTTTCAGATGAGACACAGCAACAACAATGGGCATCAACAAATCAAATCTTTCAACAGACTCAGACAACATATGGTTCAGTGCTATCTATCCTTTTTGTGAAAGTAAACATTGTGACCACAATCAAATAAGACTTATACAAGTGACAAGAGACACTAAACTTGAGGACTACAGTGGATGTTGGTGTCAAGTCTTGGTTTTCTTTTGATTTTATCTTTCTGGTGACATGTCTTTTAGCTTTTCCAGGATGTCTCTGACTAGAGATTCTATCTCCAGGATGTCTTTGACTAGAAAGGCGAGGATGGGGTATCATCACCTATTTTTATTTGCTATCTGTGAATTGTCCCTTAGTAATGCTATGACTTGTCCAAGGATATGAGGACACTGTGAATCTAGTATGAATTGGGGCATTCCTTGTTTGTGACTGTCTTATCTCCATGCAAATAGGTACAATGACTTTCTAGGTCAAACATATGCCTCGATTGTCATAACCTATTTCGCCATAATAAAGCTTAATGATGATAATGCACAGGAATCTCTTTCATGTTCATATCTTTTGTCTTCCATCCCCCATTTTTGAATGACTTTTATCATCCTTCCTGAATCCGTGTAGCCTACTATCACATGACTGAGTATAATGACACACCAAAAAAATTTGCATTTCATGTAGTTTGCACCTGTATTACCACATATTAAGCATTTCATACATACATATAGATATCACAATTGCATCACATCCTGCACACAACACATGTTAGCACATCTTACATTTTTATCATATAAATAGTCATTTACATTATCATATTCATTGGCATTTCATACATTCACATTTGCATTTGCATAACTTTTAAAAACATAAAAGAACAAAAATATTGCATTTCCTCATGTACATATTTGCATCCATAACATAAACATCACATAGAAACATACATCATGAAATATCTCATCACATATGTACACATGCATATAGCTACTACAAAGATGAATCATCTCATATATATATAATCATAAGTGTCGTAATACAATGATGTCAAAATCATATGGCTACAAATCACCTGAAGGTGTCTACATCATCATACAAAAATGGTACAAAACTGATACATAGGGAGCCCTCTAAGGCTATGATGAACTCCCTCCCTCGGAGCCACCTGGCCTCAATGGAGTCTGAGCCCTGGAAGGACCCACCCTAGGATCATCTCTCTTGTCCCCTCTATCTGGTGGTGGTGGAGGACCCATGACCCCACCACTAGACGCCTGTCTCCTATGGCTCCCTCCAGTGGTCGTCATTGTCCGCGATGGTCTATGGAAGCTCCTCACCCACTGCTTTAGTGGCACTACCCCGTAGTATAGGTCTCGCCAATAACCTATCTCCTCCCCTGCCCGCAGAACATAGGCGTATCCAGCCCCTATGTCCTCTGTCGCCTACCTCCCAGCTGTCAGTGCTATGTCAGCCTCAGTGTAACATTGGATAGCCTGATCTCACTCCCGCTTAGTGTCCCTGAGTTGTCTCTTGAGTCGATTCCTCTCCCTCTCCAACTCCTGGATCTCATCTACCTATCCTTGCTAGATCTCCCTCAGCTCTAATAGCTCATCCTCCTCCTTGGTCCCCTATACCTATGGCTCTACCTGTCCCTACCCCTATACTGGTGGCTATACATGTGCTTGTACCTATGGCTACTCATGTGGTTTCCCCTGCCCCTGCCCCTGTCCTTGTCCCTACACCTATCTGGGACCCTGTGTTGCTGGCACCTGTAATGGCAACCCACCGTGACCTCTCACCACCCAAGCCTATCTCTCCTCTCCACCCTCTCTCTGCGGAGCCACCCTCCTCTCTCCTACTGCACCCCGCCTCCTCCGTCGGCCTCTACCCCCACCATCTCCATCATCATCATCATCCCCTCCACCATCTCCATCTATCATCTCTCTTGGATTTGTCAAGCGTGGAAATGGATGCTCTACCTAATATGCAGTATACTCTGCATCCATCCCTACATCCTCAATCTCAGGCCACATATCCTATGGCATGGGCACCATCTCCACCAGTTGCATCATGGCCTGATCATATGATAACAGTGGTCCAAAGTGTGCCTGGTCTCGCACTGTCCGCGCATACATACCGGAACACTGTGGCATTTGTTGGATCCTGTCAAACTCCCTACATACCCTATCTACCAACTGCCTCTCCAGTACATAGGGCATTCGCCCAATCAAATATCTACTTCTGAAAGTGTATGGTAGATCCACTGCGTCATCCTCCCACTGCTCGCACTCTCGGTACAGCCTCCATATCACAATGTCAACCTCATCAAGGACTCAACACCAGTGCTCCAACCTACCAATCCATGGTTGTGATGTAATCATATCATACAAGTGCACAAAGTTGCGTCCATGACCCCTACCTCTAAAATGTATCGGTCGTGTCACTGGTAGATGCTCATATGCCCACACCTGTAGAAATGTAACTCCACAGCCCATTCCTACGGATCCATGGCAGACAAACTGATGGAGCTCATAGTACAAATGTGCCAGCATGCACAGTCCCTAGGCATATCTGGTATGCTGTGTCACCAATGTCTCCAAGGTGCTCCCCCAGCCCATAGCCAACCCTCGTGTCACCCTATCTGGACACAGGAACCTGCTGATCACTCCTCCTAGCACTGTTGGTAGCACCAGTCCTGTCATTGTCATGGTGTCCCAGGTGACATGACCTGCCCTCATCTCCAGTCCTGGATCCCAGAACACTCATCTCAATGCCTCCCTGTCTCCATCTCAATCATAGGGAATCAACTCCCCATCAATCGGTATCCTGAAAATCCTATACACATCCTCTAAGGTGATTGTCATCTCACCCATCGACAAATGGAATGTGCATGTCTCAGAGTGCCACCTCTCAACAAGTGCAGTCAGCAAACCCATGTTTGCCTGAAACTTAAGCACATACAGAATGAATCGCAAACTCATAACCTCAATGGTAGCTTGGTCCTCAAATGTCAACTCTGGTCGTAACCTCTGAGTCGACGGGAATCTCTCCCGTGACTCCAGCATAGGTAGGTACTCCTACAGTCAAGCAAATCAACTGTGTCAGTCAAAGTGGCATTCCCTGTTCATCACAAAATGCTACTTTTTATCTTAAGTACTTATGATACTATATCCTAGTGACACTCATTGTTCATCACAAAGTGTTTCTTCTATCCTAGTGACACTCATTGTTCATCACAAAGTGTTGCTTCTATCCTAGTGACACTCACTGTTCATCACAAAGTGTTGCTTCTATCTTAGTGACACTCACTGTTCATCACAAAGTGTTGCTTCTATCCTAGTGGCACTCACTGTTCATCACAAAGTGTTGCTTCTATCCTAGTGGTACTCCCTATTCATCACAAAGTACTACGTGTTTTGCACTCCTTGTTCATCACAAAGTGCTGCTCATATTTTAGTACTCTCTGTTCATCACAAAGTACTATGTCTTGGTACTCTCTGTTCATCACAAAGTGCCTCAATCTATCCTTGTCTTCCCTAGAGGACCTTCTTGAGTGTATCCTCTCAGCAGCTTATCCAATCAACAATGTATGTTCATCATAGAACTGTCAATTTTCCCTAGAAGACATAAATGCACATTTTTGACACAAACACGCCTTCATGACATAAACGTGCTTACATACTGCATAAACGCACCTACTCTACATAGACGCGCCTAAAATACATAGACATGCATGCTCTGCATAAACGTGCCTACACAACACATAGACGCGCTTGCATTTGACATAGATGCTTTTTTCGGCACAGACGCACCTGGCACAAACAAAGATGCACCTAGCCAACCTAGATGCGCCTAGCACCAACGCAGACGTGCCTTGGCGTTTTTGACATTTTTTGACATTACCTAAAAGCGCATTTATTGCACTACCTAGCATGCATTAATGACAACAATTAATGCGATAAAGTACAAAGAGGTTTTGTGGTACTTACCGGCTCTCCTGCGTTAGACGGCCTCTGAAATTGGAGAACGCAATCGAATCTATGCACCAATGCCATCGCTGCTGACTGTTGCTGCTATATTCTCACTCTGCACTCTGATCTCTTGGATGTGTAGATGACAATGAGGATGTATTCCCCTCGTGGTCTATTTTATAGAAGGCCCTCCCCCTCGCCCTAGCCCTAGCCCTAGCCCTCATCTCCTGAGTCAGTCCTCTTTATCCCGTGACTCTATCATTCTATCCTATCTGGTCAACCCTTTCTAGCCTTTCTTTCTTATCGTGAGATTGTCTGTGATCTTTCTAGACATTTTCATCCAACCTCTCGAGGGGGCATATCATTCCCATCTTGGGGCAACTTTGTATCAGTTCATATCATCTTCTTTGAAACAACGTGACAAGCTGCATTGTCTCAAAGAGGGTCAAAATGTAGACACCTAAAATTGTCATGTCTAATTAAATAAATATTTTATTTATTTAATTACTTTAGCCTAATTCTTCTATTAATTAAATAAATCTTTATTTATTTAATTAATTCATTTATCCTCTTCTAGCCTTATTTCTCATTTAAATAAATACTTTTATTTATTTAAATTATCCTTTTCCTAAATTAAATAAATATTTTATTTATTTAATTGATCCCACTTCCTCTATTAATTAAATAAATCTTTATTTATTTAATTAATTCATTAGCCTTTTCTACCCATGACACATGTCATTCATCTCTTAATTCGTACACTACCTACGCTCTTATTATTTTATTACTTCTTTTACCTACCCTCTAATCATAGCCGACCATTTATCTTTTACACCTCTCAATCTTATCCCTCCATTTATTATAGTGTCTTCTATATAAGAAGATACTTCCTTCATTATCAACCCTAATCAATTTATGCATCCTGATCGATTGACTACACTCTTTCATATGCAATCAAGCCTACTTGCAACCACACTTCCGTTCTTTGTTGAGCTCTTGTGCACATAAAATCTGAGAGAAAATATATCAAGCAAGATCAATGGAGATAGGAAGAATGGAGATCCAAACCCTATTGGACATGTGATGGTATAATCTTTGTGATTTCATTTGATTTTCATTGTCTTAGGTAATCTTCATATGTTATGGTGGATCTTTGTTGTTGTTAGACTAGGGTTTTGTGGTTGAATTCATTTAGTCTTTCAACATTGTTGTTATCCATTTTCACCATATACAATGAGCTCTACGCAGTGTGCCTGAATGCATGTGCATTTTGCAATATAATATTTTCACATACTACTACAGAATATCATCTTACTATGGGTAGGTTCCCACTGTGTTTTTACCTTAACCGGGTTTTCCATGTCAAAATCTTGGTGTTGTGTTGTGTTGTTAATTTGATTACCTATCTATTGTTGCAGTCTATCAGTTTATGTTTTGGTGTTTAATTATTTGTTTCTGGTGAAGAATGATTCACCTCCCCTCCCAGTCTTCCTTCTTGATTGCTTCTAACACTTGAAATTCTACATGAATTCTTATTTAGTCTATGCAATTGACTCTATGAGTCATTTTCCAGGATTGTCTACCATAGGAGACAGGAGCAAGGTTCATGTTTATAAATACTTTACTTAGTTTACTCTCAAGGAGAGTATTTTTCACTTCAAAAGGGTTAATGACACTTTCTTTGCTCACTACATGTGTTTGTTCGATAGAGATCTCCAAAACAAGAGAGTATCAGATGAAGCTTGGAAGGTTGTGAGTATGGTTGCATTTTCTCACAGTTTCCTACATTCACTTATATCAGAATTGGTTGCTTTGATAGAGAGCCTTTCATGCTACCTATGTATCCATCTAATAAGATTATTTTATGGAGATTGCCCGCCAAATGATTTCCATTTATGAGCATAAATTAGGAGCACATAAGACAAGTCTTAAATTCTCTATTTCCATAGGAAGATACTCCATTAACTCTATTTATGGAAGAAGAGATGAGGAGGGTAACCATGAGATTCTTCAAAGCCAGAAATTATTTGACTATCGAGGCATGAAGAAGATTAAGAAAAATTACACCCATGTGCATTGAATTGAAGATGTGTGGATAGATTGTCGAACAGGGGAGGATATCTGACAAATGGATTATTGTTGTCTCACTGCAAAGCAGATTGAGAATTTTGATCTCACTGATGTTCCAGAGGATCTTGAAGAAGATGGAGACATTCTTGATCCCATGTATGAGAAAGATAATATTGTTGGATTACCTCTACCTCTTATTCAATGGTCCAAGAAGGAGAACACTTTTGTGAGGGATAGGTTTCAAAAAATTCTCAACAACACTACTATTTGGTTGAATATACATGGTGTTTATTTAAAACCCTTTCAGGATGAAACTTTTGAAGAAGAAGATGCAAGGCCTAAAGGGAAACTTTTTGAGCTCAAGACCAAAAATAGACAAGATCATGTAGCTTCTAAGGGTCCTAAGTTCAAATTTACTATTGGAAAAGGAAAATCTAAAGGTGTGTCTTCAAATTAAGAGACTCAAACTGGTGATGTTGAAGAGGAAGAAAATGTTGGATATCCTTGGCATATGATGAACTGGTATGATGATATGACAATAATGTATGTTGTCATTGATGTCAATAAGTGTAAGTGAACCAATATGCAGATTGAAGAAGTTGGTGAACCGGTATGAAGAGGCATGAGGAGATTCAGTAAATCGGTGTTGGGTTTTCACTAAGTGTGATTACCGGTTGGTAGTCTCAGCTCTATGGTTATCAGTTTGGTGATCCATCTTGTGTGATGAATCGATGACACTCTGTGATCGAGGTGCCACGTCAACTTTGTGCATGTGAAGGATTGAGACATAATAAGATCGACAGCATTTGAAGTCTACCTCGGGAATGATCATTCTTCTTAGTGGCATAAGAAGAAAGTGTGATGGGTTATTGATTCCCATGAGCGATGATGAATGAATGATGCAGATTGTCTTGTGATCTGTTTGAAATTGTAATGCTCTATGCAATATGTTTGGATGGTCAGGATTGGACCACCTGTGTTGTAAACCTAAGATACTTAGGGTTTAGGGTTTATGCTACCAACCTATCTGTTACCTATAAGGTCGATGATGTTTGTATTGGAAAGTTGTTGGAAAATGTTGTGTGTGTATGTATCCAAGTGAAGAGATACTTGATACTTGCCAGACCAGTAAGAGGGAAAACTGCAAAGTGTGTTTGCAGACTAGAGGATATGAAAAGGATCTGCCTGGGCATCTAGTGTTATTATCAGATTAGAGTTTTTACCTATTGTCTTCTAATCATTTCAATAGATGGAAAGTCCCTTTACCAAGTAGCTTTAATAGGCTTATTGTAAAAATTGTAACCAGGTGACTCAAGATCATTGAGTTCATTAAATCCTCTAGTGAGGTAACTATTATCACTGATTAAAATGGCCTTTTCCTTTCCCATAATTGACTATGATTTTGAAATCTTGAGTAAGGCACATTTTCAATTACTTTAGCTCTATGTTAGTTCTTAAGGGTTTAGGGTATTTTGATTTTAAATCGCCTAATGTATGATAAAAAACCTCTGGTTTCTATTCTTTCGTTACTTTATCCACTTAAGTAATGGGTCCTGGGGTCGTAGGAAGTGTCCCCCCTCGTCATTTGCCTAGGCGGTCATGTGAATTAATCATAAAATTTATGCTTTATGTATTTTCTTCCTAATGTTGTCGGGCTCAGTAAGTGGTGTGCATCTCTCGGGTGGATCTATTGTTTTCGCTATTTCGCTAGGCGAAGTTGCACGTGGTTTAAAACCCGCAAAGTTGCAAAAAGGCTTTGTGTTCTAAATCATGATTTTGGTCTGGTCTAAAGAGGTCTCATCTTGTCCAAGATCCAACGACTAGTGTTATTTCGCAACCTGAACCTGCAAGTGAAATACCTTTTGCAAAATGGCAAAAGTGATTGGTGGGACCCTGCATGCAAGGATTTCTAAGTGACTAAACGGTCGATCAGGTTTCTTTTGATCGGATGGTTGGCTCTGTTTCGCAGGATGAAAATGCTTGACAACTATCTTTCGCAAAGTTATGAAATGACCTGGCATTCCATGTAGATAGTCCAGCTAGTTGAGAGGGCAAGAAAAATGGTGGCACGTGGCATAGGCTACAATAGTCAGCAAGCCTGGTCTAAGTGCTCAAAGGTGGGTCCCACAGGTGACATGGCCGATACAGGTGGTAAGAATGAATTGGAACCCAGTGTTTTTTCTCGGCAAATGAAAGACTGACATGTTAGCTCTGAAGGTGACTGAACGCCAGGTGTTCAAAATTGAGTCAGAGGGCCCACACCTCCCAGAGTCTATTCAAATGGTTAAGCGTCAAGCAACTAGAAAATGATCTGACGGCCAGCATGATTTTGCAAGGGTAAGATGCTCGTGCTTTATACCCTACAAAATAGCGAAAGTAAAAGGAGACTGTCCATGTGTCATGATAGATGGTAACATGTCCATGGACACGTGGTTTTGGAAGAAGCCGTGGGCCCGCCAAGGTGGAACCGGCGGTATAAAGGAAAGACAAGTGGCGACATTGAGTTGAATGCGAAAGGTTTTTCAAAGCCAATAGTTGAGTGCCACATGGTAGCACGTAGCCAATAAAGAAGCGGGACCCAGCGCAGAGCCAACGATGTTAGTTAGTGTAACGGCCGATCAAGTTTCTTTTGATCAGACGGTTGGCGCTATTTCGCAGGACTAAACTGCTCGATGGTTATGCTTCACAAAGTTGCAAAAGAGCAAAAGGAAAGAATTGCAGGAACGTTGTGGCCCATTGGAGCGAAAAATATGAATTCTCCCATGAATTCAATTTTGAAAGGACGGCAGAAAAATGCGGAATCAATGTTGTAGTTAAGACCTTGGGTACAATATATGATTTCCTATCAACCAGATGAAGGTATCTTTTTAAAGAATTATTGCAGAGGAGCAGATACAGAGCTATTTTCTTCAGATACAGAGCAAGTCAATTCAGTTGCAAAGCAAATTCCTTCGAGTTAAGAACAGGTTTTTTCATACTCTGGTGTAGCAATTTCTGTGTGGTGTGTTTTAGATAAGATATTGATTTTTCACAGAATTATTTGGGGGCAGTATTCATTTCTTATGTTTTCAAAATGGCACCTAAGAGAGAATTTTCTAGGAAAGTTAATTATCTGGAAAGAGCTATCTGTGATGATTTTCTTGAACAGCTCATGTTGTCAACTAACCAGGCATCAAAAGCAAAAGAATTGGTGCCTAGAGCTTCCTGTTTGAAAGTAGGAGAAGGACTGTATGACAAGGGTAACTGGTTGAGAGACCCACAAGTCAGATTGTCTAGGTTGGGGTTATTTAAGGTTGGATTTGGAATAAGGAATTCTCCAGCCCCACAAAATAGTATTTGGGAGTTAGATGTTGGGAATTTGGTAGTCCCAGGGGTATTTATGGATATGGGTTTGTTGACCCAAATTGCACTTAACTATGATCCAGTCACAAGAAGCATTCAGGACATAAATGGAAAAGCCTTTATTGAGATTAATACTGAAGAATTCAGAAATGCTTTTGGGCTCAATGAGTTTACAAATTTTCTGGAACCCATAAATTTCAAATCATTAGCTCAAATTTATAGTGCACAGAAGAGTCATCTTAGGAATGGGCCTCTCAAGGAATTTTTTGTGAAGATAGGTGGGTTAACAGTTGTAGGACCCAACATAGAAGAGCCCTTTTCATTGAGTATGTTCACCCTTAGGGCTAAGGGAATGTATTGGGCACTTTGCCAAGTTTTGGGAGAAGATGCTGAAGCGAATATGCCCAATCACTACTTGCTAATGATTGCTCAGATTTTGAATCCTTCTCTTGCAGTAACATTTGATTATGCTTCCTTCACTGCTAATTCTATCCATGGAGGGTTAACAGGAATAAAGAATGGAAAGGTGGATAGGCCTTTCAGATGGTACTCACTCCTGATGCATCTATTTCTTTTCAAAGGTGGTGATTATTTTGCTAGTAGATTGGACCTTGTCAAAGAGAAAGAAGGAGAAAAGATGTCAGTACAAATATGGAGTACTGTGTTGTCATGGGATAGAGAGGATGCTAGTTTCTTGAAGTTTGATAAATACTTTGCATCCAAGATCAGGACTCTCCTTTGCTCCGAGAACCCAAGAATCCCCAAGGTTCTTTTGGAATTCATAAGACCAAAAGAATTTGCAGAGAACATAAAAATTGTTCACAATTGGGGTGACATTTATTTGTACCCAATCTCAACAGTCTTCAGAGTTTTTGGTTTTAGAGGCACCCCATTCTTGTTACCCTATTAGGTCCCTCTCAAAGTGGGAATTGCAGAGATCCTTAGACAAATTGGTGGTGTACAAGAGGCAGAACTGACAGGCAGGGGTAAAGGGACTATTTTCCCTATAGTTACCATAGCCCACCAATTTGTAATAACAAAAGGAGGTTGGAATTGCTTTGAGGATTTTCTCAAGCCTTATCATTTGTCTACTGCAATATCCAGGTGTGCTGATCCAGAAGACTTCTTCAATTGCATGTTTAGAAAGAGAGCAGTGTGCAGAGGTAGGCCCCATCAATTTCAGTTTCCTGAAGACCTCATCAGAAATGAGTTTGATCTAGATGAGTAGGAGCTAAGAAAGGAGAAATGGGTGGCTTATAAGAAAGCCTTAGATTTTGTGCATCAGTTTGATGCCAGCTATGACCCATTGTCTAGCTTTTTCCCTCTGGAGGAGAAAATAAAGTTTTTAATTGTTTGCTTTGAGGATGTGATGCAGACCCTGAAGGAGAAGAGGGAAGCTATGATTAAAGGAAACCATGAAAAGGCAAGAGTGGTCCTAAGTAGGTCAGCTTCCAGCAAAGAAATCCCTCCTGGTGATTATACACTGCACAAGAAATCTAGTTACAAAGTGTTGATGTCTACAACAGGGGAGCCCTCTACCTCTAAAGGAAAGAGGAAGATACAAGATGTCATTGACATCCAAGAAAGCCCAAAGAAGCAAAGGGTAGGGAAATAAGTAGAATCGGATGCACCTTTGTATTCTCCATCCCAATCCCCTATTCAGATAGGAGATGAGCAAGCAGCAGTTGAGCAACTCCTACAGTTAGGCAGTCTAGGGGAAATTGCCTACACTTATGATGAAGTGGAAGAAGGAATGCCAGAAGAACCCCTTGCTGCTGAAATTGACATTACCACCACTAAACTCAAAGGCTAGGAGTGGGATCCTGAGATAAAGTAGATAAGTAATGACTTCTTGGCTGACAACAATTTTGTCACATCAGGAGCATTTATGCAATTTATATGGAAACAGAACATAGATAAGTAAAATGCTAGATGTGAAAAGAGAAAAGGTGAGCAGTCTAATAAAGATCCAGCCTTGGTAGAGGAGGAAATAAAATAAGAGATGATGGAAGAATTCAAGACCATCACCCCTGAGCAAGGGAGAGATATGGTGGCACAAGCTGGAGTGCTTATTCTACCTGAGTGGGATATAGCATATGCCTTGGTACTAGACGTAGTGAGAAAGGAGACCAAACCAATGGAAGGAATTACTTTCAGTAAGGATAATGATGCACTTGTCATGTGGTCTCTCAAGAGAAATGAGAGTAAGAAAAGCAAAGATGCCCCAGGGTCAAATTACCTTGGTGGAATGATGGTGAAGAGAGTGCAGAATATAGGGGTGGTGGAAGCTGCTAGCACTGTGCTAGAGACTGCAAAATTTAGTGTTGCAGTAGCAGAAAAGGAAGCCAAGGAAAAAGAGATCCTCCAAGTCAAGTTGGAAACAATTTTGAAGGCCTACAATAGTGCTAAGGAGGAGGTAAGAGGTAAGGATAGCATCATTGCTAAGCTGCAGAGCCAGTTAACTGGACAGCACCATCAAGGTGAGTCTTCAACACTGATGATCTCCTCTTCTCCTGCAAGACCTCCACCTACTAGCCCTATCATTGAATTCCCACCATCTCTAGCACCCTCCAACTCTCAAATGGTTGATATTACTCCTCAAGAACTAGAAAATTTAAAACAGGCGCAGGCCTTATATGCAAAGAAGTATGAGGAGAGAATAAGGGCTACAATTTCCAGTTTTGCAGATACAATGAGTGCCTCATTGTTATATAATAACGTAGGCAAGATTTTGGATATGAGGAATGAGCTCAATAGGGATAAGGCCATTTTGGCACCTATTCTTGACAAGTGGAAGCCCAAAGAGTAGGACTTGGAAGCTATTTGTGCATCTTATGATGAAGCTGGGGCTGATCTTATCATTAAATCCACTTGTGACACCGCCAAAGATCTAGTAAAATTGGCAGGAGAGGTAGACAATGCTGACAGGAAGATCAACCTGTATAAAAAGGAATATACTAATCAGGTTTTTGAATTGATTCCAGGAGTTTTTGCTAGCCCAAATCAACTAAAGGACAAACAAGTATGGCTTAAAGAATTAGAGGCCAAATTGTCAGCCAGAGTAAAAGGAATTGTTGATTTAGATGATGCTTCTTTTTTTGTTGTAACAATTCAGGAGATAGAAAGAGTTAAATCTCATTTTGGTTTCCTCAATTCAGAGGTTAACAAGATGAGGAATTCTTGGAAAAGGTTGACCAAGGCTATGACAAAAGTGATTGATTTCACATGGCCAACTGATGATGTGTACAATGAATGGATAATGAAATATTCCATCCATGAAGCAGAGCAATTAGAGGGCACTCCGAAACAGCTGGAAGAGGTTACAACCGGACAGCAAGTTGAAGAAGCTGCAAGAGTCGAAAAGGACTTGTAACTATTTTGTAAAAGGCTTTGTAACTTCTTTTGGAAAAGAAATGGTTGTAACTAATTCTCCTAGGAAAGTCTAAAGCTATGTGCATCCATATTGTTATAAATGGATACCAGGACTATGTAAAAAAGGATCGCAAAGAATTGTAAGAAAACACTGTAGAAATTTATCTAAGCTTTTATGAGTTTAATGGGGAATATTCAAAAGCTTCTTGTAATACTTTTCTGAAGATAATATCAATATACAGACCATCAGTTTTGAGTAAAGCTTTGTGTCATCTTCGAATGTGTTTGCATTTTATTTACTATTTCATACTGAATAATCCAGGGTTATTTTGTTTGAATAGGCATTGCAAGGCAACTTTCAATAGATGTGTTTGCTAGCTTTTCTCTTTAGGAGGGGAATTAAATATGTAGGGATCACTTCTACCAGTAAATTACCTGTGAGACATCTTGAATCTTGATAAGCATAGTTTGATTTGATATGTATAAATTCTCATGTATGCTAGGCATATATATAGGGATTAAAAGAGGTCGAGCCAATGGGATGTGTGGAGATATTTTGTTTGGGGAGTATTGTTTGAATTTTGGTGCCTCTCTGACCTTGGATAAGGCACTGGTATCGATCAAGGTTGTCTATTGCATGTTTTGTTGATCAAAATACTGAATATGAGTATAATTTTCATTCCTTTGTTTCAGTTAGTTTCAAGGTGAATAGATCCACTAGTTTTCTGGACTGGTTTGCTATGGATTTATCTTTTGAAAGTGTGAATCCAGTTCACAAAGGTATACTCGCCTGGACTATGAATAAGTCTAAAGTGTAGAAGGTTAAATCAAACCTTGTCATATGTTGTCTTAAGAATTTCCTTCCCCTTAACATTCCTCTTGCACAGAGTTTAATCATCTTATTATAAGGATGTTGAAGTGAGTCAGATTTTGAAGACAACAGTAACCTTTTGTGTGTGTGAAAAAGTGAACCTGTAGCTATAAGCACAACACTTCAATTAAGTCATTGTATGCATGTTTAATAATCAATAATCAATAGGTAATAAACCATAACAAAGCGACCAATTGCCTTCAAAAATATGTGAGTATAAGATTGGCCTCAGATTTTTATAAGCAATACCAGTGACTAAACTACACCAAGATGAAGGATTTAATCTATATGATATTAAGCTATATGGATGCAAGATGGATGAATAATTCAAGAAAATAATCAATTCAAGCAATAATGGATGCAAGCAATAATGAATGGAAAATAGATGCAAACAATCTAAAAAGCACAATAATCTTCAATAACTCTAGAGCGAAATTAGCGTGATAATAATCTCCAAGCGTGTTCTCAAAAATCTCTGGGGTGAATTGGAATGAGAGCTGAAGACTGAATTTATAGAGAATTGCAAGAGAAAAAGCTCAATTTAGGATTAATTGAAAATAATTGAGAAATCAGATTCAGTTAACCTTGAGATAGATTCCAATTATAGTTTAATTGAAATGCATTCAAATTAGAAGTACAAGTTGCATTGGAAACTAATAATAAATTAATTCCATTCATATAGGATAAAAATAGATAATTCCATGCATATAGGATAAAAATAGATAATTCCATGCATATATACAAGAAAACATGCTCTCAAGGTCAATTTCTTTCACCAATTCCTCTCTTTCACAAAATTTTATTGCATAGAACTAGCTTCAAATATCAATTTCTACAACCAAGTTAACTTTTCAACAAATAAGAGCAACGTAAGAACTCAATTGTTTACACTTTTCTGACATACAAGAACCTTTCCAATGACTATGCCCCATAACATAGTGTCAAGTTAATACCATATAACCCATGATTTACACATAATATCCATCCACAAGACTGGTTTGCACAACACAATAGGCTACATGTGAGCATGTCTAATGCTCGGTCAAAGGTAACATATATGATCCACATCTCTATGCCTGCTCTTAGAATAAATACATGATCAACAAATGTCCAACATCTCACTCGAGGGCTTGATGGTGCTAGGGTACACCATAGCGGTGCTACCTTCCATACAAGTCCCTCGTGAATATCTCTTGTTGTGTAAGGTGTTTAGCCTCCAAGAGATAGTCACCACTCATAGGTAGGTAGTGGATCCTAGCTATCTCACAGCCTCACATACCTCCATCCTCAAGGTTCCCTTCGTCTACTTCCTCGTATACACTCATCCAAGCCTGTCTCCTACGTTCTTGGAGAGGAATTCACATTGCAACACAAGACCAGCATACGAAAACAACAAGGATAAACCGGTTTAGCCACCAAAGTACAAAAGATTAAAGATAATAATTGTCAATTCCAACAATAAAACAAGAAAATAATTTCCGGATTTGCAACATCAAATCAAGTAAGATCAAGATTGCAAGATCGTGGCTAAACTGTCAAGGTCAAAGTAAAATAAATTGTTGGCCCACAAGGAAATAAATAAATAAATAAAAGAAATTCATAAGTGCACATTACATCACTATGTGACTAATAGCTAGCCACCAACGAGGAAGGAAGGAACAATCGTCTAGCTATCCTAGTAGCTCATCATGTGGTGTGGCCAAGTCACACATCCACATGGCATGGCAGTGTGCACCTCGACATCACCCCGCATCACGTCGTCACGTGGCATGGCTCTACCCGATACCTAGCGGTAGGCCGCATGGAAATGTCTACTACATCCCGCATCGTGTCTCAGCACAGCATGGCAATACTCCAAGCGGACAAAGCATGCAATGGACGTATCCCGCATGGTAGTGTACCCCGCGGATAAGGCACGCGCCGGTCACACTCCGCATAGCGATGTTCCTCTCAGGATACTCGCCGTAAGCCAGAGGTATACATGGCTAAGGTCTACCCACAAGTCTACCAACACTAGTCAGTTGGCAACTTATGTAAGAACAATAACATGCCTCTCATGAAGACAAGGCAACAGATGCTCCAATAGAATTCCATCAATAGGCTCAAAAACTGTCATCTATATGCTCAAAATAAAGGATAGGAATAAGGTTGGCACACATGAACCTCGTAAATCGATTCATCACAAGGGGAAGTATTGAGTACACCTATGTTATAGCTTCATTACAAAACTATATTTTTCCTCAAAATAGGGAAGCTAAAGTCGCTTCACGTCGACATTACTCGTACGCTGCTCATACTATTCAAGGAATGGTGACTTCTACTACTACCCCTTCACATTCTGACTTATCAACAACCCGTGGGTTGGCACTCAGTAAGGAAACAAATAAGCAACATCACATAGATAGGTATGGTTTCCCATACTCATAAGCAAACATATCCCCCATGGTTGATTACTTCACCATCCCATGGGCACACAAAACAAGTACGGGTTTTCTCACAACACACACAGAGTAGCACCATTACTGGTTTAGTCACATTTACGGGGAGTACTTTACATTATGCTAACATATACTTAAGGGAAGTTTTAATTATGCTTTACACATGAATCACCAAACAAAGTTTACTCTAGATCCACGTACTGAAATTTTCAACAATTCAAATTTACACAAAGAATTAACATCATTCTGATATCTTTCTCAATCTTCCCTAAGCATTTTCATTCACATTACTAAATATGCAATTTCCCTTTTCAAGACGAAAAACTTTCCTCTTTCAATTAGAAGCCAAGGCTAACATACAATTTCATATGCGTTGTAACAAAATTTCCTTCAAATCACTGCATTCTAAATGGTTTTTCAAAAACAACAATTCCTATATTTTAAACAAGAGGAGGGAGAGAGTTGGCAAATCAACTGTTTCCTACGAATACACAAGAATTTCAAGATCACACCATATGCTCAGACATAATTTTATCATTTGAGTTGCACGGTTTTCATTTTGCTATCTTTTAGGAAGGTGCCAAAACATCCTAACATGACATTTCTAATCATTATTGTTGCACTATAATGTTCTAGTTTCCCGATCCAGAATTCAAAACAATCAAATTTTCTTTTGTAATACAAGTCTTCTTGAGAACAATCGCTATTCGTGATACGATACAATACAATAATACATCAAATCTAACATTGGAAACTCATAATATGACAAGGAGGTAAATAAAGAGATATCTTCTAAATTTTACACATTCAATGCATACAATTCCACAAGTCTTTCATTTACTCTTTCCGAAACATAATAAGACAATTACCCATATCCAAAGCAAGTTAAAAGAGCGTCACTTAATAGGTCCTAAATCACACTCATTGAATAAGCACATAAACAATCTTTCGAGGAGCACATTAATTCACTCTTGAAGCTACTACAATATGTCCTCTTTTGGTATTCCTTTCACATCAAGCAATTTTCACAAAATCAACTATACGCATATTAATGCACCTTACTTAAGATGAAATTTAACTATATTACTCCTACCAAGCACATGGAGAACCCTTTAATGCAAACATACGTTTTCCTATCATTAACCAAAAATTAACTCCCAAACCATTCCCTTTCACAATCTAAAACACAAAAACGTTATGAGGCTCACACAAGGGCTCAAGAAATATCATCCTTTTTCTTGCAATAAGAAAACTTAAATAAGAGATAATTACCCATATCAATTCCTTTTAATTTACTAGAGAGAGAAGAGGAAGAGTCGTAATCACTCAATTTACTACGTAATAAGCATTAACATTTGCCATACTAGTCTTTCAAGTGGACAATCATTAAAATAGATCAAAACCATAAACAAGCACATTTCGTACTTTTAGATTCAAGATATTAACAACTCACCCAGATGGGTTAGTCAAAGAGTAAAACAATTCAAGAATGAAGGTACATATGACTCCCTTTCAGAGTAAGAGAAATCGTAGACCCAGACCTCAATAAGCAGACCAAACACCTATAATTATTCCCAAAACACCCACATCCATAAGGTGAAACACAAGGTGTGGACGCTCACGTTACACACAAGTAGGGTTTGTTAAATCACACCCTCGCATCAAGGTGGACAAGCATAAAACATAAGGTAGACACACACACACCAACTAAGGGCACAAGCAAAACTAGAGATCCCAGTGTTGCAACATGGGCTCTGATACCAAGTGTAATGCCCCACCAGGAAACCCCAAAGGGTTTAAGTTAAAAACACTCAAATAGAGTGTAAATATTTTTTTTTTTAAATAATAATTAAGAGCGTTAATGAAAAGTTACAATATTAAGATAGATTGAAGTTATCTCAAGTTATCTCTAACTAAATAACACAGCGGAAGGCTAAAACGATCCTAAGGAGTTTCCCAACGTGATTACATAACCTTACACCTAACTCAACTTGCATCATTAGATCCATTAAACTGAATATCTTAATTACGAGATAATGCATAGATCTTGATTATATATGTGTTCAATGGTTTGACATCTTATAACTTTAGGAAGCGTTCATTTACTTTGGGTGGTTAGGAGGCCATTGAGAGGTTATTTATTCATTGCACTTTAATTCATAATTACATTAAGAGGCCTCCAAAAGGTTCATGCGTTTAATATAATGAAGTTCATTCTATTGGGTTTAAGGTATCCATTCACAATCGATTTCATCCTTTAATATTAAAAGTATGGTCAATCGGACGAGATTCATTCATTAAGAATTAACTACAATTAATAGAGTGACATCCCTTCATTTGATTTCGTGCATAGCCAACTAATGAGTTGTAGTTCTTTTATGAAAGATAAAATGTGAGTAGCCATAGAATTCATTTGAAGTTTTGATAATGCAAATAAATGGACTAATTTCATTAAGGTGGATATGCATTAGGGCACACGAGAGCATCCTTTAAGTTAAAATATCATTAACTAGATGACATTCATCATTTCAAGATTAGAGTAATAAGATCATAATGACGTTCTTCTATTAGGATTAAAATACAATTATCTTATTGCATATCTCTTTTTTTTGCTAAATGAAGTTAATAGGAGGGAGATACTTTTACTAAGATTTAATGTATAAACAACTAATCAATTATTTCCCATTTTAGATCAATTTTAGCAATCATGAGGGATTCCTTTTATAAGGGTTAAAATATGGATATCTAGTTGAGTTCACCCAATTATAAAATTAATCTGGTGAGGATTATTGGTTACAATTACAACATAATTAACTAAATATATTCATCCAATATAGTGGAATTTAATTAACATGGCGTTGCCCATTTAAGAAGATAAAAGTAATTACCTATATGTTGATCACCCCTTTAAATTCCAACTTAGAAATTATAACATTAATTCTATCTTGGTTTCCCCTACTCATTTGCTCAATTTACATGCTTAATAACAAGTTAATCCAATGATGTAATCTAGCAAGATTCTTTCCACTATTACAACTTTTAATTCACATTATCAAAATACTTTTTTTCATAATCATAATTACAATGTTTTGTGAACCTAATAACTACATTTATCAAGATAAATAATGTTATGCACTTAGATTTAAATTCATTAAATTTCCACCATACACTTATACAAGAATACAACCATCCATGATAATTTAAAGCATAAAACAAAGTAAGCTAAAAACATCGCATAACATAGATATGATCTCGGAGTTCACCCCTAAAGGGCTACATCTCTGGGTCTGCTCAACTGCAAGACCCCTTTGGTATTATATCATTAGGAATACATAATTTATAAGTCTTTTACATCCTTGCCACTTAGGCGAATACAACCAATATACAACAGATCCTTGGTCTAAATTTACAAAATGGGTCCCTTCTAAAGCGGATTCCAACTGACACTTCAAAGCAAATACAGGATTCTAATGGCTGATGATATCTTGACTAGGGGCATACTTCGGCTATGACCGACACATACAACTAGATAACAGGGTCTGAAAACAAATACACCAAAGTTTGCCGCCACTCTAAACAAGGAAAATACGGAACTTAACTTACATCATTTTCTTTTTATATCAATACGATATCAAATTTGCATGCATTCTACTAGCCTACCGATGAAGTAATAACAAAATATATGAAGATAATTTAGATTCAAATTTCTTACTCTCCTATACTTTAGTTTTTATTTCTAAAATTCTCGGAAGATCTTAATCATTCACCCGAAGGACAATGCTTATATAAAAGAAAAACAACATCTTATTAAAATGTATTTCATAACGTTAACAAAGGTGTTTTATTCCAAAGGTCTTCAAATTAAGACAATATTTTATCCCTCTTCCATGGATTACCTTTCCTATTACAAGAAGTTCCATATTTAAAAGATTGTTAACATAAATTTAATAATCCAAAATCAATAAAGTTTAATTAATCTACCATAAAAGAAAATGTGATCTCCATTAGTTTATATATATATATATATATATATATATATATATATAGATAGATATATACATATATATAGCAACTAAAATCTATATTATCACAACAAAATAGTTCTTTTTTTTCTACAAATTTATCTCATCTCATTTATACTTTCCATAACATTTGTTTCATTCGTTTTATACTTGTCAATACCATATATATTTTTCTTTATCATCAAAAAAACATATATAAATTTAAAAAAAAAAAAATAGAATTAAAACAAACTACTTTGTGTTTTCTTTTTTTTTTGCTTTGAGAAAACCCTAAATTTATCGCAGGACCTGCGACCCACACTGTGGACGCAGGCCCTGCGGCCCACACTGTGGACGCAGGCCCTGCGGCCCACACTGTGGACGCAGGCCCTGCGGCCCACACTGTGGACGCAGCCTGTGCCACATTGTGGTCGCAGTCCCTGTGGCCCACACTGTGGACGCAGCCTGCGGCCCACAATGTGGTCGCAGTCCCTGCGGCCCACATTGTGGATGCAGCCTGCGGCCCACACTGTGGACGCGGCCTGTGGCCCACAATGTGGTCACGGGGAGACTGCAAAATACGGCATGGGGGGGGAAGGAATGGGGGAGGGGGCGGCAGCGCGAGCCGAGCTTCGGCTCCTCCACCCGCCAAACCCTAACCCCAACACATATATTTTTTTTTTTGGTTTATTTATTTATTTTTTTCCATACATTCTTGATCCGATTCACAGTTCGGTTCAAACCATAAAAATTCTTGAATAAAGATTTGGCAAGAACGAAATCCCCCCATTTTGTATTTATTATTATTATTATTATTTTTATTTCTTATTCACAGCCCCATTCTTCTACCAGATTTTTCCAAAAAAAAAGACTTCATTATGGGAAAACTATATTTCCTCATCAAGTTTAAACACAAAATCTATTAGGAACAAAATTTCATTCTGAATCAACCAAGCTTAAAAGAACAACTGCAACTATCTTTCAAAAGAAAAAAAACACATTCTTGAGTAATATCCTCTCTTTTTTTTTTATCCAACAAGAAATAGAAAGGTAGATTCGAATCCTACCTCATAATGCATTCCGGGCAAGAATCTTGATGAAGAGCTCCCCCAATCTACTGCTCTAAGACTCCATTCTTTTCCAAAAATCCCCTAATCTCCATTTTTTTTAAAAAAAATCCCCCCAAAAGAGAGAACCCCCAAAATGTTTACAAAACTAGGTTAAAAAGAGAAACCCTAATTTTGCCCTAATTTTCAATTTCGAAATTAGGCATTTATTTTTTTTTTGAAAATAAAAGGAACAAGAAAGTGGAAACCATTGTTTTCCATTGCTCAATAATTCTAACTTGTTTTATTCTAATTAAAATTAACATGCTTTTATTTCCCATTTAATTCTAATTTTAATCTCTCAATATCAATTTAGGCCTACCTTTTATATTTTGAACTGTTAACAAGGGTGAGATATTTAAATTAATTTAAATCTCAAAAATCAATCCTTTACACTATATAAATTTGCAAGTAAAAAGAACAATTTCCTTTTAAATAATCCAATTTTCCCTTTGTCTTCCAACATGCGAAAATGAGTAATTTATTTCTATCTCCCAAATGACTTTAAATTTTTTTCCTTTCCAAAACGCATAACTCATTAAATTCATTATTATCGAATTTAACTATTAAATTGACTTGTTATAACATAGTAAAGCGACCTTTTTAAATAAATGACTAATCTAATGCAAGAGTCTTATTTATTCTAATTTCTCAACTACAAATGCGTAAATGTTACAAATGCGTAAATGAACACACTAACCCCAGTTAAATACCTTAAGCTTGCTACAATAATAATTTAAAGCAATCTCTTAAATTAATGATTAATCATATAAAGGAAGCTACCCATTTAAATTTCTAAATTACTAATGTGCACGTCTACTTATAAATTTGAATTTAATACCTAGAACAACAAACTCCACTTACCTCGTGCAAGGCACGCAAAACGAGGGAGTCCACCAAATCACATGACATGAAATCCAATGAAAAGTGAGAGCCCCATGAACCACACATGCGATGCTCAGCTGACCATGGCTAAGGCAAGACGAGAGTTATACGACCACCAAAACCGAATTCTAAAGATGAAGGAGGCATACTCAACCTTGCAAATCCCGAAGGAGATGAACCTTGCCTTAGGCGGTGTCGTAACTGCAATCTCCTACACTCATGAATCACGCAAGCATACATATACATATACATATTCAATGAAGGCGTTAGCTCGAGATTTATCACAAGAGTTAGGAAACAATTACATATACACAAGAATCGATGCAAAGGCACAATAATAAGTATGCACAAGTATTTATATTATCTAAACTACACATTGCATCATAGTTAACCTACCATTCAAGAATGCCACATAGGAATTCAATCAAGGTCACACGGGTTTTACAAATCCAACTAGGGTATGGGCATTACAATCAAGACATGATGAACGAAGATAAACTGTCCAACTTGATCAAGAAACGAATACTAAACACCTGCTTAGATTGAGTGTGATCAAAGATACTCTTTAAACTTTTGATTGAGTTTAAATGAATAATCAGCTTGATGTGAAGTGATGAAACTGATTAACATTAAGAGATTAATTCAGGAGAAGGACAAATATCAGCTTGATTTGAAGTGATGAAACTGATATGCCCCTAGTGATTGATTTGATTCAGATGATCGAGAGATCTAAACTTGCTGTGAAATGATAAAGTTGAGATGCCCCTTAGCAATAAGAATTGATTTTCTTTGGTTGAAAAGATTTTTCTCAACTTTTGATGAAGATTTGAAAATTTTCTCAACTTTGAGATATGAGATCATAAGGTCACGAGTATGCCCCCTCGAGAGTGAAATCGAAAGATAATGAGGGTACATGATTATAGGCAAGTATGTGACGAAAATAAGTTATTTGAGCACAAATTGATTTTGAGGTATATTTGAAGATTTGGCATTGGTTGCTGAGAAATTGAGTGCAAAGTTGATTGTAATGTTGATGTGTAGAATGAAATTGAATTCAGCGTTGAAATTGAGTGCAATTTGAAGAAAGAATGAGCATTTGATGAAAAGAGCGCTAACTAATCCAAATTGTGAAATTGACTAGCAAAATGATCTCAAATTTTGATTTCAATCCTGAAAATGGAATCAGAGCAAGCAAATTAGCTAAGTGTACAATTTTCATGACCATTGGAGCAAGTTGAAAATTAGGTTTTAGGCTATATATGGGACAAAAGTGTCATTTTCAAATCATTTTAACCCTCCATGTTTGAAGATTCAAAAAAAACCCTTCTACAAAGAAAATGGTGGTCCCTACTCGTCAGCATAGATTAGAGTGCCAGAGAAGACATATTCGACCATGAAATTATGAGCATGTGATAAGTGATTGATCTTAAGCCTGTTTATGTTTTCAATTTTGATTTTTTTTTGCATTTTTCACGTTTTTCGCATATTGGGGGTCGAGCATCTCATTTTATCATGCGAGACAGGATCCTGTCTCGTACGAGAAACTAGTACATTTTATTTTGTCATTTGAACCCATTAGTTTTGTCGTACGGGGTCCACCCTCGTGTCATACGACAGGTTTGTTAAAAGACCATTTTGTCGTGCGATGTGTAAAAGTTTATCGTTCGAAGTTGTTTTCTTGTACAAAAGCCATTCCTGACTCGTACAAGGTGTTGCTT
Source organism: Cryptomeria japonica (assembly GCF_030272615.1). NCBI lineage: Eukaryota > Viridiplantae > Streptophyta > Pinopsida > Cupressales > Cupressaceae > Cryptomeria > Cryptomeria japonica. The sequence continues at coordinate 264,624,074 of NC_081410.1, forward strand.
AACTGTGTTTTGTCATTCAAAAGACAGTGATCATTTTTGAAAGTGTAAGCATGAAATTTTATTTTTTCATTTGACTTATTCGGATTTGCGTGATGTTTAATTTCTCTTGTAGGCTCATTTGGAATGTTTTCTGATGGTCGTTGTTGGTTTTTTTTGTTTTTTTTTGCAGGTTCGATTACCTCCTGTGCTCTTCAGATGTGTATATCCACGTACGATGGCATTAGTTCATCATTTATCTAAGGTTGAGCAGGCTCATGTTGATTTATGTGGCTTGACTCATCTATTGTGATTACCTGATATCCGTGTGAACCACAGAATGCTCACGGCATTGGTTGAGCATTTTCATTCAGAGCAGAATACATTTCATTTGCCAGTTGGGGAGTTGACTATCACTCCCGAGGATGTGTACAGGATCCTTCATATCCCTTTTGCTTGGGATAAGGTGGATTATGATACCACATTGTTACCTGGACTGCAGGCACTTAGGAACGTATTCAGGGATCCAGACATTTTGACTTGGTCCATGAGTTGGGACATACTGATGAACAGGTACACTGAGGAGTATCTCCTAGCATGTGTTCTAGCAGGGTTCATTGGTTGCTTCTTGATGCCAGACAGAGGGCAGCATGGTTTCCAGAATGGATGGGGCCAAATGCTAGAGAGGTTGATAGAAACCCCTTAGAGACTTGGCTAGGGTTCTTGCCTACTTGCTCACATATATCGCGAGATGCATGAGATTGTATATACAAATGGGTGGAGCATGGCTACAGGTGTATATATTTTATAGGTTTGGGCTTGGGAGCACCTTCCCATTTGTCGGCCGATAGTTGATGATAGCAAAGAGCCAGGGCAGCCGATTATTTATAGGTATGCTAGATATATTACGTAGCCCCATTTGGGCAAGATAGACTTCTGGAGATGGCAGCTCGACAACCTTATAGCAGTTGTCTAGAGACCATATAGAGGCTTGGAGCTGTGGGATGATTGGTGGGCAGTTCGGAGAGACCTTTTTGTGACACACCCACTGATCGGGAGATCACAGACCATCGTGGAGCAATCCATCATTTCTCGAGTGATGAGGCAGTATGGCCGGCCTCAGGGGATCCCGTAGGAGTACACAGCCTATGCATGTTATGCTGATGAGGAGAGGCAGGGATGATCTCCATGGTTGTCGTATGCTTTGGTGATGTAGGAGCTGACAGGTTTACATCGCTTGAGATGGGATTACCTAGAGGATGTAGCAGATGCGGGGGTATTGCCCCAATATAGGGATTACTTTTAGCAACATCCGTTCCCTTGATTTATAGATCTAGGAGAGTAGGCTCCTCATATTGAGGATGTGGAGGATGATGCCCCTGCACCAACATAGCAATAGGACCAAAGACAGGGCTAGAGGCAGGGACAGAGAGTCGAGGCTCCAAGGCGAACAGGTGGAGATCTTGGTGCTAGCAGTAGTAGGGTGCCAGCTGAGGGTGGACAGTAGAGGGGTGAGGGTGGATCCCTTGGGAGAGTAGGGGTGAGATTGGGTGGGACCAAAGAGGAGCGAGCAGCTTCAAGACAAGTCTAACAGCGGCAAGATGAGCAGGGTGGAGCCACAAGTGGAGATGGGGTTGGTGAGCCTATGAGAGAGTCCTCCTCTAGAGTAGTAGGGTAGCATATTATGCGGTGGCATATAGTGTCACAGTTCCTATTGCACAGCAAGTGCAACCCTATTTGCACTATATGGCATGATCGAAGGGAGCTCAGGCACCACGTCAGGATCCCGGACATCAGGCTCCTCCTCCTCCACCAGGCGATGAGGGAGAGGGCACCAGCTAGATGATTCTTTTTTTGGTGCTCAGATATTTTTTTTGTAGACACCCCCATTTTTTGTAGCCTATATGATTATTGCTCTAATGGGAGTTTATATATGTCATTGGACATCATTTTGTACTCTTATACTTGACATTATATATATATATACACAAGATCTGATTTGACTTCATCGTACTTGTGTTGATTCGTTTATGAGATGTTTCTTATATGTTTTATTCTCTATGTATGCATTTCTTTTCCATATGAATGTATGTAATGCAAATGATTATGAATGTATATTTTGTTTCTTTTATATGCAAAAAAATGATAATGCAAATGAGTAACAATAAAATGTATGAAGCTATATGAAATGTTATGTATGCAGCTAAAATATCTCAAAACACAAGTACTCAATCAAAGAAATGATGATAAAAAGACCACTTAGCGTAAGAAATGATGATGCTTTCAGCTCTCCTTCAGAAGATAAAGAGATTATTACCATACCGAAATCACTCTAGATTCACAAAAATGCAAAATGATATGCAAAATGATGTACAAAATGCAACCTAAACCAAGTCACTAGATTTAAAATACTTAAGATTCATCACTGAGCATAACGAACACAACAGGTAGGTTAGAGTTCCTTTCTTTTTCAATGTGCAATATTAATTATCTTGTCCGCAATGACCATTTTTTCATTCATATCCTTGGACAGATTTCACAGGGACCCGAATTGCATCATAAAGAAATTCCCTCAAAATGAACAAAGAAATGATATGGACCTCCCTGTAGCATACAAATAAGCGGAGTCGAGGTATGTGAGGCGATTTCACCTTGATGTGAAGGCTCTTATCACAGACACCCAGCTAATTTATATGTTTCCAAATCATCGGGATCATTCCTACAAGCAGAAAATAAAGAAAATATTATGCCTCCAATCCTTGCTCCTCTTAGTCATAGTAGACTTCCTCGAGCTACTCAGAGGGACAGTAACCAAAAATTAATATGAAAGACAACATACAAAGAAAATTTTTATTTATAGGTCAAACTGTTTACTGATTGTTTTCCGTTATGTTGTTTTGCTTGTGAACTCAGTGATAAACTCTTTGCTAGTTAGGAGACAAGTGACTAACTCGGAGTGGATGACCAGATTTCACTGATAGAAAAATGACTTGGTTGACACTACTTAGGATATGTAATATGCTATGTTGAGTAACCTAAGACTAGGACGTTGATCAGTTTCTAGTCATGAGGGTTCCAATGAACGAGGATGTCACGAAAGTGACTGAAAATATGTACAAGCGAAAGCAAATGATGCATGAAAGTGGGAAATGCCAACATTGCATTGATAGATGGAGCGCTTGAGTACAAGAGGCGTTTGTTTGCCAGGTTTTCACTTGCTTGGAAAAGATTCATTTTTTTTTTACCAAGGTGCCTATTTACTAGGTTTTCACTAGGACAATTTTTTTCTTTTATATTTTTTTTTCTTTTCTTTTTTTTCTCTTTTTTTTGTTCTTTTTTATTTTTTTATTTTTTTCAAGACCTTTTCCAACTATACAAGTTTGCTGGAGCAGAGAATGCTAAGCGAAGAATTTCTTCAAGTGGATGGTGTTAATTGGTTCACAGAGTTGTTCTCCTTCTAAGTTTGAGAGTTGATAGGCACCAAAGCTGAATACTACAGTAACAATGTAAGGACCCAGCCAGTTGGGTTCAAACTTCCCTTTATCATCACGAAACTATTGATTTTTTGGATTCTCTCTCAAGACTAGGTCACCAACTTGAAATTCTCTTTGTCGAGCTTTCTTGTTATATCCTCTGGACATTCTCTTATGATACACTCTGAGATGATCAAATGCCACTTGCCGATGCTCATCCAGCAATTCAAGCTCTTGCAATCTAGATATTCTATGATCTTCATCAGTAACAACACCTTGCAACGAAACTCTTAGAGATGGTATTTCTACTTCAATAGGTAATACTGCTTCGGACCCATACACCAAAGAGAAAGGTGTAGCCCCAGTAGGTGTTCTGATACTAGTTCCTATAAGCCCATAGTGCAGGATTGAGCTGCAAATGCCAATCCTTCCCAGATTTGTTCACTGTTCTGTGCAAGATAGTGAGTAGGTTTTTTTTAGATGCCTCAGCTTGTCCATTACCTTGAGGGTAATATACTGATGACTAGTGTTGCTTTATTTTGAATTTCTCACAAATCTCATCCATATCTTTATTCTTAAACTGTCTTCCATTATTAGTGATGATGGACAAAGGTATCCCATACCTACAAATTATATAGTTTAGGATGAATAAGGCAACTTGTTTACCAGTTGCTTTGATAAGCGGAACTACCTCTACCCACTTGGTGAAATACTCAGTGGCAATTATGATGAATTTATGTCCATTGGATGAAGTCGGATATATCTGACAAATAAGATCAAAGGCCCATTGCTGAAAAGGCCAATGTGTAATGAATGGTATGAGATCCCTTGCTGGGGCATGTATGAGATTTCCATGAAGCTGACATTTCTCACAAGTCTTAACAAATTTTATGGCATCTTTTTCCATATCTGGCCAGTAGTAGACAACTCGTAATAGTTTTCCAGCTAAAGTAAAACCATTCAAATGAGATCCACAAATACCTTCATGGACTTCCGATAATGCATGTTTAGATTCTTCAGTTTATAGACATCTAAGCAATGTATCGTCCAAACCCCATCTAAATAAATCGTTAGCTATGATAACATATCGTGAAGCATTTTGAGTTAGGTTTCTTTTCTAGTTACGAGTAAGGTTTTTCAGGGATAATTTGATCGCATAAATAAGAATAGATGTGGCTGTATCAGGATGAGTCATGTCCAATAATAGAACAGACTATTTGGGTCTCAAGAGAATCATAATCGGGGTAATATAACTCTTCCACCAGGAAATCAAAGTGAAAATTGGACTCCTGTAACTCAGGTATGGATGCCAAGGTGGCCATAGCATCTGCTACTTTGTTTGTTGATCTAGGAATCTATTGGAATGATGCAAAAGCAAAGTACTTCTTGAGATCGTCCACCATCCTCTTGTAAGGCATCAATTTCTCATCATGAGTCTAATATGTATCATTGATCTAATGATAACTAGCTAAGAATCTCCATAGATATGTAATTCAGCAACCTTCCATTCAATGGCTAGTTTTATCCCATTCACCAAAGTTTCATATTCTGCAATGTTGTTTGTGAAAGGGAATAGAATCTTATAAGACTTTGGGATTGAATACTTCTAAGGAGTAATAAATAATATGCCAGCACCTGAACCATTTTGAGTAAAGGAACCATCGAAGAACATCTTCCACGGTTGTTGAGTAAGATGAATTATTGATTATCCTGGGAAATCGATGTGTAGTGGTTGAGTATCCCCAAGTGGAGCTTCAACAAGTTGATCAACAATTACCTATCCTTTTATAGCTTTGCGTTCCACATATTCAATGTCAAACTCTGTAAGGATCATAACCCATTTCGCCAATCTTCTAGTGAGTGTTGCTTTATTAAGAAGATACTTGAGTGGATCGATTTTGGCCACCAACTTGACTGAATGTGCTAGCATATAGTGCCTCAGTTTCTATGATGCAAAGACTAATGCCAAGCATGCTTTTTCTATTATACTGTAGCTCATTTCATAAGACACCAATGTCCTACTGATGTAATAAATAGCTCTTTCCTTTTTGTTGTCATCTTGTTACACCAGAAGTGCCCCCAGTGATGAATCAGTTGCTGATATATATAAGATTAGTGGCTTACCCTAAATAGGTGGCATCAATGTCGGTGGATTAGATAGGTACTCTTTTATCTGCTGAAGATGTTGTTCACATTGCTAATCCCAGTTGTATATTATTCCTTTTCTCAATACTTTTGTAAAAGGTTGAGCCTTGTCTGCTAGCTGAGAAATGAATCTTCTAATGGATTGGAGACGTCCTTGTCGACTTCTCATTTGACTGATGTTCTTTGGAGGTGGCATTTCCATTATAGCTTGCACCTTCTCAGGATCAACCTCGATTCCCTTCTTTGAAATGATGTAGCCAAGTAGTTTACCAGATGTCACTCCGAATGCACACTTTTTTGGATTTAATCGGAGCTTGAATTTTTCCATTCTGTCAAGTATAGGACCTAACTCTTGAATATGCGTTAATCTTTTCATAGTCTTCACTAAGGTGCCATCAACATAATCTTCCATATTCTTATGCATCATGTCATGAAAGATAGTTGTAACTACTCTTTGATAGGTCGCCCCTGCGTTCTTTAACCCAAATGGCATGACATTCTAGCAAAAGGTTCCCCATGCACAGGTGAAAGTTGTATTTTCTTGATCTCCAGGAGCGATTTTAATCTAATTGTAGCTGGAAAATCCATCCATTAGTGAGTACATCTCATACCCAGTTGTCATGTCGACTATCATATCAATATTTGGCAATGGAAAGTCATCTTTTGGACATGCTTTGTTGAGATCTCTAAAATTTGTACAAACTCTGATAGATTTATCTGCCTTCGACACAGGCACTATGTTGGAAATCCATTCAGCATAATCTATTGCTCTGATAAATCCAGCTTTGAGTAGTTTCTCTAGTTCAGCTTTGACCAATAACGCTACATGCGGGTGCATCTTACGGAGTTTTTGCTTAACTAGTTTTACTCCTGGTGTGATTGAGAGATGGTGCATAATGAGATCAGGATCCAAGCCTAGCATATCAGAGTACATCCATGCAAAGTTTATTTTATTTTCTAAGAATAGCTTAGTGAACTCCTTCAATTCTTCTATTGATAGTGTTTGAGCTACGTGAATGATTTGTGGTGTCTCTTGATTCTTGATATTCACTGGCTGAGTTGGCTTGATCAATATGGAAGACCGCTCCTGGAAATGACTGGGCAGTATACCAAGTATCTCACCTTCAAGCACCTCAAAGAGGTTTTCACCTTTAGGTACATCCTTTATTTTCTCTTTTTTAGATTCTGACACCGCCACAATGTGGTTTTTGCCATCAAATCTTTTATTTTTATTTCTCTTGTTTTTGCAACTAAGATACTTGATATCCGCTTCAATCATATTTTCACTCTATTCACTAGAGGAAGAGTTTATAGGTTTGACTGCATTGAGATAATAGGATAATGTATAGTCATTGGCAAAAGTAGGTATATCCATGGGTTGGTTCTGTAAAGTATAGTCAATCAATTTGGGATGTACTAAGGGCAAATTTTGGATAGGTTCAAGAGCGTTCACGGTATTGTTATCATAGCTGCAGATCAAAAAGTCAATTTCCAAAATGATACCTTACATAAGTGTCTCGAGACCAGGAAGAGTCAAATCATGATTATTAAAGTTCACGTTAATATTTAATCAATCTAATCCAATAGACATACTTGTAATGTCGTTTACTATGCCAGACTGGACGTCATATCATGGTTTAACAGCAATAAGACTAGTAGGCAACTTTACATTGTTAGTATCAGATGATTCAGAATTTGAGGCTGAGTGGATATCATCATGAATAGGACTGTCATCAAAGTCATCAGAGTCATCGAATGAAGTTTCCAAGCCTCTTTCAGGTGATTTAGTAAGCATATGTATGGTATCAATACCAACATCTTTAATGCTACAAGTTCCTTCATGTTGTGGTTCATTTGTCATTTGTATCTGACACACCTGTTGACATGATCTCATTGTTTATGTGATTTGTTGTTGTCTACTCCATTTAGCTTCTTCTGGACTAATGATTGGTTCTTGTTCTGTAGCTTCCAACTCTGCTTGTGTAGTGCTATAACTGATTTGTTCTATTTTAGGATAAGGGCACATAGATGAGAAGCTTTATGGTATTCTTCCTTCTTTCAATCCTTGTTCATAATTTGCTTGCCTCTTTTGTCTAATTTCTTGTATTTCCTTCTCTAGTTTTATGCACATCAGCTCTTGAGTATCATCTATGACACCACTAGATTCTTCTAGAGTTTCTGTAGTGGATGTGTCTGAAAGATAGTCAGGACCCCATTCATACTCATTTGAATCAGTCTCTGAATCATCTACTTGTTGCCTGTCAGTATATGTGACTGGAACTTTTAATGGTGCAAACAATTCTCTGATTCTTACCACTTCATCTCTTATATCCTCAGGATCCTCAACTTCTTGTATTATCGTAGCTGATACCATCGAAGCCTGAGCACTGACTATTTCTTCTTTCTTGACTGTTGATTCCTCTTTCTCTTTTCTACACTCTATTTTTCTTTGTTTAGTGTCTGCTTCATGTAATGTTAAAGGCGATATCTTTTTCGAGCACTTAGACTTAGAAACATATTTTTGGTCTAATGTCTTTTTTAGATTGTATCCCAGTCCAGCCTTATCATTCGTGGATTTGGTTTGTAGCTGAATTGGTTCAGTAATACCTTCCTTTTGTTTGCCCAGAGGACCAGTACCTGGGTATCTCATACGTTGAATTATTTTATAGCCAGGACCATATTGGTTTGAGGAAATCTCACAGTATCATACCTCCTCATTTTGACTATCCTCCTTAAAGAGCCAGTTAAGCACAGCATCCTCTTCTATTTCATCTGCCAAGGAGGTAGAAGACTGTACAAAGAGACCATCATATATGGTATTCGGAGCCAAAGTTTGTGTTCTCATAGCCTCTGATGGCTTGCCCAACTGTTTTGGCAATGGAGGGAGAGAAACTAATGATAGTACCGGTTATATCTTGTAGCCATCCATGCCGGTATCTGTAATCTTCAATCTCTTTTCTAAGTCTTTCATCAATGTTTCTGGATCTTCATTTGGAGAGGTTGCCCTATTATAAGGCACAAAAGTATCTGCACCTTTTGTCAATGCATTACAGATGACATTTGTATCAGCAGGAATACTAACTTCAACTCCGTTATAGGGAAACTTTAAGCATTGGTGATACGTTGACAGTACTGCCTTCATTTCATGAATCCACGGCCAGCCCAGTAAAATATTGTATGACAATGGAATATCAAGAACCTAGAAAAGGACTTCTCTCTCTACCGGTCCCACTATAATTGGTAATGATACCAGACCTTTGGAGGTCCTCTCTTCCTCATCATAGGCTTTAATTGTTATTTTCTTGCCTAGATCAATGACATTTTCAAGGAATCCTAGTTGTGTAAGAAGATGATAAGTACAGATATTCAACCTCGCGCCTCCATCTATCAAAACATGTTTGACTTTGTGTTTGTGGATCATGGCTTCAATATGCAATGGCCGGTTATGTGGATGATTTAATGACTTGTCATCTTCTTCAGAGAAGGTCAAATAGTAAGGTGAAGTCAGATGACACACCATAGACTGAAACCGATCAATGTCTAAATCTTTTGGAACGTTGGTAGTGAGCAATGCTTTGTCTAGGATTTCCTTGTAAGCAGATGAGAGTTGTAGCAATTCAAAAATTGAAATTTAAGCATTTGTCCTTTTTAAATGTTCAACTATGTCTTATCTAGAGGATGATGGTGAAGTTAACCTTTTAAATCTATCCAAGGTTGATTCCTTTTGTTTGTTTGGCAAGGTTGTTGGGTTTGATGTTTCTTGAGCCAGAGTGGAAGAACTAGCTCCTTGGAGAGTGACTTTCTTTTGAGATCGGGTCAGAGCTCTTGCATACCGTGATTCATTTGGTTTATCTTGAACTATAATCACATTGCAATATTCCGAGTGTGAAGGCTCAATCATTTTGATAATGTTGTCCTGACTGGCATAAGTATAATTTACCTTGGCACCTCCTTTGGTCTTTGAAGAATCACCTTGTTCGTAAATAGGCAAAGGGTCCTTAAATGCTTTATGATCAGCATTGGTTGGATGATTCCCAACAACAACTTTACCAGCATTTATGAGATCTTGAATCTCATGTTTTAACTTCATGCAATTGTTTATGTTATGACCCTTATTCTGATGGAAGTCACAGTATTCATTTTCTCTCCACCATCTTGGTTTGACATCTGGATCATATGGTCTAGAGTTATCTGGTAGTGTTATCAAGTTGTTTGCCAATAAAGTTTTGAAATCGGATTCATATGATTCTTCAAGAGGAGTAAAATCACGCTTAGGTTTGGAAAGCCAAGGCTTTTCTTTGAACCATTCCTTTGTTTTCTTTGGCGGATTCTCTGTTGCAACCCCGGCAGCTTTAAGTGCTTGTGTACCACTAGTCAAGTTGAATATTGTAGATTTTGAGTTAGTTTTGACAGCATCTACTACTCCATCATTAACAACATTCTTGTTGTTGTCTTTGAAAAATTTCCAATACTTGTTCTTCTCTTTAGAGCTAGATCCTATTTGTGTTTCTTTCCAAGGCGTGATATCTCCTTTCTTTATGAGCACATCTTCCATTCGAATGGTATTATCTACCATTTTGTTAAATGATGGGTGTACTTGCATTTGTATACTATATTTCAGTTCAGGGACCAAGTTATTAACAAATATATCCATTTTCTCAGAGTCTGGAATAGGTCGTGGGTACCTAGAGAACATCTTTCTCCAGCATTGGAGAAAAGTAAAAAGAGGTTCCCCTATTTTCTGTTGAGTATTACAAAGATCGATCATAGTCACATGATGCTGAATGTTGTATGAGTATTGTTGTAAAAATAGTTGGATTAGTTCTTCAAATGTTTTTATTCCTTTGGGTAGACTTGAGAACCATTCCATTGCTTGACCCCCTAAACTCCTTGGGAAGAGATTCATGAGGTACATTTGATCATGCATGAACTCCATACAAGCAGCACTAAATTCCCTAACATGATCTTGAGGATCTGAGGTACCATCATATTTGTCAAATTTTGGGATTTCCACTCGTGGAGGAAATGGAGGCATGTGTAGATTCTTGTCAAATGGAAAGGGACATATTGTTTCTAGAGAATATTGTTTTGGGGACTTGTCCTTATTCTTCAATTCTGTGACCTCCATCCACAAGGCTAGTAATTGTTTTGTGTACCATGAGTATAGGTGAGTCTTCCTTTTTAATAACAAGTGTATGGACATCATATCCAGTAGGAAGTTTGGCACCCTAATACTCTAAGAAATAGTCTTCCTTCTCTCGGGTCATGATAGTTTTCATCATTTTTCTAAAGTCTTTGTCTTTCTGACAGTCAAGGATTTCTTTTTCTGGAGGTTCAGCGTCTTCGTCAGTCTCACTTGATGATGAGGAGTCATTATGATTTTTGGGAATATTACGGTCGTTTTTGTTTCCATCATTGTATTTTGTCTCATGTATGGTGGGAGATTCAGGTTCATCAAAAATTGGTCCGCCTAATGACGACGGCATGTCAGTGAGTGGATCCTTCACGTAGAACAGATTATCTTGATATTTGAAGGGTTATTCTTTGCCTTTGGCTTCTTTCTTACGAGAATTCCTGGTTTGAATAGGCATTTTTATGGATTAGTGTGACCTAAAGATGTTTGTGCTACAGAGGTCAAGATCAATTTCAGAGCTAGTTGTTCTGTTTAGAGTATTGTTTAGGAGAAACAACTGAGATTCAGTCTGGTTTCAGGAACGATCTATCCTATATAAGATGTTATCTAAGTTGATTCTAAGCGTAGTGTAAGATTTGGTCTGGTTTCAGGAATGATCTATCATGTATAAGACGTTATCTAAGTGACTAAAATTTGATAGGTAGTTGATTGAACTAGCTGAAAGGTGATCGACCAAATCGTGCAACGCAAATGGCAGAGGTACACTGTCTTTATATGTTTATGCTCAGGAAAATTGATAACCAGTATTATGTTCACTGTAAGCTATTTTTAGGCAAGTTTGACTATTCTGTTTTGACAAAACCAGAGACTCGTACGATAGGATTTTTTGGACCAGACGACAATTTAGCAGCTACAGGACAACAATAGTTCTATTTCATACGAGTTGTTGTCTCGTACTGTACGATAGATAGGTATGTGTAGGACGACAAAAGACTCAGAGCAGTTTTGTCTCATATGACACAGGATACAGAGCTAGATGACAGATGAAAATGACTCAACGACATAGGATCGGGCACAAGATGATAAATCAGAAGACTCCTACAACACAGGATGTGATCTAGGATGATAAATTATCGAACTCATACGACTGTTCATAGGACAGAGCCTAGAAATTTTGTGTTTTTATGATTGATGAGTATGATAACCGAGTATGACCAATTCTGAGATAAACTGATTTTGACTAGAATAGACTAGTTTCTGACACGGACAGAGTTTCGACTTAAGATGGACTAATTTCTGACACGAACAGAGTTTTAACTTAGGATGGACTAGTTTCTGACACGGACAGAGTTTTGACTTAGTTTGACTTAGGATGGACTAGTTTCTGACACTGACAAAGTTTCAACTTAAGATGGACTAGTTTCTGACATGGATAGAGTTTTGACTTAAGATGGACTAATTTCTGACACGGACAAAGTTTCAACTTAAGATGGACTAGTTTCTGACACGGACAGAGTTTCGACTTAAGATGGACTAATTTCTGACACGGACAGAGTTTCAACTTAAGATGGACTAATTTCTGACACAGACAGAGTTTCGATTTAAGATGGACTAATTTTTGACACGGACAGAGTTTCAAATCACTGAGTTGTTTCTTGTCTTCTCCAATTTTTTGGTATTTCAATTTTTGTTTCAGGGATAAAAACACAGAAAACAAGTAGTATGTAATAGTGACTCCAATCACAGCATGCAAACCCTAAGGAATTTGGTGAGGAAAGAAAACCTTTGGTTGTAGACTCAAGTACACACCCAATAGCTAATCAAAATACGGCCACTGAGTCTCACGCAATGGATTCTCAATGTCGTATTATCCGACTCCAAACACTAATGGGGGCACGAAATGACAAGTATCTTGGGAGAGTTACTATCTCTCTTGCACAAAGATTATCTCCCTTTCAGAGGTGAATCGGGTAGCTTCTAATTTTGAATTGGATTTAGTCAGGGATCCGTTCAGTGCGTCAAGGTATAAACTCAACTAAGAGGTCTCCCAGCCTTGAAAACCAAGGTTTAATATACCCAAAGGTACGGAGGAGAGCTATTCCCGAGCACTGTCGTTGACTTGATTTTCATCAAATCATGTTTATTTTATAGTGGGTTGGAGTACTTGGTGTCTATTCATTCCCACTTAGGTCCTTCCTCTCTCACTAGCCATAAAGGCTATAGAGTTGTTAATTCCTTGGGAGGGCAGGCCTGCTAAAGATGTTGCAATCAATCTTAAGAAAATACTTCAAGGGTCTAGATTTCCGATTGTCTAGAAGAAGACAAGAGCATACTCTCCTACCTCTCAGATTTTTCTAAAACACAAAAGACGGATTTTGTTCATTAACCAGATAGCAAGTTAGGTGCCTAAAAATGAATTTAAAGAATACACAATGTTTAGTTGATTCTCCTCAGGCAACCTGCAAAGACAACAAATCAGTAGTCGTAGTGTCTTTGTGCGACAAGCATATTCTTTGACAAGCGTTCTGCAAAAACTAGTTTAGGCTATGAAAAACTCTGAGATAGACAGATAAACAGTCAGGGTCAGTCATCAGAATAATCAATCAGAAATGAGAAAATTATGAAATTTGCCTCTTTTTTTCTTACTTGAAAATGCAGAATCATACGACAGATTATCGACTCATACAAGATAGGATGCAGTATCATACGAAAGAAGATTGTTGATGATCTCTGCTCATACGACAAAGGATTTTTGCTCGTACGACAGATTATTTGCTCGTACGGTAGGATATTTCAGTTCATACAACACCTACAGTTTATTGTTTCAGCCTGTAAAAATTATCATACGAGATGACGCAGAAACTGTACGGTCAAAAATCCGAAAAGTCAAAAAACCTAAAAAATAACAAAAATTAAAAAAATCAATCTTGGAGGCCGAAAAAAAGTAGTCTTCGGGCCCCACGGTGGGCGCCAGAAATGTGTGTGTGAAAAAGTGAACCTATAGCTGTAAGCACAACACTTCAATTAAGTCATTATATGCATGGTAAATAATCAATAATCAATAAGTAATAAACCATAACAAGCAACCAATTGCCTTCTAAAAGATGCGAGTATAAGATTGCTCTCAGATTTTTATAAGCAATACCAGTGACTAGACTACACCAAGACGAAGGATTTAATCTATATGATATTAAGCTATATTGTCATGCCCAAAATTTAGGGCAAAATGGAACAATTTTTTTTTTTTTAAAATACTAATTTAATTAATAAACACACTCTTGCGACAAGCGTTAAAGAAAATTTCGTTATTAAATTCTGACTAATTTCGAACGACTAAGCTTCGTTAAAAAGTTATATTTTAATTGCGGGAAAACCTACTGGTTTAGATTCTATCTCCAAAAGATATTTAGTTAATAGCTCTATTATATTAAACAAACTAAAAGTATTAGGAGAGATATCTTAATTTATTTCCCACTATGACTATATAGTCTTAGCAATTTAATTAATTTCTTCTTTACAATTTTTTTTTTTTTTTCCAAATCAATATTGTGTACATATAAAATGCACATATATACATATAGATTATGCATATATTTTGTATATCAATAATTTAATTTATTAAATCAATAAAGCTCAAAAAACATACATATATATACATATATATATTCCCATATATATATATATGAAAACATATATATTTATATATATATATATATTCTACTTATATACCAATATTTTAATCCTAACCTCCTAAATCCATTGCAACTTTCTAAATATCATCTCTTAATTCCTTAACCCTAATTAGGGTTCTAAATTCTTATTTAACCATTACATAAACCCAAAATACATATTATTATTTTTTTTTATATTTTAAAAACTAAACTTCCCTAGCCCCTATCGGGCTAGGGTTTAACCCATATCCTTTTTTTTTTAACAGGTGAGGATTCATGCCGGGCCAAAGACTCTACGGCGGCCATGTCCATATTTACTTGCAGGTCGAGGAGGTTTCATGTGGCGGCTGGCCGCGCGCACCACTATGTGAGCGCACAGTGGCACCGCGGAGGTTTCACAGTGGCGCCATGTCCATATTTACTTGCAGGTAGCGGAGGTTTCATGTGGCGGCTGGCCGTGCGCACCACTGTGTGAGCGCACAGTGGCGCCGCAGCACCACTGTGTGCCCACACAGTGGGCGCCGCTGGCGGCACCACTGTGTGGCCACACAGTGGCGGCCGCGGCCGTCCACTGTGTGCCCACACAGTGGGAGCCGCAAGCGGCTCCACTGTGTGTGCACACAGTGGGCGCCGCGCGGTCGTCCACTGTGTGAACACACAGTGGAGCTCGCGAGGTCCCCACTTTATTATTTTTTTTATCTTTTTTTTAAATTTTTTTTTTAAAACAATAACATTTAATAATATATATATATATATATATATATATATAAGTATATATATTTATATATATGTATATATATATATATGTGGTATTTACATAAATTAACATGCATAGATAAAAAGATAAATTTAATTCCAAATAAAATTTATATACATTTTAAAAGAGAATTATTACATGCAAATTTTTAAGCTAATATAATAAAGGAAAAGATAACCTTAAGTTAAATCAATAATATAAATATATACATATATATATATATATATATATATATATAAATTTAAGTGCATCTATAAAACGAGCTTCTAAATCAATGTTTAACAAAAAATACAATTTATAGTATATCACAAAGATACATTATACGTTTCCTTTTTTTGTAATAAGAAATCCATTAATATTTGTTTTAATTAGATTATTCACATAAAACAATTTTTCTTTCCAACTAAAATACTTATAAAGCTTTCAGCTTAAATAAACTTCTAATTTGACTCAATTAAAATATAGGTAAAAATCTAAATGAAATCAGACTTTTTATTTCTTTCATAAAACAAGAAGCTTTGCATGCATCACTAATTTACTTTTCTTTTTCAATTATTCTAGGAGTAAAATCAAGCCTTTTCTCTTTCTTTAAAACATCTCTAATATATACTACCAATTTTACAGCAATGTTTTCTCTGAACAGTCACAACAATAAGACTTCAAATCTATTATTACAAAATTACAACTTGCTTCTCCTTTCTTTTGAATGAGGCATTTACTCACAACAACTTTAAAACAACATCTGCAACTGAATTCAAATATCTTCAAATTCCATCTTCTGAATAACTTTCATGAATTTCTATCCTCTTTGCTCTAGATTTCCTGCATAATAGAAAACACAAAACTGACCACGGAGTGCTCACCTCCCAGCCTAGGCTAACTGGTAGCCACCCCCGAGCTCGGAGAACCAATTCCTAGACGGGTAACAAACAGGCAAACACAAAGAAACACAAAACATACAAATATTCCAGACACATTCCCAACCTGGCTTTCACAGCACCACACTCTGGTGGTGTACATTTTCAAAGGGTGGTAGTGGACCAAATACCCTGAGGAGAATCTGCAAGTATGTAATAACAAGAAGCCACCTCATGGCACAAATAACATATCAAAATCTCAACCCCATAAATTCCTTATGCCCCCCCAAAGGCATTCTAGCCTTATAACCCTCCTTATGACCCCCATTGCACAAACAGGCCATGCAGCAAGGGTCACACAAAGATCCTTTGTGTTCGCTCTCTAAAGAGAGTCTCTCACTCGAGGGTTGTCACTGCTACCACCCTCAAGATCCTCTTCTCTCCCAAGAGAAAGAGAGATCTTGAGAAAACTCCCAAAACACATTCATTCATAAAACAAAACCAAAAGGATTTTCAAACATTCGTTTTCAAGAATACAGATTTCCTTATTCAACAACTTTCAGAAATAAACAAAAACTAGACATTAAAAGTAAAAATGAAACCAACCTTATTCTGCCCAAAGGTTATAATGATATCTGAAGAAGAGCTGCCCAATCCACAATTCTTTATTTTCCTTAATCAATTTCTTTATCCCATAACATTATTTTTCTTCCAAATTTTCTTCTGTCTCCAAAAATGGAGAGTGGGTGATTAACCAGCTATTCCCAAAAATCTTCCTTAAGAAGCTCACTCTCTGAGTTCTCACAGGATTCTAAAAAAATCAACAAAAAGAAGGAAGAAAGCAAAAATGCAAAAAGACTTTCCTTCCAAGAGGGAAAATCTTGATTTGATTTTCACTTCAATTTCCAATTTTCGCTCAACTCAAAAAAAACCAATTTTTAAAGCATTAAAAAGATCATTATAAAGTAGAAACTTGCCTAAAATTACCCCTAACCCCTAGGTATACCTTATGGGCTTCAGGAAACCCTAATAAACTACCCCTAGGTGTTTATTTAACCCATTTTAAACCCCTCTGAAGTTTATTTTCGGGTCAAACATAAGTTGACCACTCCAAATATTATATTCTCAAAATATCTTTTTGACAACACATTATTTTATTTAAAATTAATAATAATTAACACTTTCCCATCAAGAGACAAGATAAAATATTTAAATTTAAATCCACACATGTGTCAAGTGTCACTAATAAAATACTTTTACAAAAATAAACATGAAATTGTCTCTTGAGGTTTTTACACAATAAATTTAAATAACACATAACACACATGCAGCATATACTGATACGAATAAAATACAACACAAACGGGGTGTTGTCTCTCCAAATGGACAAACCCTGGCTTTACGAACATACATAAGTCTAGGTTTGATTCTCCGTAATTTTCCATGGTCACATGGTAAATTTCCTGCGCATCTCAATTTACACATTAGTACTCCCAAATATTCATATAAAATATAATTCAATAATACAACAATGCACATCATTACTTGCATACAATTTTCATCTGCACAGATTGAATACATCTTTTGTCAAGCAAATTCACATAAACAATTTTCATCCCAATTCACATAAACTAAACATACATCATAGTTCTATATTCAAAGTAAAGTCCTGCAAATTCATTAATGACATCTATCATTGCAATATCATTCTATCTAATAATCATGTAGTGTTCTATCTCATAAAGCATGTAAGTAAAACATCAATTCATAGCAATGTTATCCAATATCCTGAAATCATATAAGTTCTAAGTCTCAAAATGCATCAAAACAAAGTATCCATAGTAGTCTAAAATATAAAATCCACTGAATGTCAAACTGAGTCGAGGTGAGGCCTCACATCCTCCCCCTCTAGGCATGAACTTCCTCCTGGAGTTCATCAAAGAGGTGAGGGTACTCTGATCTCATACGTGCTGCGTCCTCCCATGAAGCCGTAACCTCATCATAACAATCCCACTGGACCCTAACCTGGTCCAGCTCTCGACCTCGAAGGGCCAATGTCTGGTGTGCCAAAATGCGAATGGGCTCCAAAGCTAGCTGCCCGTCCGACTCCACCTGCAAGGCATCCCAATCTAAAATGTGAGACTCATCATAGATATATTTTCTCAAAACTGAAACATGAAACACATCATGGATGCATGACAGGCTAGGTGGCAAAGCTAAATGGTAGGCAACTAAGCCTATCCTCTCCAGAATCTCAAAAGGTCCTACAAAGCGAGGTGCGAGCTTAGAACCCTTTCTGTAATGGATCAGACTCTTATGCGGTCGCACCCTCAAGAAAACTCTGTCTCCAACCAAGTAACTACGATCAATCCTCTTTGCATCGGCATACTTCTTCTGTCTATCCTGAGCCTCTCTGAGATGCTGCCTAATCAAATCCACCTGCTGTTCCATATCTCGAACTAACTCAGGACCAATAGCAACTCTATCCTCTATGCGATCCCAACTCAAGGGCGTCCTGCAAGGCCTGCCGTATAATGCCTGGTAGGGTGGCATCCCCAAAGAAGTGTGATGCCCATTGTTATAGGCAAACTCCACTAAGGGAAGATACTCCTCTCACTGGGTCTGATGATCCATGACGTACATACGAAGCATATCCTCTAACACCTGATTGACTCTCTCTGTCTGACCATCTGTCTCCGGGTGATAAGCTGTACTGAAATTGAGCTTTGTGCCCATAGCTGCCTGTAATGACTTCCAAAAGGTAGAAGTGAAAAGAGAATCCCTGTCAGAAATAATCTTGCGGGGTACGCCATGAAGTCTAACAATGTCTCGCAAGAACACCTGTGCTACTGCAGGAGCTGTGAATGTAGTACGGACTGCTGAAAAGTGAGCTACTTTGGTCAGCTTGTCAACTGTCACCAAGATAGCATCATGGCGATGAGAAGACATAGGGAGACCAACGATGAAATCCATGGATACAGTATCCCACTTCCACTCTGGTATAGCATGAGACTGAAGCAACCCACCTGGATGGCGGTGCTCCGCCTTTACCCTCTGACACTCGAGACACCGAGCTACTATCTTAGCAATGAGCTGCCGCATTCCCGGCCAATGATACAACTGCCTCAAGTCTGCATGCAACTTCTTAACCCCGGGATGCACAGCATAAGGAGCTCTATGAGCTTCCGAGACAATGAACTCTCGCAACCCTCCGGAGGAAGGTACATAAATGCGCCCTCTGTGGCGTAATAGTCCATCGGACTCCAAAGAATAATCCACATATTTCCCTTCTAGAGTAACCTAAGAACGTAACACCTGACAAACCTCTGCATACCATCCATCCTCTGACAAGTGCCGAAGTATACGATCCCTCAAGTCTGTGCCCATGGATATGGTGTAAACCTCATGACGTCTCCTACTCAAGGCATCTGCAACTACATTTTCCTTTCCCTTGATGTAGTGAACGTCAAAATCATATTCGCACAAAAACTCCATCCATCTCCTCTGACGCGCATTAAGGTTCGGCTGAGTGAAGATGTACTAAAGACTCTGATGATCTGAATGCAACTCAAAGTGATGTCCTAAAAGGAAGTGTCTCCACCTCACAAGTGCATGCACTACTGCTGCGAGCTCAAGGTCGTGAGTGGGATAATTAAGTTTATGAGTCTTAAGTTTCCTAGACTCAAAAGCTATGGCCCTACCACCTTGCATAAGAACTGCCCCTAAACCCTCTAAGGAAGCATCGGTACAAACCATGAAATCAGCTGAAGGATCTGGTACAACAAGGATAGGAGTGCTAGTAAGTGCCTTCTTGAGTTCCTAAAAGGCCTTCTCGCACTTCTCTGTCCGCTCAAATTTCTTCCCTTTACGCTGAAGAGAGGTAATAGGGTGTGCGACTCTGGAGAAACCTTCGACAAAACGTCGGTAATATCCTGCTAAACCCATAAAACTCCTAACCTCTATCACACTGGTAGGCGCTGGCCAATCCATAATAGCCCTAATCTTTGATGGGTCAACTGAGATCCCATCACCGGAAATAACGTGTCCAAGGTACTTGACCTCAGATCGAAAGAAAGCACACTTCGATAGGCTGCCAAACAACTAGTTATCTCGCAAACACTGCAATACCTGTTTCAGGTGCTCCTCATGCTCCTTCTCATTCCGAGAATATATCAATATATCATCGAGGAACACAATAACAAAATGGTCCAGAAAGGTACGGAACACCCCATTCATGAGACTCATAAAAACTGCTGGGGCATTCGTAAGTCGAAAGGGGACTACGGTAAACTCATAGTGACCATATCTAGTGCGAAATGCGGTCTTGTGGATATCACTTTCCACTATTCTCAACTGATGGTATCCTGACTTCAGATCTATTTTGGAAAAGACTTTGGCACCCTGAAGCTGGTCAAATAAATCATCAATTCTAGGCAAAGGATATCGGTTCTTGATGGTTACTTTATTTAGCTACCGATAATCCATACACAATCGGAGAGATCCATCCTTCTTCTTAACGAAGATAACTGGTGCACCCCACGGGGATACGCTAGGACGGATATGACCCTTCTCAAGAAGTTCCTCAAGCTGAATTTTAAGTTCATTAAGCTCATTTGTGGTCATTCTATAAGGTGCTCTGGAAACTGGCTCGGCTCCTAGTACTAGGTCTATATGAAAATCAATCTCTCTACGAGGAGGCATTCCCGGTAACTCTGAAGGAAATACATCTAAATATCCTTGAAGGATAGGATGGTCATCGAGCGATGTTTCTTTTTCCTCCTCTTCTCCTCTGTCACTGATAGTGATAGCAAAAAGCTGACATCCCTTCCGCATGCTCCGCTTGAGCTGCATTGCGGAGATCATACGAAGAGACACGGACCTCTGAATCCCGGTGATAACTATGGGCGAACCATGATCATCCTCACACTCGATCTTTTTCAGACGGCAATCCATCTTGGCTCTGTGGGCATAAATCCAATCCATGCCAAGTACGATTCCATAAGATCCAAGTGGAGTCACTCTAAGGTCTACTACAGTGGTGGTCTTGCCAATCTGCAACTGACATGCCCTAACTTCTGATTCCACTGACACTCTAGCCCCTGAAGCTAATTCCACTTCCCAACTGACACCCTGCCTAGTTGCCACTAGCCCGCAACGCTCCACAACCAACGGAGATATAAAGGAGTCAGTAGCTCCTGAATCAAACAAAATAGATACATTGTTACCTCTGATTATACCTGAAGATTCGATAACCGTGGCCTGATGATCAGCCTGGCGGTTGTCAACTGCTACGAATACTCTATGGGACCTGCCCATATCACCAACTATCAGCTCTGAAGCGGCCATCCGCTGACTCCCTGCTACCTGTCCCTGAGGGCAATCCCTCGCCAAGTGCCCCATGGCTCCACAAGTAAAGCAAGCACCCCGTGCCTGGAACTGGGCACCCTGAGGCCTAGAAAATCCCTGACCTCCTGTCCTACTGGATCCGCTGTACCCACCCTTGGAGGACTGCTGAGTCCCCGCCGGCTGTGTGTACTGCCCCTGTGCTCTCTGATCACGTTTCTGTCCCTGAGTCTGCCACTGCTTGGGCTTGGAGCCCTGCTGATACTGTGGAGGCTTTTGTTTCTGGTTCTGTGGTGTCTGTTGTGGAGGAGGGGGTTTGGAGAACCCCTGAGAATTTCGGTTGTTCCCCTTCCAATGTGGTTTCTGGAATCCATAAGTCTGCGGTGCGGGATTTCGATTCTGATACCGATCCCTATTGTCTTGTGGTCTAACCTGAATTTCCTCGGCAATCAGTGCCTTCTCTACAGCAACCCGAAGGCTCTCTGGAGTGGACATCCTAACAGGCCCGGCTATCCCGGCGTTCAATCCCCTGATGAAGCGGTTTACAAGAAGTTTCTCATCCTTAAGATAATCTACATATGGCAACAACTCAAAGAATTTACTCTCATACTAGGTTACTGACAAGCCTTTTTGTTGGAGATCATGAAATTCGTCTATACGACGCTGCCTGAAGTGCTCTGATAGGTACCTCTCACGGAACCTCTCGGTGAATATCTCCCAAGTGAGTGTATCAGGTACAAGTCCGCATTTGTACTCTTCCTGTCTCCACCAGGTGGAGGCTATTCCTCTCAGAAGATGAACTGCAACACGTGCTTTCAGGTTGCTCTCATAAGAACGCAACGCAAAGCACCTCTCAAGACTTAGAAGCCATGCCTCGGCCTCTACTCCATCTGTAGAACCTCCGAAGGATGGTGGTTGGAGGCACATGACCTCCCTGATGAGATCCCCTGGATCTTGACGACCTCTCTCAAAATAGACTGGTTCCACCGCAGGAGGTGGTCCTGGCATATGCACTGACTCTGGCTCATTACCACCCTGGCTCTCTACAGGAATCAGAGCCGGGCTCCTGCTCCGTTCTCTATCAACAGATCTATGACTCCCAGAGTCATGACTCCTAACCGGAGGGTTCTCTGCAGGAATCCTTTCCTGAACAATGCCAATAAGATTCTGAATGGCTGCTAGAAGGTCACGGTTAGGTTCATTTGGCTGTTCGGGAGGTGCTCCTGGGTTCTCCTCTGGAACCGATGCCTCCCTCTCTTCCTCATCGCGAGCTAGGCGCTCACGTCTAGGACCCCGTCCGCGCTTGCGAGCTTGTCGCGTCAACGGAGGCATCCTAAGAGGAAAATAAGACAAAACAATTAATTTATTTCTTTTAGAATTAAATTTATTTAAATTCAGAATTCCATTAACAAAATAATTTAAAATATTCTAAGGCGAAACGTAAGTGAGTAAGGCTCCTAGAGTGGAAACCTTGCTCTGATACCAAAATGTCATGCCCAAAATTTAGGGCAAAACGGAACAAATTTTTTTTTTTTAAAATACTAATTTAATTAATAAACACACTCTTGCGACAAGCGTTAAAGAAAATTTCGTTATTAAATTCTGACTAATTTCGAATGACTAAGCTTCGTTAAAAAGTTATATTTTAATTGCGGGAAAACCTACTGGTTTAGATTCTATCTCCAAAAGATATTTAGTTAATAGCTCTATTATATTAAACAAACTAAAAGTATTAGGAGAGATATCTTAATTTATTTCCCACTATGACTATATAGTCTTAGCAATTTAATTAATTTCTTCTTTACAATTTTTTTTTTTTTTCCAAATCAATATTGTGTACATATAAAATGCACATATATACATATAGATTATGCATATATTTTGTATATCAATAATTTAATTTATTAAATCAATAAAGCTCAAAAAACATACATATATATACATATATATATTTCCATATATATATATATGAAAACATATATATTTATATATATATATTCTACTTATATACCAATATTTTAATCCTAACCTCCTAAATCCATTGCAACTTTCTAAATATCATCTCTTAATTCCTCAACCCTAATTAGGGTTCTAAATTCTTATTTAACCATTACCTAAACCCAAAATACATATTTTTTTTTTTTTTATATTTTAAAAACTAAACTTCCCTAGCCCCTATCAGGCTAGGGTTTAACCCATATCCTTTTTTTTTTAACAGGTGAGGATTCATGCCAGGCCGAAGACTCTACGGCGGCCATGTCCATATTTACTTGCAGGTCGCGGAGGTTTCATGTGGCGGCTGGCCGTGCGCACCACTGTGTGAGCGCACAGTGGCGCCGCGGCACCACTGTGTGCCCACACAGTGGGCGGCCGCGGCCGTCCACTGTGTGCCCACACAGTGGGAGCCGCAAGCGGCTCCACTGTGTGTGCACACAGTGGGCGCCGCACGGTGGTCCACTGTGTGAACACACAGTGGAGCTCGCGGGGTCCCCAATTTATTATTTTATTTTATTTTTTTTAAAAAAAAAATTTTTTAAAACAATAACATTTAATAATATATATATATATATATATAAATATATAAGTATATATATTTTTATATATGTATATATATATATGTGTGGTATTTACATAAATTAACATGCATAGATAAAAAGATAAATTTAATTCCAAATAAAATTTATATACATTTTAAAAGAGAATTATTACATGCAAATTTTTAAGCTAATATAATAAAGGAAAAGATAACCTTAAGTTAAATCAATAATATAAACACACACACACACACACACACACACATATATATAAATATATATATATATATATATATATATATATATATAAGTGCATCTATAAAACGAGCTTCTAAATCAATGTTTAACAAAAAATACAATTTATAGTATATCACAAAGATACATTATACGTTTCCTTTTTTTGTAATAAGAAATCCATTAATATTTGTTTTAATTAGATTATTCACATAAAACAATTTTTCTTTCCAACTAAAATACTTATAAAGCTTTCAGCTTAAATAAACTTCTAATTTGACTCAATTAAAATATAGGTAAAAATCTAAATGAAATCAGACTTTTTATTTCTTTCATAAAACAAGAAGCTTTGCATGCATCACTAATTTACTTTTCTTTTTCAATTATTCTAGGAGTAAAATCAAGCCTTTTCTCTTTCTTTAAAACATCTCTAATATATACTACCAATTTTACAGCAATGTTTTCTCTGAACAGTCACAACAATAAGACTTCAAATCTATTATTACAAAATTACAACTTGCTTCTCCTTTCTTTTGAATGAGGCATTTATTCACAACAACTTTAAAACAACATCTGCAACTGAATTCAAATATCTTCAAATTCCATCTTCTGAATAACTTTCATGAATTTCTATCCTCTTTGCTCTGGATTTCCTGCATAATAGAAAACACAAAACTGACCACGGAGTGCTCACCTCCTAGCCTAGGCTAACTGGTAGCCACCCCCGAGCTCGGAGAACCAATTCCTAGACGGGTAACAAACAGGAAAACACAAAGAAACACAAAACATACAAATATTCCAGACACATTCCCAACCTGGCTTTCACAGCACCACACTCTGGTGGTGTACATTTTCAAAGGGTGGTAGTGGACCAAATACCCTGAGGAGAATCTGCAAGTATGTAATAACAAGAAGCCACCTCATGGCACAAATAACATATCAAAATCTCAACCCCATAAATTCCTTATGCCCCCCCAAAGGCATTCTAGCCTTATAACCCTCCTTATGACCCCCATTGCACAAACAGGCCATGCAGCAAGGGTCACACAAAGATCCCTTGTGTTCACTCTCTAAAGAGAGTCTCTCACTCGAGGGTTGTCACTGCTACCACCCTCAAGATCCTCTTCTCTCCCAAGAGAAAGAGAGATCTTGAGAAAACTCCCAAAACACATTCATTCATAAAACAAAACCAAAAGGATTTTCAAACATTCGTTTTCAAGAATACAGATTTCCTTATTCAACAACTTTCAGAAATAAACAAAAACTAGACATTAAAAGTAAAAATGAAACCAACCTTATTCTGCCCAAAGGTTATAATGATATCTGAAAAAGAGCTGCCCAATCCACAATTCTTTATTTTCCTTAATCAATTTCTTTATCCCATAACATTATTTTTCTTCCAAATTTTCTTCTGTCTCCAAAAATGGAGAGTGGGTGATTAACCAGCTATTCCCAAAAATCTTCCTTAAGAAGCTCACTCTCTGAGTTCTCACAGGATTCTAAAAAAAATCAACAAAAAGAAGGAAGAAAGCAAAAATGCAAAAAGACTTTCCTTCCAAGAGGGAAAATCTTGATTTGATTTTCACTTCAATTTCCAATTTTCGCTCAACTCAAAAAAAACCAATTTTTAAAGCATTAAAAAGATCATTATAAAGTAGAAACTTGCCTAAAATTACCCCTAACCCCTAGGTATACCTTATGGGCTTCAGGAAACCCTAATAAACTACCCCTAGGTGTTTATTTAACCCATTTTAAACCCCTCTGAAGTTTATTTTCGGGTCAAACATAAGTTGACCACTCCAAATATTATATTCTCAAAATATCTTTTTGACAACACATTATTTTATTTAAAATTAATAATAATTAACACTTTCCCATCAAGAGACAAGATAAAATATTTAAATTTAAATCCACACATGTGTCAAGTGACACTAATAAAATACTTTTACAAAAATAAACATGAAATTGTCTCTTGAGGTTTTTACACAATAAATTTAAATAACACATAACACACATGCAGCATATACTGATACGAATAAAATACAACACAAACGGGGTGTTGTCTCTCCAAATAGACAAACCCTGGCTTTACGAACATACATAAGTCTAGGTTTAATTCTCCGTAATTTTCCATGGTCACATGGTAAATTTCCTGCGCATCTCAATTTACACATTAGTACTCCCAAATATTCATATAAAATATAATTCAATAATACAACAATGCACATCATTACTTGCATACAATTTTCATCTGCACAGATTGAATACATCTTTTGTCAAGCAAATTCACATAAACAATTTTCATCCCAATTCACATAAACTAAACATACATCATAGTTCTATATTCAAAGTAAAGTCCTGCAAATTCATTAACGACATCTATCATTGCAATATCATTCTATCTAATAATCATGTAGTGTTCTATCTCATAAAGCATGTAAGTAAAACATCAATTCATAGCAATGTTATCCAATATCCTGAAATCATATAAGTTCTAAGTCTCAAAATGCATCAAAACAAAGTATCCATAGTAGTCTAAAATATAAAATCCACTGAATGTCAAACTGAGTCGAGGTGAGGCCTCACATCTATGGATGCAAGATGGATGAATAATTAAAGCAAATAATCAATTCAAGCAACAATGGATGCAAGCAATAATGAATGGAAAATGGATGCAAACAATCTAAAAAGCACAATAATCTTCAATGACTCTAGAGCGAAATTAGCGTGATAAAAATCTCCAAGCGTTTTCTCAAAAATCTCTGGGGTGAATTGGAATGAGAGCTGAAGACAGAATTTATAGAGAATTGCAAGAGAAAAAGCTCAATTTAGGATTAATTGAAAATAATTGAGAAATCAGATTCAGTTAACCTTGAGATAGATTCCAATTATAGTTTAATTGAAATGCATTCAAATTAGAAGTTCAAGTTGCATTGGAAAATAATAATAAATTAATTCCATGCACATAGGATAAAAATAGATAATTCCATGCATATAGGATAAAAATAGATAATTCCATGCATATATTTGATTTATTCAAGAAAAAGGTCTTTTCAATGCAACTGAACTTCTTTTTTTGAAAAGCTTTGAGTTCCAATTTTAGAGAATAATTCAATAACTCAATTTAATTGCTTTTCTGATTTCAAGTTCCAAATTTAGAAAAAG
Organism: Cryptomeria japonica; assembly: GCF_030272615.1. Taxonomy (NCBI): domain Eukaryota; kingdom Viridiplantae; phylum Streptophyta; class Pinopsida; order Cupressales; family Cupressaceae; genus Cryptomeria; species Cryptomeria japonica. Next base: position 264,651,363 of record NC_081410.1, read on the forward strand.
AAATAATATCTCAAGTTTGATTTCTCTCTCAATTCAACTCTTTTTTTTTGTTTTATTTTCAATTCAACTCTTGCTTTGTAATTAATTTATCTTTTGTAATAAATTAATTCTCTTTGCATGATTAAATGGCAATTTATATTAATTAATTAAATATGCAAGGATATTTAATAAATTAAAATGGGATAATTGATCGAAATGATATTCTTGGAAATGATTCAATTAATTAAATAAATATTTAATTAATATTGCGTAATTGATTTGCCATGTGATATTTGATGATTAAAGAATTAATAATGTGCTCAAGATTGATTTAATTGTCTTTGGTTAGGACCTTGGTGATGTTGTCGAGATTAGGAGCCCATGGTTTAGATGACCAATTTTAGGGTATTACACCTTTAATAGGGTTTCAACCTTTAATGGGATATATAGTCATCTCTTAATCAGGTGATCTCTAACGGGATCGGTTCCTAGCAGAACCTTATTGTAAAGTCTTTAACCAGACTAGGTTCCTAACAGTGCGAGCTTCAAAAGAGTTCAAAACAAGCTTGTGGGTATTCATCCCCATCGTGGTGTTTCCCATTTGGGTTTCCACGTGAAAAATCTATGTGTTATGTGTTATGCATTTTTCATGTGATGTTTATGAAGTATTTGGTTGAAGGATTATGCATGCAGGGTTAATAGTTTATGGTATTTTTAGTATACCACATGCATATGTTTATGGGTGAAGTTGATGTTGCATAATTGATCGTATTTAAAGTATTCAGATCTATTAGTTTATGGTGTCTGGTGTCTTACTGTGTTTAACCGGTATCGCCATGGTTAAGTTCAGCAATGGTGATAACCAGTTGGTTTTGCTTTAGCTAGATAAGTTGTTAAGTGAGTTTTTATCTGTACTAATTCACCCCCCCCCCACCCCCTCTCAGTATCGGTTGGGGTATCTATTGTTCATCATTATTCATCAATTGGTATCAGAGCACCTCTAGGTCCTTGGTGATATAAGCTTAACCGCTTGAGGTAAAAGATCTTGTTGTAATGATGAAGAGGGAAGGTCCTAAGTTCAATAGAGACAACTTTAAGATATGGAAGGATAGAATGAAGATTTACATCAAGGGTATGGGTGCTCAACACTAGAGCTATGTTGAGAATTCATTTGTTACTCCCACTGGCACTTTGACTGATGATCAGAAGAGAAAAATCCAAGAAAATGGGCAAGTCATGAAAGCCCTTATCAGCAGCTTGTCAGATATTGAATTTATTGATGCTCAAGACAAGGACATGCCTAAGGATGTATCGAATGCACTGGAAAACATCTATGGTGGTGATGAGCATGTAAAAAAAGCTAAGGAAGAAAGCCTTAGAGGTAAATTTGAGGATATGAGGATGGTTGAAGGTGAAACCATTCAGCAGTATGGTATTAGGATTAAGATTGTGGTTGGTGATATCAAAAGCACTGGTGGAACTATTGATGATACCATTGTTGTTAGTAAAGTTCTTAGATTATTATTACCAATCTATGCAATCAGAGTTGCTGATATCCAAGAGCTAAGGTCTATTGATAAGACAAAGGTATCCCTAGATTCTATTATTGCAAAATTAACTACATGTGAGTTGAATAGCTATGATGGTAGTGTTCAGAAGACTGAGTCAACCTTTAAAGCATCTACTGCACCATCCAGAAAAGGAAAAGAAAATAGCACCAGGTATGAATCCAGACAATGCAAAGATATGGATGATGAAGAGATTCCAATGGAGTTTGAAGCACTTCTTGCTAAAAGACTTTCGAAGGGAATTGGGAAGTATAGAGGTAAACTTCTTTTGAAATATTTTTCCTGCAACAAGATAGGACATATTGTTGTTAATTGCCCTAACAATGACAATAAGGATAAACCGAAGAGGTTCAAAAAATATAAAAGTGGAAATAGAAGAAATTGTCTAGTTGTTGTGGATGAAGGTGTCACTGATGAAGAATCAGAGGATGAAGAAAATGAAGACATAGTGTTTGTAGCAGTAAAGGAAGAAGTGTCCGGCAACAAAGCTATTGTCTCTCATATTGACATTTCCAATGAGTGGATAATTGATAGTGGTTGTTCTCATCATATGACTCGTGACCGGAGAAAGTTTATGTCTTTGAAAGAATATGATGGTGGTGTTGTCAAATTTGGCAACGATGCACCAGGCTTGGTGAATGGTAAAGGATCCATCTCATTGAATGGTAAAAGCAGTGCAGATGATGTTTACTGGGTAGAAGGCCTTAAGCATAACCTTTTGAGTGTTTCTCAACTAAATGACAAAGGATTAATTCTAGAATTCAAAGGTGGAATTTGCAATATAATTAGGAAGAGTGGTGAAGTTATTGCAACCGGTAAGCAGACCAGAGGTAACCTATTTCAGTTGAATGCCAAGATAAGTCGGTGTCTAATGGCTAAATTTGATGACAATTGGATATGGCATAGAAGACTGTGTCATATGAACTTTGACAACATTGTTAAAGTTGGTAAGATCAAGGCGATAAGAGGATTACCATTGCAGGACAAACCTAAGAATTCTTTGTGCAGAGAATGTCAACTTGGGAAGATATCTTCCTCAACTTTTAAAGGTAAGTCTTTCTTAGTAGAAAATTTACTTGATCTTGTGCATACTAATTTGTGTGGTCCTATGAAAACTAGAAGTATTCAGGGAGATAGGTATTTAATAATTCTTACTAATGACTTCTCAAGAATGATGTGGGTCACATTCTTGAAAGACAAGTCTGAAGCATTTGGAAAGTTCAAAGACTTCAAAGCATTAGTAGAGAAATAAAGTGGTAAAAAGATAAAATGCCTAAGAACTGATCAAGGTGGAGAATTCACTTTTGATGAATTCAATAAGTACTGTGAAGATAACGGTATCAAGAGACAATTGTCTACCCCAAGGACACCACAACAGAATGGCATAGCAGAAAGAAATAATAGGACTGTAGTTGAAGCGGCTAGAACAATGTTGATCCAAGGAAAGGTTGCTCACACTTTTTGGAGAGAAGCGGTGAGCACTGCAGTCTACACTATGAACCAGGTACTCATCAAGAAAGGCAAAAATAAAACCACTTATGAGTATTGGACAGGGAAAACTCCCACTGTGAGTTACTTTAAAGTATTTGGTAGTAAGTGCTATATCAAGAGAGGTGAGCATTTGAGCAAATTTGATGCAAAATGTGATGAAGGAATATTTCTAGGATATTCCACCAAGAGCAAAGCTCTCAAGTTCTACAACAACACAACTTAAAAGATTGTTGAAAGCATCAATGTCAGGGTTGATGAATCCCCTGAGGAACCTGAGGAAACATGCAACAAAGAAGTAGAAGATGAACCAGCATAGCCTTCTGGGAACCAGTTAAGAGAGAAACTTGCAAAAATCTCAGTGTTCCTATAGAAGCTGCAATAAGAGAAGAAGAAGAGGTTAGTGAAGAAGAAGAAGAAAAGCTAGTACATCAGGCTAGAGTCATTCCAAGATATGTGAAGTTGCATCATGATCCAAAGCAAATCATAGGAGATAAAGATGCAGGGATACTCACTAGAAGAAAAGTGAAAGAAAACACTTGCATGATTTATGAATTTGAACCCAAGACTTCTAGAGAAGCTCTTATAGATGAAGACTAGATTAAAGCAATGGAAGAGGAGCTAGATCAGATAGAAAAGAATGCAACATGGTCTTTAGTGCCTAGACCCGAACATAAAAATGTCATAGGTACCAAATGGGTCTTCAGGAATAAGTTGAATGAAGAAGGCACATTTGTCAGGAACAAGGCTAGGCTTGTATGTAAGGATACGCTCAGGAGGAGGGAGAAGACTATGGAGAAACTTTTTCTCTTGTGGCTAGGCTAGAAGGTGTTCGAATGCTACTTGCATTTGCAGCATTTAAGGGATTTAAGGTTTATCAGATGGATGTGAAGTCTGCTTTTCTAAATGGAATCTTAGAGGAAGAAGTGTACATATAGCAACTCGAAGGGTTTGCATTATCAGAAGATAGTGACATGGTGTGTAGATTACACAAAGCCATGTATGGACTAAAACAAGCACCTAGGGCATGGTATGAAAGACTACACTCTCATCTTGTGAAGATTGGATTTCAAAGAACAAGTGAAGATAGCAACATCTACTTGAAATCAGAAGGTGATCAGATTCTAATTTGTGAAGTGTTTGTGGATGACATAATCTTTGGAGGAGATGATAAAATGAGTCATGAGTTTGCAGATGAAATGAAGAAATAATTTGAGATGTCCTTAATAGGAGAGATAAAATTCTTCATTGGTTTACAGATTCAGCAAATGAAAGAGGGTATCTTTATTACCCAGACTAAGTATGTCAAAGAGGTATTGAAGACTTTTGGCATGGAGGAAAGAAAACTGGTAAGTACACCGATGGTAACTTGTTATAAACTGACCAAGGAAGATGATTCAGCACTGGTGAATGAAAAGGAGTATCGGTCAATGATCGGTAAACTGCACTATGTGGTGCATAGCAAACCGGATATTGCTCATGCAGTAGGCTTAGTAGCTCATTTTCAGAAATGTCCAAGAGAATCCCACTTGGTAGCTATGAAGAGGATTCTTAGATATCTGAAAGGAACAATTGATTATGGATTGTGGTATCTATATATTGGTGATTATGATCTCAAAGTATATACCGATGCTGATTGGGCAGGTAATGTGGATGACCGGAAGAGCACAACTGGTGGAGCGTTCTTTCTCAGTGGAAGATTAGTATCATGGACAAGCAAGAAGAAGAATTGTACTTCTCAATCTATAGCTGAAGCAGAATATGTGGCAGCATTTATGAACTGCACTCAAGCAATTTGGATGAAGCATGTATTGGAAGGTTTCAAGGTACCTATATCTGAACTGGTGAACATTTTTTGTGATAACACAAGTGCAATAAATATTTCCAAGAATCCGGTATTGCATGCTAGAACTAAGCACAATGAGCTTAAATATCATTTCTTGAGAGAGAAAGTGCAGAATAAGGAGGTTGCACTGCAACATGTTTCTAGTAAGGAGCAGCTAGCAGATATATTCACTAAGCCCTTACCAAAGATAACATTTACCTATTTGAGAGGTGAATTAGAGGTTCTACCCCTTCATGAAGTCAACTAAAATATTTGTGCTCCGCATCAGTCAAGTACTACAAATGAAAAATCCTTCAGGATTGATGTGTTGAAGGATGCTACTCCTTAGGGGGAGCAACATAGTAGATTTTGGAAGCTTATGCCTCCACTTTGGCATTGTTGTCAAAGGGGGAGAAGATATGATAAATGTATGGGGACAAGATATCTGATAATGCAGATACACTGGTCTATGAGGTTTTCAGTTGCAATGTTACACTGAGTATTGCCATCAATGCCAAAGGGGGAGATTGTTGGATATCCTTGGCATACGATGAACCGATATGATGATATGATGATAATGTATGTTGTCATTGATGTCAACAAGTGTAAGTGAACCGGTATGCAGATTGAAGAAGTTGGTGAACCAGTATGAAGAGGCATGAGGAGATTTAGTGAACCGGTGTCGAGGTTTCACTAAGTGTGATTATCGGTTGGTAGTCTCATCTCTATGGTTATCGGTTTGGCAATCCATCTTATGTGATGAACTGATGATACTTTGTGATCGAGGAGCCACATCAGCTTTGTGCACGTGAAGGATTGAGGCATAAGAAAATCGACCACGTTTGAAGTCTACCTCGGGAATGATCATTCTTCTTAGTGGCATAAGAAGAAAGCGTGATGGGTTACTGATTCCCATGAGTGGTGATGAATGAATGATGTAGATTGTCTTGTGATCTGTTTGAAATTGTAATACTCTATGCAATATGTTTGGACGGTCAGGATTGGACCGCCTGTGTTGTAAACCTAAGATACTTAGGGTTTAGGGTTTATGCTACCAACTTATCTATTACCTATAAGGTCAATGATGTTTGTATTGGAAAGTTGTTGGCAAATGTTGTGTGTATATGTATCTGAGTGAAGAGATACTTGATACTTGTCAGACCAGTAAGAGGGAAAACTGCAGAGTGTGTTTGCAGAGTAGAGGACATGAAAAGGATCTTCCTTGGCTTATAATGCTATTATTAGATCAGAGTTTTTACCTGTTGTCTTCTAATAATTTCAATAGATGGAAAATCCCTTTACCGGGTTTCTTTAACAGGCTTATTATAAAACCTATAACCAAGTGACTCAAGATCATTTAGTTCTTTAAATCCTCTAGCAAGGTAACCTTTAACAGGGTATATAGCCATCCCTTAGCCAGGTGATCTCTAACAAGATCAGTTCCTAGAATAACCTTATTGTAAAGTCTTTAACCAGACTAGGCTCCTAACAAAGCAATCTTCAAAAGAGTTCAAAACAAGCTTGTGGGTATTCATCCCCACTGTGGTTTTTCCCATTTGGGTTTCCACATGAAAAATCTGTGTGTTATGTGTTATGCATTTTTCATGTGATGTTTATGAAGTATTTGGTTGAAGGATTATGCATGCAGGGTTAATAGCTTATGGTATTTTTAGTATACCACATGCATATGTTTATGGGTGAAGTTGATGTTGCATAATTGATCGTATTTGAAGTATTCAGATCTATTAGCTTATGGTGTCTGGTGTCTTACTATGTTTAACCGGTATCACCATGGTTAAGTTTAGTAATGGTGATAACCAGTTAGTTTTGCTTTAGCTAGTTAAGTTGTTGAGTGAGTTTTTATCTATACTGAATCAACCCCCCCCCCTTCTCAGTACCGGTTGGGGTATCTTTTGTTCATCATTATTCATTAGAAAATGAAGAATTACTTCAAGAAGAAGTTGAACCAGCCAATGAACAAGAGCAAGTTGAAGGATATTTTGATGAGGAGGGTATATTTGAACTCCCAAGTACATCCTAGTCTCAAGAGACATGTGAAGGTATTCCTCCTACATCAGGTGATGTTCTAGTTACTCTTCAGTTTCTACTGTTGGCACTGTTCCTTTGGTTTATGTCGTATTGATACTATCTCAAGCTCCTTTGGTTGATAATAATCCTTCCACTTATACGAGTCAATCTGCCTTAGATACACCTCATGACAATCTGGACACTATCTTTCTGCCTAATTTGTCAAAAGTTACTTCTTCTATGTTAGAAGAATTTGATAATTTTATGATAGAGACCCAAGTTCCCCCTCAAGCTCCTATTGTTTCAAATCCACTTGTTGTTGTCACCTCAACTCCACCTATTGTTACTACCAGTGTTCAATCTTAGGATTTGGCAACACAAGTTTTGACTGTTGGGGGAGATGAAGATTCCTCATTACCTCCTTGGTTAGTATCAAATACTCCCAAATTAAAAAAGAAGTTGCTTCACCTAATGACTTTGATTTCAATAAATTAATACTTGTCAAGCCTAAGGGTAAGAAAAAGACCAAAACTCTTTCTAGGGTTAGGGTGGACGAATCAAAGAATAAGTATGTGGAGATGGCCATTCCTCCTCCAGAAATAAATCTTGACAAAGTATAGCCTTCTGATTATGTAATCAAGAGGATTGAGCTAGGTAAGAAAACACATGAGGGCACAATTGAGGATGTTGAATCTTCTTTCCAACATCTTGTGACAATGTACAATTTGGAGAAGGTGAAGAAGGACAAACTAGAGAAATAATTTGAACAATTGATAGAGGTTTTAATCAAAATTACCAAGTCCTCTAATGTAATTCAGCCAATTACTTCTTCAGTGGATGCGCAGGTTGTGAAACAAGCTGAACAGACAAGCTCTCATGGGAGAACAATGGAAGAATGGATGGATAGGATTGAGTCAAGGGACTCATCTCTTTTGTTCAGTTGTTAATTTAGTAAGTGGATTAGAGGAAATAAAAGTTGAAATTAAAAATACTTTGAATTTAGTTTTAAATTAGGTAAAAGCATACGAAAAAGACTTCGACGCTTGGTTGAAGTTAGAAGATTTTTAGTTAGATGTTATTGTTGACAATGGTGTGATTCCCTTAAGGAGAATGTACATTGAACAAAGGGAAATTTTAGAACATCAGATGAATACCCTAGAGATGCTTATCAAGGATTTGAGGAAAGCCCAAAAGGAAAGTAATGATAAGGGTAAGGACATTATTGAGAAAATATTGGCTCTTCCTTGTACTTTCCTTGATGAAAGTTAGAAGCCTTTACCCTAAGATGTTATTGTAAAGGAATTCAATTTGTTGATTGATGAAGAGGTTGATAGGAAATTCTTCTCGCTCTCCTCCATTGATAAGTTGATTGATATGCAGGTGAATCTGGATAATTTAGTCTCGCTTCTTCAGAAGTGCAAGAAATGTTATGCGAGCCTTGGAGATTCTATCACCTGAGTCAAGGTCATCACAAGTCACACAAAAGGGCCTTGATTAGGAGCAGATGAAATTTGTGTTGTAAAAATTAGAGGATTTCATGAAACAAGATCAAAATGGAGTGTCTTGTGACACTTAGAAAATTTTCATATTAAATATTATTTTGAATAAAACATTGACACTTGAAGTGTCATTTCTATATTTAGTATTTGCATGTAGGAGATGCATAAGTCTAAAGTCAATTAGGAGTCTTTGAATTAGTCATAGTTTTTCCTAGATTTTCTCAGCACCTCTTCTCTATATATATGAGGTTTCTATATGTAATGGTTATCTATTATCTTATATCATATGCCAAAACTCTACCAAAGTGAAGAGCTAAGAAGAGAAACTTTGTGTTCATTTTTTGTGATTTTGCAACATGAAGAAATAAGAAGAAACTCTTTGCATCTATAATTTGTGTTGGATTCATTTGTTATTTGTGATGAGAGTGTTCTTATGTCACTTTTGTTATAGATTCTTATTATATTCAAGTGAAGGCAAGTGGTGAATCTTGATAAAGTATAGAGGGAGTTGTTGATATATGAACTTTGTGTTATATGTTAACTATTGTTATTAACAAAGGAATTGGTGAACTCTATATCATTTGAAGACTTTGTGCTACTAATGCAGGAGCATCCCTAGTTCATAGCAATCTTGCATCAACCAAAAAAAAATTCCTTTCTGTTTGAAGTTTCAACATTTCTTTCTGTGTCCTAGATTTGGTTCACCAGATCTTGTGGAGTTGGATTATACTTGAAGACTTGATCATCTTCCTTATTCTTGAACCGCGAAGCATTTGGATCTTTTTTCAACAAGTTATCGCTATTGGTTTTCTGACAGTTTCTTGTTATCGGTTGACAATTTCTTGTTACTGGTTGCCTGGACCTATTTGCATTTGTGATCTACTAGATCCCTTCCAAAGCTTGTAGAATCCTAAGAGTTGATTCCAATTTTCCTTGGCATGTGGCCCACCTTTTCCCATGATCTACACTTCATCCTTTTGATTTTCTGGAGGAATCACTTGGCGGAGGCCGACCTTGTTGGTTTTACACGTTAGGTCTTGTTCTTCGGGTGTTGATCCCTTTTTGGGCTGACTAGATCCCCTTGGATAGTATAAATCATTGTAATTGAGTATTAGAATGTATTCAAGTAGTTAGACTGAGTCTAGAAGATAGATATTAAGATTGAAGGTCCCGGTTGTGACCTATTTTGTACTTTGAGCATGTTTTAGCAGGGCTGTGAGCCGGTTTCTATAACCTGGTTGTTACCGATTGGTTGGAATCAGTTTTCATGAAATAAAACAATCTATTTTGCATTGCCTCCATCATATCTTTGTGTTTACATTGTGTTTACTCTTGTTGACCAGTCCGAATTGATCTCTTTGAGGTCCCTCCTAACCAGTGATTGCTTCAGCTACATATTGATATTTTTCAGTTGAAATTAGTTAAGATATATTAAAGTGATGTTATAAGGACTTAGTGCTTTATTGCATTATCTTGAAAAACAAGATTGTGATTAGAAGACTTTGTTCTTTTATCATTGTTTTCATAAAATTGTTAAAATCAGCATAATCATAAACCCCTTTGAAGACTTTGTGCTTTATTTCGGTTTATTGGTTAATACGCTGGGTTACAGAAGATATTATCAAAAGAAAGGTTGATAGGAGAGAAGCAACTTCAAGACTTTGGGCTTGAGGACTCTTTCCCATCCCGGAGAAGCAATGGAGGACTTTTGGCCCTTCATAGAAACTTTACTTCTTTCCTTATCTATCATTTTTCTCATTCTTGCTTTTAAGAGTCAAATTGTAATGTCAAAATTGTAAGAATTTTTACCATTATATGTTGTAAATTATTTCCCAAAATAAGAGGATAAGAATAGCATCTATCTTGAAAATAGGAAGATAGGATGACGTATCACCCATGCTCAGATTAGAAATTTAAAGTTATATCATCAATTAGAATAGAAAATTAAAAGGGGGAGCCTCCCCTCAAAATAATAGGAGGGATTTTATCCCGTGTTGCTATGTTTGAAACTACAATTTTGAAAAGTTCATAGGTTACAAAATTTTCAACCAACAGAAAGAAAATTAGACTAGATACAAATCTATGATTGGTGGTTTGTTGTATTTGACTCAGACTAGACCAAATATTATTAATGTTGTTTGTCTTGTTGCTAGATTTCAAGTTGATCCTAACGAATCTCATGTTGTTGTTGTGAAGATAATTTTCAGATATGTGAAAGGGACGATTGATTTTGGTTTATGGTATCCTAAAGATAATGATTTTACTTTGAGTGCTTTTACTAATTCTGATTGTGCAGGTGATGTGGATGATAGAAATACTACTAGTGGTGGTGAATTTTTCTTGGGTAAGATATTGGTCTCATGGATGAGTAAGAAGAAAAATGCTATATCTTTGTCTATTGTAGAAGCTGAATACATTGTTGATGCTAGCAATTGTACTCAAGTGATTTTGATGAAGCGGATGTTGAAAGATATCAAAGTTATTTTTGATGAGTCTACAACTATATACTATGATAATTCAAGTACTATAAATATTTCTAAGAATCTGGTGTTGCATTCAAAGACCAAGAATATATCAATCAAGTTTCATTTCTTGAAAGAGAAAGTGAATGAGAAAGAATTTCGAATGGAGTATATATCTACAAAGGAATAGATTGCAGATATCTTCATGAAGCCTTTGCCTAAAAATATATTTGAGTATCTCAGAGAGGAGTTAGGGGTAATTTCCCCTCCCAATGAGAACTAAGATACATGTATTTGCATCAATCTGGTGGACTTCACAAAGATATCTTGTGATCTGGATTGATGTGTGAGACTGCTACTCAGGGAGAGTAGTCAATGTGTGGTTCAGATGTTTAGATTTGTGATTTTGTCCTAAGGGGGAGAGATTATCTTCTAAGGGTGAGAGAATAATGATTTGTATGTTCCTTTTGCATTGATGTCAAAGGGGGAGAGAAGCATGTGAAAAACTGCTATATCCTGTGTTGATCTCATGGGGAGATTGTTGAGAGTTATGGGAGATTGTTGGTTGTTTATTTCTTTCTTTGCATTGATTGTTTTTCACATTCATATGTTGTCATCAATGCAAAAGGGGGAGATTATTAGATATTGCTAAGAAGTTTGCTAGAATGATGTGTTGTCATTGATGTCCACATATTATTCTAAGTGTTCCATTGTTGCAGTCAGATTGGATGAGTTAGTTTGGCTAGTGTGTTGCAGATGAGTTGTTCAGGTTTAATAGGTTTTGAGATAAGTATCTCTAATTGATTCAGCTGAAGTTTCAATGGTCCATATGATGATTTGATTGAGTTATGAGGTCCGATATTATGATTGGTTTATCAGTTGTCTATGTTATTCGGTATTCTGGATTCTACTCCGCATTGCTCTATAATTGTAATATCTTGGTTTGCAGATTTGGAAGAGTGTTTGGGACATTCATATGTGTCCTCAATTCAGATGGTTTGTGATTTGGAAGTCCGTAAGTGAATCTTTCAATTTGACATTTAGTTCAACATATATTATTAAGGTTAGGTATATTGATGGTGAAGATTCTAAGTATAAGGTGAGGTGGCGGTTGTTGCTAAGGTGATTCACATTGCTTGTGGATGTTTCTAGATCGGGTCCTATCTGTGTTGATGGATCCACATTGATCGTTGTGTATGTTATTGATCATTTTCTTGATCTAGTGGTGTTCTTAGTGTTATGCGACATTCATGATGATTGTAGCATGTTGCGGATGTTTGAGGCGTAATTATTGGAAGTGTTTCTTATGTGCAGAGTTGGTTTAGGTCTAGACTATGTCTTAGCCAACATTGTTTTGGTCTACATGTATTGTTGTAGCATGTGAAGTTATTTTTTTGTAATGTGTTGAGGGTTTAGTCGACCTTGAAAAATAGGTTGATGATTTGTATAAATATACGTAATATTCATGAGAGATATGTATATGTGTGTGCGAATATTGATTTGATCTTTTAGTAGTAGAGGAGACGTGTGAAAAAAAATGTGAAGTGTGAAAGAGCAGAGTTTGAGTATATGTGCTTAATCGGAACTGTAACCAAGCATGAGAAGATTCTATTTTATCAGTTCATGATCCTCCAGATGTAATCTGAATGTTTTTGTAAGGTAGTGACCCTTCCCTAGGGTTGTATCCCTTCTTGTTTTGTGATTTGAGCAGTGAGCTCTAGGCAGTGTGCCTGAATGCATGTGCATTCCCCATTGTAATGTTTCATTTACTCCTAACAGGGTATTATCTCATTGTGGGTAAGTTCCCATCGTGGTTTTTCCCTTAACTGGGTTTTCCACCTCAAAAATCTTGGTGTTTTGTGTGTTATTGATGTGGTGTTAATTTATGCTTTTATTATTTATTATCATATATGAATTTGTGTTTGAGTTGTGTAGAGTTTGAGAGCAAACGGATTCACCCCCCCCTCTCAGTTTGATGCATTATTGCCAACAAACCCAACACCCTTTATTAAGTCATGATAATATTCACGTGCATTAATATTTAGTCAAGGATCCCTGCACCCCCATGTTGTTTAACTCTGGTCAAGTTCTTGGGTGTGGGTTGGCAGGGTCATACCACACTATCTCGCGAGGTGTATAATGTTAGTAAAAGGAAGGTTGCGGGTTGGCAAGATGAGGTAAAGATCAATATAATGCATTCTCAAAGCCCAATGGGTGAAAGAGTGGTTAGATATAACCTGCGGGCTGGTGGGATCAAAGACATGTAATATTTAGTAGTTGAGGGATAGCAATCCTCCCCATCCCATATGGACAAAGCAGTGTAAGTTTATGAGTTGTGGGCTAGCAATTTGTTATATTAAGATAAAATTTTCTACCTTGCTACCCCATTGGAATGTATATAAAGAGAAATAAATCCCACCAGTCAACGAGAAGGTGGAGCTAGAGAGTAAGGAGTTCATGTAGCACAACAAGCCTTGACTATAGTCAATGGATAGGTTGTGGGCTAGTGGGGATAAAAAAGATGAAGGTCAATTTTCCTTGCTATCTCGTAGGAGAAAAATGCAAGGCATAATTGTGATACGGGCATTCGAGAGATGTCATCTAAAAGAAAGAAAGCTTGCACTGAATGAGCAACTACCATGTCATCCAGTCAACCATAGTCAAGGTGAAGAGCAATCGTCTAATTAAGAATTAATGGTGAGGTTTGAAATTGATGTTTACCACCTTTCAACTTTCATATGAAGTGAATTAAAAGAAACTGAAGGATGCACAAAGGTATACCATAAATTCTAGTTTTTGAAAAACATTCTCCATCTTGCTTTCAATAATTTCAGTGTGAATAGCTACCAAGTGAGGAATAGCGTTGTGCACCAGTGAAGTAGGGCTCCAAGCACCAAAGAAATAGTAAGTTGATTCTATTGCCTCCTCTATTTTTAATTGCATTATTCAGTCTATAAGAGTTAAATAGATTTCCAATTGCTAAAAAAACCTAGTATACTTCAGTATAACGGCTTTGAAAAATCAGCCAACTATTGAGAAGGCACCTACTCAAGGTGAAGCCTCAAAACAAAGGAGGAGGAAGATTGTTTCTTCTGAGCAACACGTAGTTTCACCTCCACTTATTATAGAAAACCCTCCTTAGTCTACTAAAAATCCTACTCAATCTAATCAAGCCCTAGAAACCGAGAAGAAAGTTAGCGGAGATATTAGAGGACTGCACTAGGACACGTGTGACATTTTATAATGGTCTTGTATGGAGAGTAAAAGAAAAAAATTCACTAACTAATGTTCAAGGTGTAGGGATGCCATTATAGATAATAGAGGATGGGATATTTTTTGGTTCTTTAATGGGAATTAGGATAAGGATGTGCCAGTGTCAAATCCTTGGACATTAGATGTTGGAAATCTAGTGGCCCCTGATGTCTTCATCGAACCATTATTGATCAGGTTCCTAGCTAGGAGATATCATGCAAAGACGTACATAATAAAAACACCAAAAGGGTTGGTTATGGTAGATTTAAACAAAGAGTCCATTATTGCATGAATTTTGGTTTGGATAGGAGGCTTTGTAACAAATCAACCGGATCAAATTGGAAGAAGAATAGAAGAAGGGAAGAAGGATCATAAGGAGTGACGAGGTACCTAGATACCAGAAAAGATGTTCAAAGGAGGAAAGCATGATATTTCATCTTTTGATCATGAACCATTTGAATTGGTAACATTTTATCACTACTTTGTGAGAACCTGCCATGCCCTGTGTCAAATCTTAGGAAAAGATGCACATAGAGAAAGGTTGCTTATAAATTTGATGATGATGATGATGATGATGATGGCGATGAAAATACAACATCCTATTGTTAATGAATAATATAATTTTTCTACATTTATTCATAACTAGTTACATGAGGGGATGTTAAGAGTACAAAGAAATCAATTGGTTCTAAATTTCAATTATTACTTTTTATTATGCCATCTCATTATTTTCCAAAATAGGACAATTTGGAGTCTAAGTATGAAATTCACTATATTTGACAAGAAAAGAGACCCATGGCCAATACAAAGATGGACACAGATTTGGGACATGAGGTCCAGCTACTCTAACTATGTGACTTTTCATGATCATTTTGTGATGAAGATCCTAGGATGGTGTGGTTTGTCATACTAGAGGTTCCCACCCACCATCATGCAACTATTAAGGGCTAAAGATTTGAAACCTACTGATAAGCCAGTGCCAGAAGATTCTTTCACCCATAATTTTGGGAATTTGTTTAGTTATGCTAAGTACATAATGATTAGAGTATATGGTTGCCCCCAGAAACCACGTAGGTTGCCTAGAATTGTTCCTCGAAAACTTGCATTCATGGAGTTTATGTGGCAATTAATGTTGATGAAATAACAATAGGTCAAACCAAAAAGGAAGCAAATACATCTACCCTAGTTTAAAATATTCTATGATTTTGTAATTGATTGTGATATGTTGGAAAAGTTGCAATAATTCATGAAAGCTATGTACCATTTCAAGAGTGGTAGGGTGAGGGATTATGAACTTGAGGTTTACATAAATTTCATGAGAACAAGGATGAAAAGGAAGCCTTATTTTCATCAGATATTTTTTTTGAAGATATCATCAAAAATTGTTGAGATATTGGTGAAGCTTTGAACAAGAGAAAAAAATGGATTATTATGATAAGATTAGAAAATGATAGAAGAAATTGCGACCCAAGTTTTATGGGTTTTTATGCAAAGGTAGGTAATGAGATTCAAAGAATTAATTATATGATTGACAATTTTGAATCACTTTGTGTTCAAACACTTGCTAATGCACCTCTAGTAGAAGAAAGGTTTGAGCTACCAGTAAGGAGGCAAATATTGACAAAGGGAAGAGAATTGTAGAGGAATGTGGGCAAGTGTCACAATGCCTACTTAAAATGCTTAGGATTGAGCCTCAACATAATTTGGTAATACAAGAAGTGGGTGAGGAGGAAGGAAAAGAATCAAAAGATATAGCAAGTCACGTGTTGAGAACCAAATTTGAGTAGGAAATTAATCCACCACTTCCCCCTTCCTAAGTGGTGACAATGAGGAACAAGGAGAATAGGAAGAAGATAGGACAATGCTACCAAATTTTATTCCTATGGAACAAGTTGAGGATGAACAGATGATTGCAAAAATGCAATTCATTGTTGAAGATGATTTCATCAAATATCTTGAGTTTAGAATCTTTTGGTTACAAATGAAACTAAAGAAATCTTTAGAGGAAGAGGTATCACACAACAAACATGATGACATGACATAACTCTTGAAGAGAAAAGGAATATGGTGAAAGAAAGTGGAATTATTTTGGTTCCATTTGGGATCTTAAGGAGGTTTTCTTACCGGGTCAGATTAGAAAATAAGATCCTATGTTTATTGCAGAATTTGATAGTGTAAGAGGTGTAAGGTGAATTGGATATAGCCCTACCCTCAAAGAATTGACACAATGGAAAAAGGCATTGAGGATAGATAATTCAAATGTACTCCATGGTGTAGAGGAAATAATGGGAAATGCAATGGTGAGAAGTTTGAATGATACTTCTGCACTAGAGGTTGCCACTACCACTTTGCATGTAGTAATGTTTGCTCAGGCTGCAGCAGAGGACCAACAAAAGAGAATGGATAATCTAATGAAAAGACATGTCAGTTTGAATGAGGCATACAATAATACTTATATGCAAAATATGAGATTAAAGAAAGCTCTAGGAATCATTGAGAAACCTCTTGCTCCTGAAGGCACTGTAGTTGTCTACCTCCCTCCTACAATGACTCACAAAGAATCTTATACAGATGAAGTAAGCATATTGAAGGGAAAGCTCAATAGTAATGTAAGCAAATTAGATGCCATGGATGAAACATTGCACCATGATAGAAAAATTACAAAGGAGAAGGCTACAGATGTCATGATAAGCACTTTGAATCATATGTTTTGAAAGATACTAGGCAAGGTTGAAGAAGTGCACAAAGGATATTATGCAATTCTACAAGTAAAGAAATAGTTTAAATAGATGATATTGGTATTGAAACTACTTTTTGAAAGGTGGCAGCCCAAAATTCACATATTCAACACCCTAGTTCTGTCCACACAATATGCATCAACAATTCCTCCTTAGATATAACCTATAAAAAGATGATCACTTTGTTAGTTGAGGAATTTCCTTTTATTGAATCAAAAGAGCAACTGATAAAGAGAAAATTAGAATTCTTTCAGTTCCTGACACACTAGTCTCTCCTAGAGATACACAACAATGATGGAAATTTGAAGGACTTTGAAGATTGTAGAAATGAGTTTGAAATGTGTGTGCCACTGATTATTTCCATGGTAGATGACGGAAACATATTACAGATGGGTGTCTTAATAAAACGTTGGATAAAATCATAGAGGTGAATATAGGCTATAGAAAATTCATCAATGATACTAGAGCCATCCTTGATAATAGAACCATGGAAATCCTTACTAAAGTAAAATAGCTCCAAGAATTCTTCTAGCTTGATGAATTAACAATTATTGAGTGGCACAAGCAATATTGTACATGCAAAGCATGAAGGCATAGATGTCATATAGGGAGGGATAGACTATATTCTAGATACAATTCAATTATATATATAGGGACCTTGTCAAATCATGTAGATCATGGGTACCCTATGAAGATTCAAAGCAACTAGTTGTTTCTAAAATATAGACTCTTCGATCAAGCAAATTTCAATGTCTTGGTCATTCCACAAGGCCTATTTTTAGTTGTTCTTGATCTCCTTTATTTATAATTTATACACTTTATACCTCACCACCTACCACCTCATCAACAAATTTTAGCTTCAGTGAAGTAGCTAACAAATATGACACATCAACATGCTATGTCAGCAAGCCCATGCAACAACATTTTTGAGTAAGAAGACGATTATATTTACATTTCCCTCCTTAGGGATGCAAATATTTTTTGTCATATATGAAGATGTAAAGGTACCATGGCATATTCCTATTTCAATGAATCAAATTTTGACACAGATGCAATTGGCCCAAAGATTTTTTTCTCCCTTCTTTTCTATAAAAGGGAATTCAAGGCCATTTGCAAAGGGTTCTAGAATTTCTAGTTTTCTGTAACTAGGCAAGTAGATTAGAATGTTTTTCAGTCTAAGTAATAGAATGCTATTAACCAACGAGAATTAATTATTTTACATGAATGTATCAACCACTCCATATGAATTAATAGAAATTACTCCAAATTGTCTCCCATTTTGTGTTCCTTTGATGTGCATGAACTGTTTCCAATTAAGATGGAATAATTTGTCTCTGTAGATTTAGTTGTAGATGTGGAATATCTGCAAGTTTCTTTTAACAAAAGGATTAAATTTTGTAAGTATGTTTCAGATGTTTTGAGAACACAATGGTGATTAGTAAGTACAATTTGGATGGATTAACAAGCTCCTATTCATGTTAGGTATGATTATGAATGGCTTAAATGGTTGATTTATCATATAGATATGAAATGCTTAAAGTTGTTACAAATTTAACTTCGTTACCCTAAATTAGACACTAGTCTTTGAAGGCTTGAGTGAATTTCATAAACCATTCCAATAATATTGAATTCATTTCCCCTTTAGTATTAGTAGGAGTAGGATTAGAGTTAGAATTTACTCTCAATTGTGCAAAGTTGTGTTAAGTAATCATAGATCTAGCCAACTCAAAATTTAATATAGGCTGCTTGGTTGAAATTTATTGAGAATCATCTACATTTATGTAATATTCATTGTAATTTGGTTCATATCCTTGAATATTGCAAAGGGTTACACCCCTAGGTCTTACAGAGCCGGAAGAGTAGGAGATTCTTCAACACTTAGTTTGAGATCTCATTCGTTGCCCACTAATCCAAAGATCTGTTGAATGAAATAGACTAGTTCAAAGGAATTCTTCAAGCAATCAATTGGAAAGACCAACATGCCCCTTTGTAATAAAGACAAAACCAAGTAATACAAATGAATAGACAGAGTTAAAAAAAAATCACAATTTAAAGGTAATTTCTCTCCAAACCCTAATTTAGCATATTTCAATCATTTCATCATAACTTGAGATAAAGAGATTTGGTTTACATGTCATTTGTTGTGTTATAATAATGATTAATCTCTCATTCTTGTCAAATTCTCTTTGATATGGTGTTTTTTAATTAATGACCCTATTGGAAGCATTTTTCATCACTACTTTGATAACTCAATGATGAATGGATAGTACCAAATAGGTACTGAGAGGGGGGGGTGAATCAGTACAAACAAAAGCCTCAATCTTAAACTAGTTTGTCAGCAGACACTGTGCTTAGGTAGACAAACAATAATACCGGTTCTCAAACAAAGTACAACCGGCAAAACCCAGAATAACTGAGACAAGCATAAACCAGTTGATAGTTATCTTTTCATACAATCTAATACTTCATTCCATTTCACCCTAGTGCATGAGTAGGTAATCTATCATAAAAGATATATATATATATATATATATATAAACAGCTAGATCAACATGATTCACCGCTTGACAGAAAACAACATAGCATCACATGAAAGAGACATCACATATGACACACATATTTTTCACGTGGAAACCCAATTGGGAAACACCACAGTGGGGATGAATACCCACAAGCTATTTTGAACTCTTTAGAAGTCCGCTCTATTAGGAGCCTTGTCCAGTTAAGGACTAATACAATAGGTTATGTTAGGAACCGATCTTGTTAGGGATCAACCGGTTAAGGGATGGCTAGAATACCCGGTTAAGGGTTAAACCCTATTAAAGGTTACCTTGTTAAAGGATTTGAAGAACTCAATGGTTTTGAGTCACCCTGTTAAAGGATTTACAGTAAGCCAGTTAAAGCTACCATGTTAAGGGATTTCCCAACTGTTGAAGTGGTTAGAGCTCAACAGGTATTACAGTGATCTGGTAGCAGCACTCAATGCCAATGTAGATTTGCTTTAGCTCCTCTCCACCTTCTGCACTTACACTCTGCAGATATCACTTCTCTCTTTTGGTCTAGCAAGAATCACGTATCTCTTCTCTTGGATACACACACACAACTTTTGCCAACAACCTCATAAAGAAACACAACATCGACCTTATAGGAAATAGATAGGTCAGTAGCTTAAACCCTAAACCCTAAACCTATTAGGTTAATCAATTCAAACGGTTCAATCTTGACCATTGAGCACATTGCATTAAATGCAACAGTCTTGAACCAATCTCAAGATGTTCTCCATCGTTCGTTTTCCACCAATTTCATGGCGGCTGATAACCCATCACACGTTATCATCGTTTACAGACTTCACACATTCCCGAGGTATATAGGGACAATCTCCTTCATGCAAGATCCTTCACGCACACAAGGCTGACTTGGCAACACGATCTGTTCTTCGTTACAATGCTAACTCATTACACAAAGTCACCAATTGAGTCACACAAGCTTGAGGCACTTCAACCGAAAACCCTGAAGTTGAGACTACCAACCGGTAGTCATACAAAGCTTCCATGTGTTGGTTCCCATAACCACATGCCGGTTCTCCTTAAGCAAACACACCACTTCACTTTGGCACAAATACCGGTTCATAGTGTTATACCGGTTCTCACATATACCGGTTCTTGGTAACATACTGGTTCTCACATATACCAGTTCTCTCCTCTTCGGCATATTGACATCAATGACAACATACAATGTCATCATGTCTTCATACCGGTTCACATAATGCCAACATACTTTTCATAGTTTGATGTGGTATACATGATACCCTCTTTCTACATACATAATGAGCGGGCTGAAATAGGGGGATGCATATATCTACCCTCAAATTTCATTACTCTTATTAAGCATTCTAAGTGATTTTGATTTCACTAACAAAGTGGTTTTACAAAATGCCTTTCCTAATATTGTATTGTAGGTATTGCTACATTGGGTACATCATTCAACATCCTCATGAGTATCCTTTACATGAATGTTTACTTTTCTATACTTTATCTTGCAAATTCATGCAGTGTCATATGACTGCTAAAATTGGGGCTAAATGTGGTGTCATAAATTATAATCCTTAATCATGAGCCCAATTTCACACTCCCCTTAGCACTTTAATTTTCCACTCCCCTATAAATTTTTAGGACCATTTCTATCCTTGAGTTTAACCCTCAACTCAAGAAGATGAGTCCTATCTTATTCTAAAATTCAAACAAAAAAAAATCGTATTAAATTATTGTCAAATAAAATTAGGTCTGAATCCAATATAAGGGCCTTAATATCTCACATCATTCTTTTTCAAGGCTTATTTTGGTGGGTCTATGCCAATTTGCAAACTTGATGACAAAATTTCTCAAAATTTTGGGTATTTTAGCGTCGACGTTAACATTTCAAAATTTGGTCTTAGATTTTGAATATGACAATTTTATGTCATCTTTTTATCAATTTAAAGCTTGTAACTTATATATAATCAAGTAACTCTCCTCATTTTTGATATGCACTTTTTACATGATATCCTTATGATGTGAATGATTGCCAAAAGTGAGTCTATATGTTTGAAAATCTGAGAATTAATTAGCAACATCAAATATTCATCAATTATTAGTCATTTATCATTCATCACAATGGAAGCTTCCAGGAGTGTTGGAGGATGATAGGGAACCACTAATTGATGTTTGATTTGTACCTCTCCTTAAGGGTTTTGTATGATTTCATGTTATTATTGCATTTCTAAGTTTTAGCTTCATATCTGATATTCCTTATTCATGTTCAGGTATGTGATTCATGTATTCTTGAGTTGATGTAAGTATCACATTTAATTGTATCATCTAGGTTTCACTCTAATACATTTGAGAGGGGCTTTTGTTTATGTTTATGAAATTATTTTCTCACCACAATCTTAGACATGCTTAATATTAAGAGCACACTCTTTTGTTTAAGATCCAACTTGGCTATCCCTAGATGTGGAAATCACCAAATGGGGGCTTTACTAAGGCAAGCCCCTATATAGCCACAACACAATTTTCTTCCTCTTTTGTGCATTTGCAAGTTTATATGTGGGCTACAAATCAAGTTTGTTAGAGAGTTCAACAAAAAATGCTTGGTGTATGGTAACTAGTGCCATAATCCTGACAAATTGGCATAAAATTTGGAGGGGAAGTAGTTTCAAGGGTTATGAGACTAGATATGACACTCATTTTCACCTTGACACCTACAAAGACTATGGTTCCTAGCACATATGACCACCAATTCTAAGCTTTGTTTGTTGTTATAGGTGCATCTCAGTATCATTGTTCCATTTTTGTACTTACCTGTAGGTTTATGTTTGTCCATTAGTTTGTTTTACTAGTTTATGTGATCATTTATGCAATCATTAGGATCTAATTATCTCACATCTAAGTCAATCAATCAATATTTCATGCAACAAAGGAATAGAGCCCAGGTTGCTTGACTCTCTTTGAGTAAGAGTTATTCAAACATAACACCTTTGTGTTTTGTATTCCAATGTTTTATGAAAGAGGGTTTGGTTATATTTAAGCTAATATGAGTTTTCATCTCTCTTTCATCATAATTAGATTTAAAAACCAAATCAACTCAAGATCTAATTTACTACAAACCCACAACAAATTGCTCATAGTTTAGGAACCCAAATAGAAACTCCATAGATATGTTTTGAGTGCTGAAGAAGATATCAACATTTCCACACTTGGTAAGGTTACAAATAACCTCCTCCAACCATACAAGGACCATTTATATAAATTTATAATTGCCTCCATCCAAAAAACCCTTGAACAATAAACATTTGATAGATCTATAAAACTATATATTTTTGTTAACATGCAAAACTCACAAAACCATCCATGCAAATATAAACCCATGGGCACATATAGATATCATAGATTTGAAAACACTAAATTTGTTATCTAAAATAATTTAACATCATATATGCAAACCCACATATTTAACATGAATCTACAAAATGCATAGATCCAAAATAACGTGAATTTAAAATGTATGCAAGTACAAATTTCCAAAAGGAATAGATGAATGGCAAAGAAATCTAGTCCACCAATAGACCAATTGCACAACCATTACAAAGTACATGCAAACAAAAGAGCCATGTTGTTTGAGAGCTTCTAGGTCACCTAAAGAACAAGTCCATAACCAACTTGAAACCAAATCCTAATCATCTAGTGCTTTCAAGAATATTAGGGGCCTAAACCATGAACCAAACTTATGCACTCCTTATAATAGTCAACACAACTAGGGCCTTTCCATGTGAACAAGATGCAAAACACATACACCTAACATGAACACTCTTCTATTTTAAATTATCATATGATAAAGTAATAGAGCCACCATGTTAGAAGTTATTCACATGAATAGGAATTTCAAGTCACAATAATGTAACATGCTTACACGTGACTAGTTAAATACACCCCAAGATTGAGAAAAGGGGGGTGAATCGGTCTTGATAAACTCTTAACAATTTATAGAATAATTTTAATTCCAAAATACCTTAAACTGATCAACAACAATGAAAGATAAAATAGTGAACACACATGCACAAGATAACACTAGTTTGCATGGAGAACCCAAGAAGGGAAAAACCATAGTGAGAGTTGACTCACACTATATGCAATATATATTACAATGTTTGTTTTAGGCTCACTATCAAGGAAGCTCACTACTCTTTGATGGACTTATAGTCTGAGGTTCACTTCCTTTGAGCAAGATACAAAGGACTTGTAGACTGAGACACACTACTTGATAAAAAGGTAATTTGAATTATAAAGTATATGACTTCAACATCACATCATCTAACAATGTCTCTCTAATGTTGTTGCTCTTGACTCATTGCCTCAAGCAACCTTTTGAAAATTTAGCTCTAATACTTTCACTACACACAACTGCTACCTCAAATTCACGTCTTTTCCATCCATCTTAATCCACACCCTTGAAAATGAAATGATATTCTATATATACCGTCTACACCATTACAAAATATCAATTAAGTTGGCCCAAATAGGGGAAAGAAGTGATCCCAACAAGTTGGCCACCAAAACATAATTGCAGTGAAAGAAACCCTATCAGGAGATAGAGAGGACCTAAAACATCATAACATATCATCCAATGTAATCACAAACATCACACACATTCGAGCACATCCTCTAAAGTTAACAATAGGGTAACAAGTAGGAAAAATGTGTAGCACATAACTAGTTGTCCCAAAAAA
The DNA here is from genome assembly GCF_030272615.1 of Cryptomeria japonica. Taxonomy (NCBI): domain Eukaryota; kingdom Viridiplantae; phylum Streptophyta; class Pinopsida; order Cupressales; family Cupressaceae; genus Cryptomeria; species Cryptomeria japonica. The sequence goes on from NC_081410.1 coordinate 264,675,466, forward strand.
ACATCCTCCAAATGAATTAACTCAATGTGGATCCCTACAATGCATAATAGGGCCTAAATATATCTCAACACACTCCAATGTTGGTGCAAACCCCTAGGATAAAAGCATGAGAAAGAAAACAAGCCCTGTCAACAAGATAACTGCAAACAACCTTGAAAACCAACATCAGGAACAATGCAGCACCAAATAGATCATCCAACATCATGAAAACCAAATAAAGGCATTCCATAAACCCTTGACAACATCCCCATACACTTTTTCCACATGATCAAGAATATAAAAGCTAGAAAAGACAAACTGATACATAATTCTTCATTACCAGAATGCCAGGAAACACAATCATGATATAAAACCTTGATATCTACCCACTTCTGGAACACTTCATCACTTAAAATTTGAACTAAGATACTGCACAAACATTACACACATGTTTATTAAGCCATATCCCTAGATACATCAATGTGGAGCATTCTCCAAATTGTTAGACAACTCAGATAACCAAAGGACAACTGGGAGGGGGGGTGGATGAGTCTGTTGTCACCGGATTATAGAACTTTAAGAATTTAAATCCTTATTACCGGAACACATAAACCAAATACCAAAATGCATAAACAAAATACCAAAATTACTAATAAAGCATTTAAACATAAACATAAATCACAGAATAGTTACCATCCATCCATAATACATGACACCAAGATTTGTACGTGGAAAACCTAGTAAAGGGAAAAACCATGGTGGGAAGCCTACCCACAATCAGATAATACTTTTGCAACAAGTATGTGATTATAGTCTGAGGGGCCTACACACACGAGAAGGCCAATAACCTAGAGCACACTTATCATCACAAAAAGGAGCCTCAATGACTACATAAACATTAGACTACAATACAGAAAGAAGAGTGAACTGCAAGTATAGCATCTCCTATGCTTGAGTACAATTCTAGTTAAGCTCAATAACAGAGGCCTTAAATCTCTCTTTCAAACCCAATTTGATCACCTATGATCAACCAAACCTTTTGCATATCATTACAACATTATTCCCACATAGATCATCCCATAACCTTTTCCTATCAACCCATGATCTACAAAGAGATCTTACATCATATTTATACCAACCTGGGACCTAAACAATTAGGTTGGCCACCTAAAAGATAATACAATAAATTCATAGCATAAACCCATAATCCAATGATCAACCAAGTTGTCTTAGGCTGAAAACAATGTAAACCAATCATTAAATCCCACCGATAACGCATCAGGAACATCCTCCAACATGTTACGGAAACCAGTCCATAACCTAGATAACACCAGACCCAAAATAACTTGCCATAAACCAAATCCAACACCACTGATGAACTGGAACATGAACAAGATAACCAACAACATCCTGAAAGCCATCTAAAAGTCGCACCAACACCACTTATCATGTGCATCAAAATATCTTCAACAAAGCTATGCTGGTAAAACCCTTACCGATGACCAAAAGCCTTACTAGAACAAATGATAGCTCCTGAGTCATCAAATCCTGAACCAACTTATTGTGATACACATCTAAATAGCATGAATGACATATCCAAACCAATTCCACAAACCAAAGCATACCATATCCTACCGGATCAATATCATAATCAACCACTCTACCAGAATCAATTGGAAATCGACAAACAACCGGTGTTGCCATCAATGCAACACATAATTAATTACTCCAAATTTCCAACAATCTCCCCCTTTGGCATTGATGGCAACACTAGATGTGAAAAAACATCCAAGTACCAAGAAATGCCAAATAGGTTTCCCCCTATGGAAGACAACCAACAATCTCCCACAAAATGATATAGCAATGAAGTTCTTGATATTTTGTTAAGATTTATTTTTCACATATATCTCTCCCCCTTTGATATCAATGCCAAAGATCTGGCTTAAAACATCAAAGAAAAATCTTAAATCCTTTGAAATATATAGCTGACTACTCCCCTTGAGTAGTAGCACCACCACATCAATCTAATATGAGTAGTAACTCGGATAATGAATATTGGACTGATATCAATCAGCATCACTCGGGTCTCTACCGGAGGGGCAGAAACCCCCAATCTGTCTCTGAAGTACTCAAATGATTCTTTAGGAAAAGGTTTAGTGAAAATGTCTGCAATTTGCTCTTTAGTGTTCACATAAACCAGTCTGACTTCATTTGCTTCCACCTTCTCCTTCAAAAAGTTACACTTGATAGATATGTGCTTTGTCTTAGAATGAAATACCGGATTCTTTGATATATCAATAGCAGCAGAGTTATCACGGTGAATAACTACCTCTTCATTATAATTAACCTTTATATCCTTCAACATTTGCTTCATCCATAAAACTTGTGTATAGTTAGTAGTAGCAGCAACATACTCAGCTTCAACGATAGATAAAGAAGTGCATGACTACTTCTTGCTAATCCATGAAACAAGTTTCTTTCCAAGAAATAAATCTCTACCGGATGTGCTCTTTTGGTCATCAACATCTCCAGCCCAATCTACATCTGTATATGCACATAATGTAAAGTCGTCATTTTTAGGATACCACAAACCATATTCAGTTGATCCCTGCAAATACCTAAAAATCTTTTTCACCACACTCTCATGATTTTCTCTAGGATCACTCTGATATCTTGATACAATACAAATTGCATTCATTATATCTGGTCTAGTCTGAACCAGATATAACAAACCACCAATCATAGATTTGTACCTAGTAGGATTTATCAATGTAGATGCATTTTTCTTTGTTAATTTCTCACTTGTAACCATAGGAGTACTAACCGGTTTACAATTTTCCATACCAAATTTCTTCAACAACTCTCTCGCATACTTAGTTTGACAAATGAAAATACCTTTATCAGTTTGAGTAATCTGCAAACCTAAGAAAAATTTCATCTCCCCAATCATAGAAATCTCAAATTCATTCTTCATATTGTTAGAGAATTCCATACACAACTTAGCTTCACCTCCAAAAATGATAACATTAATAAAGACCTCAATAATCAATATGTCATCATCATTGATCTTATAATATAAATTACTGTTAGCATTACCTTTAGTGAAATCAAGCTTCAAAAGATATTTATCCAGTCTTGTATACCAAGCTCTAGGGGCTTGTTTCAATCCATATAAAGCTTTCCTTAACCTGCAAACCATGTTTTTGTCATCTAAAAATGAAAATCCATCAGTTTTCTCAATATAAACTTCCTCTTCAAGATCTCCATTCCGAAATGCATACTTAACATCCATCTAATAAACCTTGTAATTCTTATGAGCAGCATAAGCAAAAAATAATCTCACAGCTTCAATCCTAGCTACCGGTGAAAAGGTTTCACCATAATCAATTCCTTCCTTCTGAGAATATCCTTTAAAAACCAATCTAGCTTTATTCCTCACAACTTATCCTCATTCAATTTATTCCTAAAAACCCATTGAGTTCCAATAACATTCTTATTTATAGGCCGGGGAACTAAAGTCCATGTGTTATTCTTTTCTATCTGATCTAATTCTTCTTCCATAGCTTTTATCCAATATTCATCTTTAAAAGCTTCAATTACTGATGTCAGTTCAACTTGAACAATAAAACATACCTCATCGGTTTCCAACCTTCTTCTTGTCATCACTCCTTTGCTTTTGTCTCCAATGATCTGATCTTCAGAATGATTCAGCCTTACATACCTAGGAGTCTTCTGATTTTTTGTTTCTCTGTTCTGATCTTTAGTTACTATAAAATTTTATAATACTATTGGAGTAACTGGTTCAAAATTTTGTTCCGATATAGGTGCTACCAGTTCAGTTATGATCATTTCCACTACTGGTTCTCTCTCATAAGTTTTGATTTGACTTATGTTCTGCTCGTCCACTTTGATATTATTACTCTCCACAATTCTCTGCAATCTTTTGTTATAACATCTATATGTTTTTCTTTCATTAGAATAACCAAGAAATATTCCTTCATCGTGTTGTTCACCAAAAGTGATAACCCAAGAGCACCTGCAATTGATCTATAAAGTAGCCAACTCAATCTATGAAGAACCTCAGGGCTTGGACAACATGACAAGGATATGAATCCTTCTACTCTTCAGGCTCTGCAAAACCTAGGCGGGTATACCTTTGATGCTTAGAATTAAACCTATTACACACCTATGACAGCATCAACATAAACAGATAGATCTCACCAGGGCTCTAAAACAAGTAGTTTATTGCAGATGGGCTAGATCTACACATAATACTCAACTATGCTTGAGCATGAGATAGATGAAACATTTCAAAACATAACATACACTAAAGATATTCTGATTGGATTTTAAATTGGTTTGAGAACCCCCTTAATTGCAAGATCAGTGCCTTATCCAAGGGGAACAAAATCACAAATCAAACTATAGGTGAAAACTTATACTACAAATTTATCTTAATTCTCAAGTATTCCTGCATTTAATGCCTTGCATAAATGCATTACTCAGCTCATCCACAGAAAATATCAGATCCAGAAACATAATCTCATTATTCATGATTTATTACAGAATTTAAATTCTTCCTTGAAGAATCCCTGCAAACAATCACATCTACCTCCTTGAGATAACAAATATCAGCCTCCTTGAGGATCTGATTTGAATATAATGAAAATACAAATCCAAAGACAAATTCTGTGTGAATTTGTGCATGCCTTACATACACAAGAACCTCCAACTAAGGACACCTATAGCAAAGAATTGAACTCTATCACTGAAAGGAAAGTCCTGCTCTGTACAATCTTAAGAATACTCAAACTTGGAAGCCATGAAAAAATGGAGCCATTCTCCAAATTTCTAGAACCCTTAAAAAATGAGAAGAATTGAGAATAAGAAGGAGAGGGAAGAAAATCAAATCTGCAACTGAAATTGCCAAGTATCTCCTCTCTAACTGAATTTCACTCCCATGGAAACTGCTCTCGAAATATACCACATTTGTTAAAATTAACTACCTGACCGGATTCCTCATTCTGAGAGCTTTCCGACAATATATAACACTTCATATTTTGGCCAAAAATACAGCCCTGGGTGAATTAATCCTTCCAATGTGCACAATCATTTAAATTTTTGAATTTTCTCTATAGTTGAAACTATATCATTAACATGATTTTAAATTTGATTTTTGCCTCTCTTTTGGCCCTGACGCTTTGCCACATGGTGGGACCTGATTGGCTGATGGGGTTGATTGGATGCCACCTCAGATGACACCTCATCACTGCCATGTCATCCACTTTGTCAGTACCACTTGGCCGCCACGTGTACACCACCTCAGCGCCACGTCATCGCCACCTAGGCACCACCTCATCACCACTGGGATGGGGCCCGCTTGCCGGACACTGACTGTACCTACCACGTCATCTCCACCTGGACTTCACCATCTTGCATTTCTCATTTCGCCATTTTGCGGCCTCTAATGTTCGTGCATCTTCAATCTCCGAAATCGCACAGACCGTTGGATCAACCCAAACTTGCTCAACCTTTACCATGCTGCATTTTCGCCAAACCATTTCGCCATTTCGTAGGGCTTAACTTGTGTGCATCTTCAGCATGCGAATCAACGCGCTTCGTCGGATCATCTCAGACCTGCTCACTGGTTAAGTCGACCTTTCTCTACAAAATTTCACCCATCTGCCTCGGGAAGCGTGCCTACGTGGGGTCCACCTAGTCATTGCTCAGTCACCTCCTCCATTGCTTCAAGATCCACACTCACGCATGGGCCCACCTTGGGCGCCCAACGGGCACCATTCGTCAAAAGCCTTGATGGCTTTGACATATTAGATGTGTAAGGTTTTGGTTATAAACATTAGAACAGTTCACTTCCCAGCGAATGTGGGATAATGCCCTTTTGCCTTGGAATGCATTTTGAAGAGTTTTTTGAGTGACTGCCTGGAAGTTTCATTTGCCAATGAGATTTGGATGAAAGTTTCTGAGGCATTCCCTAACACATGGGAAGGCTGGGCTTTAAGCATGCCAATTTGCATTCATTAAAACTTATAAAACCTTCTTCATTCCACGCAGGCCCAACGCATAGCAAGGGAAGAAAATGATTTGCAGCTGCCAAGGCATTTGCAGAAGATAATGGGTTTATTTTACACCTGAGAATGTGCATTTGCTGGAAACTTTGGATGTTAACTTCACTCCCTAAACACCACGTGGCTATTGTTTGCAATGGGCTTTTAAATCTCCAGAGCTCTACTCCACGTAGCAAGGAGGAAAACAAAAGTTTAGGCCATTTGGATTACCATTAACCAATTTGCAATTTGTGGGAATTCAATGCCTCAATCTGCATTTATTTGAAAAGTTTTGAATGCCTCCTCCAAACGCAGGGACTAAATGGTGCTGGCTTTGGCATTAACTTGGAGTTTTACATGTTTTTCATGCCACGTGAAGGGGATTTGCTTCATGGTTTTTGTAGCCTTTGAAACACCAATCATGCCACAGACAAGGGGGAGTTGCTTCATTTGTTTGATTGTTTCTATCTTTCCTATCCTCCACCATCCATGTAGAGGGAGACTTGGGCAGCACATGAGGGAGTTTGTTGCATAAAACCTGCTTAATCACATTTCTCTAACAATTTACTTATGCTAATTTGGAGTTTATTGCTGCTACTGTAGATGCTACGAAAGGGAGAGCACGTGAGGGAGGACTGTTGTTTGAGTTTCCTTTGTTAGCATTTACTTAAACTCTTCTGCAGCCCCTTCTTCAACCACACCACACTCCATCATTTCTTTAATCATTTGTATTTGCTGCTTGAAAACTTCATGCACAGAAAACCTTAAATCCTGCTCATGTCCACCTCACATGGGGAAGAAAGGAGGATTTGGCCACATGGCAGCCACTTGCAATGGTTTGAAAGTATCTGTTGCTCCCTTATGCCACGCACAACAAAGAGAGGATGGGGAGACCACGTACAGCAAGGAGAATGGGGATTTTGTTTGCTGCCCCTTTCTTTAACTTCATGCCCAGCGCCTTCTGTTGCCCCTTCTCCATCACCACATGAGCATGGGAGGATGCTAGCTATTGCATTTGTATGATTTTATTTCCTTTTAAACATGCTCTGCACCACTTGAAAATCCACGCACAACAAAGGGGGAAATTGGCAAAGTTGTGGAATTTGGCTCTTACCAGCCATTGCATAATTTTATTTTTTTTGAAAAAAGCTTGGAACCTCTGATATGCTACTGTAGAACATTCAACATTGAATAAGCCAATATCATTAATCACTTCCTCGATTATGTCTAGGGGTTGAAATGCCATGAAATGAAAACATTCTGTCACACAATTAATGCGCGGGCATGAGTCAAGTTGGGCCCCAAAGTGGGTCCGGCTAAAAAAAATTCGTTTTCATGCAACTGACCTCTGAAATATCTCACGGACATCAAACACACCTCTAGAAATGATCGGCATTGTGTTCGGATCATTAAACTAAGTTTCGCGACTTTTAGGCAATTACGCCACATTTTCGCATTTAATCGCGAAGACGTAATTTTCAAACCTGTCAAAACACCTTTCTGGATCTCGCCATCTGACAGGCGTGTACTCTGATATACAAGGATGAACTCTACCAAACTATTTCTCAAGACAAGTCCCGAGAAAAGAGATATTAATTTTTGAAAATGCCCAACTGGTTTTGTTGACACTGCGAACCTGATGAAGTCAATGTTTTGGCAAAACATGATGCCTTTCTCAAAAATATCAAACAACCTCCGTAAGCCCTCAAATTTGAAACATAGGTAAATTGAAGTACATATTAAAACTTGGAAATCTCATTTTGACCAAAAGTCTGACTGGATGCAAATGGCGCACTCACGAAAACAACTACTTTAACTGATAAAGCACTGAAAGTACGGATCACTAAAAACGATGACTCAATGAACCCTTTTGAAAACCGATCAAACGGATTGGCAGAGGCTTGAAATTTGAAACATAGCTCATCATTTATACCAGCATTAACCTAGAAGAAACATTTTATCATAACACTCACTGAGGCAACTTTTACACTTATGCGAAATAGGGCTCCGACTAGCTGTCGAAACAGGGACTTGCCAAAACACACAAACTACAAATGGATTTGACTTGGAAAACTGAGAAAATGGATTCATCAAGACTTGAAATTTTTCAGACTGACTCACATTTATGCATATAATTGAATCCATTTTGAATTTCCTCATGACAATCAGCAGGGAAAAAGATACAAACACCCAAAGTAGGCTACTCAATAAAATCTGCATTTGTGCCTAAAATGCACTTTCAGCTCACCCCTCAAAATGGGTACCTCATAAACTTATCCAAACTGAATTCTGAAAGTTGCACATCACTGAATAGGCCAAATGAAATGTGTAGGACATGAATCCCGAGCCTTACCCTCTGAAAATCAACCGGCTCCATTTTGCCCTCTCGCAAACTAGGCCATTCAAACCGACTCATTTGGAAATGCAAAGCAAAAATTCGAATTGGGCCTCTAAACTTGACTCAATTTTAATGAGTCCCAACACATCACATCTAGAATCAAACTTTCCAATGGAATCGTCTCTTTTGATATAGCATTTACTACCAAAGATCTTGAAATACTTAACTATTGGTGTATGACCAAACCATAACTCATAAGGTGTCTTACCGATATCTCATTTGATATGAACTTTGTTGAATGTGTATATCGTCATGCTTACAGCTTCTCTCTAGTAGATATAAGGCAGATTAGCTTCCATCATCATCATTCTAGCTGCATCCAAGCTAGTTATGATCTTCCTTTCCACAACTCCATTCTGTTGAGGTGTCTGAGGTGCAGACAACTATCTCCTTATCCCATTCTTCTCACAATAAATGTTAAATTCACCGGATGTGAATTATCCACCCTAATCTGACCTTAAATATTTAATCTTCAATCATGTCTCTGTTTCAACTTTAGCTTTAAAGATTTTAAACTTTTTGAATGCTTCAGACTTCTCCCTTAGAAAAGTAACCTACATCATTCTACAATAATCATCAATGATTAGCATGAAATATCTATCACCCTGAAAACTTTTAATTCTTGTAGGACCACAAATATCAGTATGAATAAGATCAAGAACATCATTAGATTTGTCTTGTATGCTCTTAAAAGAAATCCTGACTTGCTTTCCCATTTGACATTCCTTACATATCGGATTATAGGGCTTTACAATCTTAGGTATATCTCTAACTGCCTTAGTAGAACTGATCTTCACAATGCAATCAAAATTCACATGACACGACCTCTTATGCCATAGCCAACTCTCATCAATTTGTGCAATCAAACATGTCTTCTCACCGGAGTTCAAATATTACCTTTAGTCTGTGTACCGGTTGCAATTTCCAAACCAGATCTATTGATAATCTTGCATTTTCCATCCTTAAACTATAACTGAAATCCCTTGTCCACGAATTGTCCTACACTCAAAAGATTATGCCTTAAAACTTCAACATAATAAACATAATCAGTGTTATGCTTACCGTCCAATGATATTGTTCCTTTTCCCTTGATCATACATGCTTTGTCATCTCCAAATCTAACCATACCATCTGTTGGGTCTCAAATCAACAGATTGGATAGGTTCTAAGGAAATGCCAACTCTTATGATCAAACCCTCCAATTGACTTGGCCAACTTATAGAGTGAACCTATTTGGTTACTAACTCTCTCACTTTAGGCTCTGCAGGACCTAGGCGGGTATACCTACTCACTAGTTGTTCCTTCAACTAATGCTTTTTATAGCAGATTTAGTGTCTTAATCTGATATCTCCTAGTCTCAGAATGGCATAAGTTTCTTAAACAAACTGATTTCAGATGTGTGTATTGATCTATGTATCTTACAAAAGTATATATGTTACACTTTGGCTAAATTACCTACTATACCTACTCTACTAATCCTAATGCGTAAAGGTAAAGGGTAACTGGTATGGTTAAAGGGTTTGTTTACAAATGATTAGTGCCTTTCCTCCTATTTGGGCTACAGAGTCTTATATTTCTTCAGGACTTATTGTGTAAACTTATGAGACAGTTTTTAATCCCACCACCTCTCGATGAGTCTATCAATTACTGTTTCTTATGAGCTCTACTTCAATGTCTATATTGTAAACTGCTTGAATGAATTTAACCCTAACTTTTAAGAGACCATCCAAGGAAGAAATACAAGGAACAATTACAATTCACGAGTAAATCTTTTTGATCCAAATCTAATATATAAAACACAAAATTTTACTGGAAGAACACGAATAACCTTATCCACTTTTAGATAATATCATAAGCAACTGCCTTCTAAAAATATGTTAACTCTCAACACATATGAGAAAGAAAATGCAACTGGTTATTTTTGATAAAAAGTTAAAAAGTACAAAATTGCCTCCACCTCCTCTATCTCTATTCTCTTTTTTCTCTCTTTACATTTTACATCACACATATATATGTGTTTGAATGGTTTTCATACCCCTTTGGGTGAAAAGACACCCCCCTTTTAAATAAAAATAATTCCAAATCCCGAAATTGCCTTAGTTTATGTAATTAATTGTCACTTTACAAGTTGTTTAGGCATATTAGAGGTATTTTAAGGCTATTTTATGGGTATATAATGGATAAATGGTCTTTAAATGATGTAAATACCCCCTTTGGTGCTTCACACTCCATTTTTTATGCCCATTATTGTGTTTATGTTATGGTTTCATATTGTGCAACAAATATAAAATATATTACTTGTACCTATTCAATATATATATATATATATATATATATATATTTAGAATTTTTCTTGCTCCTTGTCTTGGAATTTGGAATTCTAAAAATTGCAAATTTTAGGGTTCCAACACCATCATCAAATTATTGCATAGATAAGAACTTCCTTTTATCTCCAGTCATATGATGTCAACATCCACTGTCAATTACCTATTCATCTCTATCTTCAATGCCAGCAGCAAGGGCCTTCTCTTCAGGTACCAAATCATCTTCCTTGATAGCCAAAAATACCCATTCATTTCCATTGCCAGATCCACTAGCTGAATCTTGTGTCGGTTCAACATCAGAATCAGTCACACCTTCCTCATTCACATAGTAGCATGATTTGTCTTTGTTTTTCTTGTACTTATGTGTGTTCTGATAATCATGGTTAGGCCTAAAAGATCTTCTAGCTCTTTCTTCAAATCTTGAATTCCTTTCAGGACATCTAGATGCAAAATGACCTATCTTATTACATGCAAATCATTTAAAAGATGATTTTCCTTCACACTTACTTCATGTTGGTCCTTTAGGTACTCTTCTAGCAAATAAGGCTTCAAGTTGCTCAAACTCTTCATCTTCTTTCTTGATATCCTCTAGTTCCTTCACATATAAATCTTTCCAATCACTCTTGTCGGTAGATGATGTAAATGCATGAAAAGCAGGTTCTGATTTAATAGCTTCAAAAGGTCCAAATTCCTCAAGCTCAAAAGCAGATAATTTCCCAACCATGGTATCCCTATTAACTGAGGTGTTTGCCATAGTTCTCAACTCATTAATTGCAGTAGCCTTCATCTTATAAGATGGTGGCAAATCTCTCAGTACTTTAGAAAGTATTTCATCTTCACTCAGAGATCCACCACAACATTGAATTCCCAAAACAATCTCATTAACTCTCTCCATAAAAGCAGTAATCCTTTCATCTTCTTCCATCTTCATATTTTCATACCTTACCCGGTAAACATCAAGTTTAGCAATTTTAACAGTAGGGTCACCTTCATTCAGAGTCTCCAATTTATCCCATATAGCCTTTGTAGTTGATTTGTCAGTTAGTCTCATAATCTGTTGATCAGAAAATGCACACAAAAGGGCTTCTCTAGCTCTACAATCATTCTCAAGCTCTTTATCTAGATCAGTCAGACGAGGATTGTTAGATGCCAGATTAAATGATGTAACACCATTCTCAGTGATCTCCTAAATCTCCTTTCTAAGACATCTCAGATGAGTCTCCATCTGAATCTTCCATACCATGTAATTTGTTCCATCAAGCCTAGGAATTTCTCTTTGGAAAACAACAACATATGAACTAGATGAACTTGAAATGCTAGATGCCATTAGGTCTTCCTCAAGCGGTTAAGCTTCTGCAGAGAGGACCAGGATTTGATACCAATTGTTAGACAACTCGGATAACCAGAGGGCAACTGAAGGGGGGGGCATGAATCAGTTGTCACTGGATTATAGAACTTTAAGCATTTAAATCCTTATTGATGGTATGATGAACGAATAAGTATTTGGTCAACTACTGAGAGAGGGGGTGAATCGGGAGATAGAAAAACTGATACAAACTTCACCGATCTAAAAAATCAATCTCTCAAAGTAAACTTAGAACTAATAATGTAATACCTCTGTCAAGATAAAAACTCATAGGATAAACCGGTTGACTGTTACAATAAATTAATAGTCAACAACTTCTTCATTTCTCAATGCTTCTGATTATCATTACTTATCAAAATAGTTAATTAGTTAAGTAAATCAACCATGAAAACATTACCACAAAAACATTCACCACTTGACACAAATATTTTTGACATGGAAACCCAAAATAGGTAAAAATGACAGTGAGATGAAACTCACAAGATAACTATCAGAACTCTTCTGAAGTTCACCCTATTAGGAGCCTAGCCTATTAAAGCTTTTACAAAAAGTCATGTTAGGATTTGATCCTGTTAGGAATCACCCAATTAAGGGATTGACTAAAAATGCCTTGTTAGAAGCAATACCTTATAAGGAGTAACCTCGGTAGAGGATTTTAAAATCTAAGCTAATGGATCACCTTGTTAGAGGATTTGAATAACACCAAGCTTGTTAGAGCTTACCAAGTTAGGGGATTTCAATTATGTTGTGATTGTTAGAATACAACGAGAGTTTGTTGATCTATCTGAATAGCACCACACTTGCTTGATCAGAGCCATTTCATGATCCCATCTGCCTTTACTCAAACTATAGATACATCATCCGGTTCGACAACCACACACTCAACTAATCTATGCTCACTCTTTGCCAACTCGTTAAACTAAACAACTTTATCGACCTTATAAACAAATCAATTAGGTCGGTAACACAATAAAAACCTAATTCTCATAGAGATTACAAACAAATCGGTTCAAGTATGACCATTGGATTACATAGCAATCTCTGCACATCAATCAAGAAAACCTTGATCGCTCCTTGATCACCGCTTCATCGAACTTAGTAACTCATCACGCGCTTTGCATTAGATGCAATACATTTTCTCATTCCCTAGACAAAAACCATTACAACAACTCGCCAAAATCTCTTGGAATTGTCTTCATACAATAATCACATGTGTCATAATCATTACTGCTCATCATCAGATCATAAACCAATATAATCAATTAACCAAACTTAATCGGTTAGGGTTTATAAAAAATAATAGGTAGGGTTTACCGGTTACATCAATAGACAAGGTTTACACTAGTTACTGGTTCACTCCACAAATTCTTCCTACCGGTTACAGTAACAATATTACAACAATATCAACAATATCATTACTGGTTAATTGATATCAATGATAACATAACATATCATTAATGCAATCTTCATGCAAATGCCAAAAATCTCCCCCTTTGTCATTGATGGCAATACAAATATCAATACCATTGATTGCTGCATGATTGTGAATTGGAATTCTAGTTTACATTACCAAGTATTCACCATGCTCTCCATGTCTTCAGCTTGTCGTTGGTTCTCCTTCCCATAATCACATAATTCTTCTCCCCCTTTGACAACAATGTCAAATTTAAAGTAAAACATGTAATGTCAAATTTCACTGTGCATCATCAACAATCTGCAACTTGATGCTTCCCCTGTGGAATAAATCCACTTCTACACCAATCCATCTGTAAAATTATGCAAGTAGCTCCAAAACCGATGTAATCTACATCATACTTAACTGACTTCATGAAGAGGGACAACCCCTAGCTGACTTCTAAGATACTCAAAAGTAGTCTTAGGCAGAGGTTTAGTAAAAATATCTACAAGTTGCTCCTTGGTAGAAACATGCTCTAAGATAACATCTTTACTCTGTACTTTTTCCCTCAAGAAATAATACTTCAATTCAATATGCTTGGTTCATGCGTGAAAAACAAGGTTCTTGGAAATATTTATAGCACTTGTATTATCACATAAAATCTTTATAGGTTCTAAAATCTTCATCTTAAAACCTTCCAAAATGTGCCTCATCCATATAGCCTATGTACAATTCATGTAAGCTGCAACATACTCAACTTTAGTAGTAGATTGTGAAGTACAACTCTGGTTCTTACTACTCCATGAAACAAGTCTTCCTCCAAGAAAAAATGCTCCACCGGTTGTGCTTTTCCGGTCATCAACATTTCTTGCCCAATCTACATATGTGTACACCTTCAAGTCAAAATTTCCTCCATAGGGATACCATAACACATAATCAACAGTACCTTTCAAATATCTAAAAATTCTTTTGGTTTCTATCAGATGTGTTTCCTTAGGATTCTTCTAGAATCTAGCAACTATGCCAATTGCACGAGCTATGTCCGATCTATTGTGAATAACATAGTGCAATTTCCCAATCATTGACCTGTATTCCTTCTCATCAACAGATTTGGACTCATCTTCCTTAGACAACTTACAACCTGTAACCATAGGTGTCCCAACTGGTTTATAGTCACTCGTGCCAAATGTCTTCAAGACCTTTTTCACATACTTAGACTGTGTGATGAAAATACCATTCTTCATTTGTTATATTTGCAAGCCTATGAAATTTTTTATTTCTCCCACTAAAGACATTTCAAACTCATTTTTCATTTCATCTACAAAACTGTTGCTCATGTCATCATTACCTCCAAATATGATATCATCAACAAATACTTCACTGGCTAGTATTTTATCTCCTTCAGATTTGAGATAAATGTTACTATCATCACTAATTCTCAGAAAGCCTATCTTCATCAGATGTGTATGAATCCTTTCATACCATGCTCTCGATGCCTTCTTTAATCCATATAAAGCTTTATGCAATCTGCATAACATGTCTTTCTTATCAGTTAGAGCATAACCATCTGGTCGCTCAATGCATACTTCTTCTTCTAGTATCCCATTCAAAATGTTGACTTAGCATCCATCTAGTATACCTTGAATTTCTTGTGTGCTACAAATGCAAGTAAAGCTCTGACGCCTTCTATTCTTTCCACTGGTGCAAAAGTCTCACCATAGTCTTCTCCTTCTTCTTGTGCATAACCTTTGCAAAACAACTTAGCTTTGATGCGAATTACAACACCATCTTCATTCCACTTGTTCCTGAATACCCACTTAGTACCTATCACATTTTTATTTACTAGTCAGGGTACTAGCTTCCATGTGTTGTTCTTCTCAATTTGATCTAATTCCTACTCCATAGCTTTAACCCAATGATCATCACCAAATGCTTCCTTAGTAGTTCTTGGTTCAATAGTGGATATTATGCAAGAATTCTCTTTGATTCTTCTTCTGGTTAGTAATCCAGCATCCTTATCGCCAATAATTTGTTCAGGATTGTGATTCAGTCTCACATATCTTGGAATAACATGATCGTTATCTTAAGGTTCAGCTTCTTCATTATCATCTTCTTCTAAATTTATATGTTTCGATTGAACTGGTACATCAATATTTGCTTTGCCGGTTTTAGATTTCACAGTTTCTAGTTCCAAAACAAAATGCAAGGATCTTCATCCTTTTTCTCTGAACTAGTTTCTTCTGAGACTTCAAGATTTTCATCCACTCGAACATCAACACTTTCAATAATTCTTTGTGTCCGGTTGTTAAAACACTTGTAGGCCTTACTCTTGGTGGAATAGCCAAGAAATATACCTTCATCACTTTTAGCCTCAAATTTGCTAATATAATCACCTCTCTTAATAAAACATTTGCTTCCAAATATTCTGAAATAACTAACATTAGGTGATCTACCATACCGATATTCATAAGGAGTCTTGTCCTTACCTCTCTTTACCAGAATCCGGTAGAATCCGGTTCATAGTGTAGACAACTATGCCGACAACTTCTCTCTAGAAATTTTTCACTACACCTCCTTGTATCAACATCATCCTAGCAGCTTCAACAACTATCTGGTTGTTTCTCTCTGCGATACCATTATGTTGTGGTGTCCTTGGTGCAGAAAGTTGTCGTTTGATACCAATTTCTTCACAATATCTAGTGAATTCCTCATAAGTAAATTCACCGCCTTGATTTGTCCTCAAACACTTTATCTTCTTACTGCTCTCCTTCTCAGCTAAGGCCCTAAATGCCTTGAACTTACCAAAAGCTTCAGTCTTATCCTTCAAGAATATGACCCACATCATCCTTGAGCAATCATCAGTGAAGATCATAAAATATCTGTCACCTTGAATAGTTTTTGTTCTTATTGGTCCACAAAGATCCACATGAACCAAATCTAACAAATGTTCTACTGAAAAGGATTTGCTCTTGAAAGTTGAGGATGTCATCTTTCCCAACTGACATTACTTGCATAGAGCATTAACCAGTTCATCTAACTGAGGGAAACCTCTCACTGTCTTGAACTTACTCAATTTAACATTGTTATCAAAGTTTATATGACAAAGTCTCCTATGCCAAAGCCAACTATCATCTATCTTTGCAATTAAACAATTGCTGACTTTAGGATTAAGGTGAAACAAGTTACCTTTAGTTTTCTTCCCGGTTGCAATCAGTTCACCTTTGCTGTCATAGATTTTGCACATACCATTTTTAAACTCTAATGGGTATCCTCTGTCATTGAGTTGTGTCACACTCAAAAGATTATGCTTTAAACCTTCAACCCAGTAGACATCATCTGCACTACTCTTTCCATTAAGAGAAATAGTTCCCTTACCTTTAACCATGCAGGGTGAGTCATTACCAAATCTTACAACTCCACCATCAAATTCCTTCAGAGAGAGAAATTTGCTCCAATCACCGGCCATGTGATGTGAACAACCACTATCAATGATCCAATCATCAGAGTTATCCATCCTGGATACTAATGCCTTCTGGTCTGACATCTCTTCTTTAATGGCTACAAATACAATGTCTTTATTAGCATCACCATCATATTCCTCATTAGTGATACCACCATCAACAACAATAAGAGAATCTCTTTTGCCTTTACCCTTGTACTTCTTGAATTTCTCTTGTTTGTGCTCATTATCACCATTAGGACAGTTAGCAGCAATGTGTCCAATCTTGTTGCATGCAAAACATTTCAAAGGTAATTTACCTCTATATTTACATGTACCTCTAGGCAATTGCTTGGCCAACAATGCTTCAAGCTAAACTAAACTATCTTCATCATCAACTTCTCTACTGGATCTGGATTCATAACTGTGACTGGCATCTCTACTTTTCCTCACAGATGGGTTAGAAACAAAATCTCTAAATGCAGACTCAGATTTATGTACACTACCATCATAACCATTTAATTCAAAAGAAATAAGCTTGCCAGTGATGGAGTCAAGAGTTACCTTAGTTTTGTCAATGGAATTCAACTCCTAAATAGTTGCAACTCGGATAGCGTAGACCAGTAGCAGGGTTCTCAGTACCTTACTGATCACTGTGGAATCTTCCACTTTGCCTTTTGCACTCTTAATTTCACTGACTATCTCTTTTATCCTTTGACCATACTGCTGGATATTCTCACCTTCAGCCATCTGCATGTCATCAAACTTTCCTCTTAGACTCTCTTCTTTAGCAATCTTAACATGTTCATCACCACTATAAATCTCTTCAAGTTTTTTCCATACCTCATATGTAGTTTCAAGACCATGAACATCTACATACTCTGCATCAGACAAAGAACTGATAATAGCCTCCAATGCTTGATGATTTTCTTGTTGCTCTTTCTTTTGATCATCAGTCAACATCCTAGTAGGTGCAACATACTTAGTATCGACATGTTCCCAATACTGGCTTCCTAGACTCTTGATATAAATTTTCATTATATCACTCCATATCCTGTAGTTCTCTCTATTAAACTTTGGACCTTCCTTCTTCATCATGATTTGCAAGATATTTACCTCAAGTTGTTAGGCTTAGACCTTAGAGGACCTGTAATGCTCTGATACCAATTGATGGTATGATGAAAGAATAAGTATCTGGTCAACTACTGAGAGGGGGGGTGAATAAGTAGATAGAAAAACTAATACAAACTTCACCGATCTCAAAAATCAATCTCTTAAAGTAAACTTAGAACTAATAATGTAATACCTCTGTCAAGATAAAAACTCATAGGATAAACCGGTTGACTGTTACAACAAATTAACAGTAAACAACTTCTTCATTTCTCAATGCTTCCGATTATCATGACTTATCAAAATAGTTAAGTAGTTAAGTAAATCAACCATGAAAACATAACCACAAAAACATTCACCACTTGACACAAATATTTTTGATGAGGAAGCCCAAAATAGGTAAAAACCACGGTGAGATGAGACTCACAAAATAACTATCTGAACTCTTGTGAAGTTCGCCCTATTAGGAGCCTAGCCTGATAAAGCTTTTACAAAAAAAACATGTTAGGAACTGACCCTGTTAGGAATCACCTGGCTAAGGGATTGACTACAAATGTCTTGTTAGAAGCAATACCCTATAAGGAGTAACCTCGGTAGAGAATTTGAAAATCCAAGCTAATGGATCACCTTGCTAGAGGATTTGAATAACACCAAGCTTGTTAGAGCTTACTCGGTTAGGGGATTTCAATTTTGCTGTGCTTGTTAGAAAATAACAAGATTTTGTTGATCTGTCTGAACAGCACTACACTTACTTCATCAGATCCATTTCATGCTCCTATCTTCCTTTACTCAAACTACAGATACATCATCCGGTTTGGCAACCACACACTCAACTGATCTATGCTCACTCTTTGCCAACTCGTTAAACTAAACAACTTCATCAACCTTGTAAACAAATCAGTCAGGTCGGTAACACAACAAAAACCTAATTCTCATAGAGATTACAAACAAATCAGTTCAAGTATGACCATTGGATTACATATCAATCTCTGCACATCAATCAAGAAAACCTTGATCACTCCTTGATCACTGCTTCATTGAACTTAGTGACTCATCATGCGCTTTGCATTAGATGCAATATATTTGCTCATTCCCTAGACAAAAACCGTTACAACTCACCAAAATCTCTTGGAATTGTCTTCATACAATACTCATATGTGTCATAATCTTTACCGCTCATCATCAAATCATAAACCAATATAACCAATTCACCAAACTTAATCGGTTAGGGTTTATCAAAAACAATATGTAGGGTTTACCAGTTACATCAATAGTCAAGGTTTACACCGATTCTTGGTTCACTCCACAAATTCTTCCTACCAATTACAATAACAATATTACAACGATATCAACGATATCATTATCGGTTAATTGACATCAATGACAACATAACATATCATTAATGCAATCTTCATGCAAATGCCAACACTTACTACCAAAACACATAAACCAAATACCGAAATGCATAAACTAAATACCAGAATGACTGATAAAGCATTTAAACATAAACATAAATTACAGAGTAGTTACCATCCATCCATAACACATGACACCAAGATTTGTATGTGGAAAACCCGGTAAAGGGAAAAACCACGCTGGGAAGCCTACCCATAGTCAGGTAATACTTCTGTAGTAAGTATGTGATTATAATATGAGGGGCTTGCACATGTAGTAAGGCCAACAACCTAGAGCACACTGCTCATCACAAAAAGGAGCCTCACTGACTACATAAACATTGGACTACAATCCGGAAAGAAGAGTGAACTACAAGTATAACATCTCCTATGCTTGAGTACAGTTTTGGTTAAGCTCAATACCAGAGGCCTTAAACCTCTCTTACAAACCCAATTTAATCACCTATGATTGACCAAACCTTCCGCATACAATTACAACATTATTTGCACAGAGATCATCCCATAACCTTTTCCTATCAACCCATGATCTACAAAGAGATCTTGCATCATATTTATACCAACCCGGGACCTAAACAACTAGGTCAGCCACCTAAAACATAATACAATAAATTCATAACATAAACCCATAATCCAATGATCAACCAAGTCTTCTTAGGCTGAAAACAATGTAAACCAATCATTAAATCCCGCTGGTAACACATTACGAAAACCGGTCCATAACCTAGATAATACCAAACTTAAAATAGGTCGCCATAAACCAAATCCAACACCACCGATGAACTGGAACAAGAACAAGATAACCAACAACATCTTGAAAGCCATCTAGAAGCTGCACCAGCACCACTTATCACGTGCATCAAAAGATCTTCAACAAAGCTCTACTGGTAAAACCCTTACCGGTGGCCAAAAGGTTTACTAGAACAAATGATAGCTCTTGAGTCGTCAAATTCTGAACCAACTGATCATGATACACATCTGAATAGCATGAATGATAGATCCAAACCAATTCCACAAACCAAAGCATACCAGATCCTACCGAATGAATATCATAATCATTCACTCTACTAGAACCAATCGAAAACTGGTAAACAACCAAAACAACTGGTGTTTCCATCAATGACAAAACATCAATGCAACACATGATCAATTCCTCCAAATTGCCAACACAAAGTAGTCCTAACTAGTCATCAAACTACCAACATATTGCCTTAACCAAAAACATCAGTTGCAAAACATGGGCCTGAAAAATATAGTAGTGCAACATCCATAGAGAATACACATTCAATCCAAAACCACAAGAACATATCTTCAAATTTGGAGGAATTGAGAGCATTCTTCCAGACTGTCTTGAACATACTTTTCTACATTCACACACTTCATCATTTTAAGATATCGAGACACCTTCAAACATCATTTTCTCAACTAAGTGAGATACTACAACAACTTGTAGTATGCACAAGATCATCTAGAAAACATCTCTTCAACATCATGCTTCTAATCCTCATCTTAATAAGATATCATCATGATGCCATCTTTGTTATCTAATCATGAATAACAACACCATCATTGCCATAAGTACCGACATACAAGGTAGGACATCATAAAAAAGGTGGACATTCACAACACATAACATCTTCACTCATCAACCAACTGTACTAATACATTCAATGACCACACACACAATCTCTAATGTCCTTCTCAATACTAAGGGTTGACATAAATGAAAACACAGTCATCAATGAGAACAACTTGCAAAACTACCAATAATATCCCCCTTTATCATTGAGGGCAACACTCACTCAATACTAATCATTTGTACTTCATGCACTTTCTCTCCTCTTTTCACTAGTATCTCTTTTCTATGCTTTTGTCTACCACTTTGAGATCAAGGAGAAAGGGAAAAAGGGTCTTTATTTGATTCTATATTCTCTTCTCATTAACAATCTCTTCCACTTACACATGTTCTCACTATCAACAATATCCAACAACTGCCTTCTCCCCCCAAGAGTAGCAACCAAACTGCAACCTACTCCCACTAATGAGTAGACCATATTAATATAGGAGCAAAGGAAATACCTTAAGTTTCTCCCCTAGATAGGTGCACCATCTTATGCACCGAGTTAGAAGGAGAGGCAACAACCCCTATTTTCTGCTTGAGATACACAAATGTAGCCTTTGAGAGTGCCTTTGTGAAAATGTTTACAATCTGATGCTTTGTAGGAACATATTCTAATATGACTTATCTCTTTTCAACCTTCTCTCTTAGGAAATGATATGGGATAGAAAATGTGTTTTGTCCTTGAATTCATCATTGGATTCTTTGAAATATTTATAACATGTGTATTATCACACATGATAGGAATAGGCTCATTAAACACTACCTTGATATCCTTCAATGTTTGCTTCATCCATATTACTTGAGTGCCACAATTTTTTGGAATGATATACTCTTCTTTTTCTATTGATAAAGGAACCAAATCATATTTCTTACTCAACCAAGAGACTAGTCTATCTCCCCAAAAAAATGCACTACCACTAGTACTTCTTCTATCATCTACACAACCAACCCAATCAACATCAATACAAACCTTAAAAAAAATTCATCATCCTTCTTATACCACAAATCATAATCCAAAGTCCCATTCAAATATTTAAATATTCTTTTAACAACCTCCTCATGAGATTTCTTAGTAGTTAGCTTGATATCTAGCAACCACACATAATGCATGCATAATGTTAGGTATAGAAGTAGTCAAACACAATAGCCCTCCAATGATAGACCTATAAAAGGTTTGATTATCTCCCAAATATTCCTCATCCTTTCTCAAATGACGTCCAATAGTCATGGGGGTACTCACTGGTTTAGAATCCTCCATACCAAATTTATTCAATATTCTTTGACATACTTAGCTTGTAAAATAAAGATACTATGTTCTAGCCGAGCAACTTGAACTATAAGAATGAAGGACAACTCACTTATTATAGACATCTCAAACTCTTTGTGCGTCTCTTCAACAAATTATTACACACACCATCATCTCGACCAAAGACAATGTCATCAACATATACAACAACTATTAAAAGCTTGTCTTCTTTAATACTAATGTAAAGAATACTATTTGTGGTACCTTTCTTGAAACCTTGTTGCAGTAAGTACTTGTCCAAACTTGCATACCAAGCCCTAGGGGCTTGCTTGAGACCATGCAAGGCCTTTTTGAGTTTGCACACCCTATCCAGAATTTCTAACAACTAATACCATAAGGATGCTTTATGTAGACTTCTTCCTCTATATCACCATTCACAAAAGATGACTTGGCATCCATTTGATATACCTTAAATTTTTTGTGATCCGTAAAGGAAAGAAACACCCTAATAGCCTCCAACCTTTCCACCAAATAAAATGTCTCCTCAAAACATATACCTTCCACTTGTGAATATTTGTTGTAGACTATAATTTCCTTGTTTCTTGTTACTTCTTCCTCATTTATCTTGTTTGGGAACACCCACTTTGTTCCTATGAAATTATTGTCTGTGGGTCTAGAGACTAATTCCCATGTTTGATTCTTCTCAATCTAATTAAGCTACTCTTCCATTACTTTCATCCATCCTTCATCCTTGCTAGCATCAACAATGTTCCCGGGCTCTACCTTTGAAAGGGGACTATGGTTCACTTGGTCACTTTATTTTGCAAGTATTCTTCTAGTTTGTACTCCATAATTATCACCAATTATTTGATCTTTTGAATTTTCTTTTGGACATACTTTGCTAGTGTCTTAGTGGCCTTTTCTGATTCTTTTTCTTTTGTTTCCTTTTCTTGTTTGCCTTCGTCTTCATCTTCTTCAATGTAAGGAGCTCCTTCTGATTCACGGTCCTCAGGTTCTTATGTATTCTAATTTTAATCTTCATCTATTTTGACATTTTTGCTTTGAACCATCTTCTTTAGTCTCTTGTTGTAACATCTATATGCCTTGCTTCTTGTTGAGTAGCTAAGGAAGATTCCTTCATCACTTTTTGAGTCAAACTTTCCAAGGCCTTTATCTCTTTTGATATAACATTTGCTTCTAAAAACTCTAAAATACTTTACTATTGCAAGTCTCCCATGCCACAATTCATAAGAAGTATTAGAGTTATTGACCCTCACCTACACCTTGTTAAGAATATAGACATAAGTACGCACTACCTCTTTCCAATATACATAAGACAAATTACCATATTTTAACATTATTCTAGCCATCTCTTGAACTATCCTTTTTTTCCTTTCAACTACCCCATTCTACTGAGGGGTCCTAGTAGTAGAGAGATGTCTCTTAATACCATGATTTTCACGAAACTTTTTAAACTCATTTAAAGTAAATTCAACTCCTCTATCAAATCTTAGACACTTGATTTTTGCATCTATTGCATTCTCAACCATAGATTTAAAAGCTTTAAACTTATCTAGGGCTTTTGATTTTTCTCTTAAAAATGTAACCTATGTCATTCTAGAATAATCATCAATAAGCAACATACAGTAAAATTCACCATTGAGTCCTCTTCTTTTGGTTGGTCCACATAGGTCAATATGTATCAGCTCCAAAGGTTTTGTGGTAGAATATTCCTTATTATTTAACCTTGTCTTTGTTTTCTTTCCCATTTGACATTCTTTGCATAAAGTATTTCTGGGTTTGATGATCTTTGGCAATCTTTTACAAAATGTGTAGAGATAATCCTAACCATGTTGTCAAAGTTGATGTGACCCATCCTTTTGTTCCATGACCAACATTCACATACTATGTCATTAGACAACTGCTTCATTTAGCCTCCTTTCGATGATAAACATTTTCACCAGTCCTTGTTCCTCTTGCAGCTAGTCTCCCTAAATTACCTTTTTTGATTTCACAACTTCTCTCATGAAATGTGAGTTTATATCATTTACTATAAATTTGACTAGCAATGAGAAGATTATGTTTCAGTCCTTCAACATAGAGAACATCTTCTATCTTGTTCTTTCCATCAATTTTTATTGTTCCTTTTCCACAAATTTGAGTAGACCCTTCACCACCAAACTTAATTGATCCACCATTCCACTTTTAAAGATTGATGAACTTACCTTTGAACTTAATTGATCCACCATTCCACTTTTAAAGATGGATGAACTTACCTTTCACCACTCATATGATTGGAACACCCACTATCAATCACCTGAGCATTTGGTTCCTCTTTAGCATGTAAGTCAATCCATACAATCATTGATCTTTCATCAGTCTATAGGGTACTCGACTCTTTACAATTTCATAATTATAAACTTTCATAGCCATAAATAGTGTTTTTCCATTTGAGTCATTACAATCCTCATCCTCAGATGAATAACTGCTCTCTTTGGAATAGAGACTTCTTTTGGTTTTCTCTCTCTTATATCTTTTTTCTTCTCTCTTATTGTTATCTTCTTTGAAAGGGCATTTAGAATCAAATTGACCAATTCTTCCACAATTAAAACATTTGAAAGGTATCTTACCTTTGTATTTTCTAGTGCCTTTCTACAACTTTCTCACAAAGTTTTCTTCCACTTTATCAAGGTCATTATCCCGATTAACACCTCCAACCTCAACTTTCTTGTCATCTTTGGATGTAGCTTCCTTCTTAGGGACATCTAATTCAGACTCTCTTATTTCAAAAGCAGCAAGAGCACCATATAGTTGATCCATTATATATTTATCCAAGTCCTTACTTTCCTCAATAGCAAAAACTTTACAGCTATGAGATTTGGGGAGAGATCTACGTTACTTTTTCAAAACTTCATCTTTATCCAATTTTTCACCAATATATTTGATTCCATTTACCACTTTAGTTACTTAGAGTATATAGATATCAATATTTTCATCTTCTTACATTCTTGAATTCTCAAATATTCATTTGAGGTTCTTCATCTTGATTTGCCTTACCTTGTCATCTCCATAGATGCTACTAAGCTTCTCCCAAACATCTAAATAACACAATTATAGTGCACTACCTTCACAAGTTCTGAGTCTATGATATAGAGCATCCACATACACAACCAACTAGGGGAGATATTTCTCCCAACTCACCTATTCAAATGGGTGACAACCCTTCACTCTCACAGGATCCCTCACAAGGTTATTAAGTACTCACAAGGCTACAACACCCCAAGAATAGACTCATGCCTCCAAACATTCTCCAATAACTGAAACACATCAGAATAGACTTATTTAACTTGCCCAGGGTCATTTTGGAACTCTCTCACAACTAGACCACACCAAACCCTCAAGCTTCTATTCACACAAGCCTATCTCCAACTAGGGCTCCAACATGTCCATAAGCACAACTCACAATGCCAAGTGGTTATGCACCAAATGAAGGGAATTGAATACAACTCTATGGAGACTCCTCTTCATGGACAATCATGGTTATCTACCCCCCGAACCACCCAAAGAGCCACACCAACATTCACTATTGTTTCATTGTTATCTAGGACAATCATGTCATGTGCAGGGACAGTCATGGATCCATGACACACCTTCCCTTCTTGATGCCTTCAAACACTTACCAAGATTATTTAGGATCTCTTTACTCCCTTCCCAATCAAAAATCATTGATCAATCAACCACTCAACCATACAAAATAGATATTCTTGTCATACTATCAAACAGTGACAGTCAAAGGCGGTATTAGGACAACCAAGGGTATTTTGTGATTTAGATGTGGTATCGTGACCTCCAAACCCTTGGAACTTATGTTGATCATATCCAATCTTCCCTCAACACTTTCCTTTGGTCACTTCTAGGCTTATATCGACACTATAACCCTTCAACACCATGTATACACTGTGCTCTTAGACTGAGACACATAAATTCAGTATTTTGTCTTCATATTTGCACGTGTCAAATGCTTCATGGATCCCTGCAAACACCAAAATATGAAAGGGTATAATATATTACACGTTTCCACCTGTTTTGGTGGTTTTCTAATGATACAAAACAAAGTACTACATTATTATATGCTCACTGTTAACCCTAGGAAGAGTTTTGATAGTCCTTTACAAAAAATGATATATCTTTGACAAAACTGAATTAAATAAAGTGAAACAAAAAGAAAATAATAGTAGGTTCATTCCCTAGTCAATTCCAATGGATTTCCAAAGCAAATGAACAAGTTTTAATAATGAAAAGTGATCATGAACAATCTGTTACGTCTAGAAAAACTCAGAAAATGCAGGAAGAACTTGAAGTTTTATTGCTTTTCCTCTCTTACAATGACCAACAACCCCCCCATTGAGGTTTTAAAAGCCTTTTATAAACTCAACCAACCATTATAACCAATCAAACTGAATTTCAAACCCCTTGTGACCGTTGGAGGCATGAATGCAACTTTTACATTTTGTAATTGACAATACTTGACAACTTTAGGACATCTTTTACATTTTGATGTATAATGACTCCAAACTTTGTATAGGTTCTTCAAATGACTTGAGCATGTTTAAATCATAAAAACCACCCTTATTACATCAACACAATGCCATGAAAGGATTTTTTACATCTTGAACTCCTTTATGACAACATAAGTAGGTTTTCTTTGACAATTTTGGACTAATGACACCAAATGCCTCTAAACACACAAATCTAATATAAATCCATTCTAAATGGTTTAATATACCTTATTCATGACTTTCCTACCTATTAAAACTTGGCCTCATTTAGGCATGATGACCTATTAGGTGCTCCTGCACCAATCTGCCAATCCACTTATGATTTCAATCCTTGATTTTCCATTGTTCTCATACAACCTAATCTCATCCGTAGTATTTGAAGGAGTAGTAGGAAAAGTATAACCATATTTGACTGAGTTCCAAATTTTGGAACCCCAAGGAGTTCAAATATCTTTCCATCCTTAGCTTCGAAAATATGTACTTTGTAGCATCAATTTTAGGTATCTTCTAGGATCCATCTTCTATCATCTTGGACCTTCCTCAAGTGGTTAATATTATTTAGAGAAACTTGGCTTTGATACCAAGTTATAAACACACCCCAAGAATGAGAGGGTGGGGTAAATCAATCTTGATCAACTCTTAAAATTTTATAGCACAATTTTAATTCTAAAACATCTTAAACTGATTAGCAGTAATGGAAGATAAAATAGTGAACACACACGCACAAGATAACACTAGATTTATATGGAAAATCCAAGAACAAAAAAACCACGATGAGAATTAACTCACACTATATGAAACATATATTATAATGTTTATTTTAGGCACATTGTAAAAGAAGCTCACTGTTCCCTAATGGACTTGCAAATTGAGGTTCACTACCTTAGGGACATATACAAAGGACTTGAAATATGAGACACACTTCCTCAAGGCAAGATACAAAGGTAATTTGAATTACAAATTATATGCCTTCAATATCACAACATCACAACATTCAACAGTCTCCCTTAAATGTACCTACTCTTGACTCACTGCCTCAAGTAACGTTTTGACAATTAAGCTCCAATACTTTCACCACACAAATCTGCTACTTCAATTTGACATCTTTTTCATCCATGTTAATCCACACCCTTTCAATATATATATATATATATATATATATATATATATATATATATATATATATATATATATATATATATATATATATATCATCCGCACCATTACAGAACATCAATTAGGTCAACCAAAACAGGGGACAGTGAGTGATCCCGACAAGTTGAACACCAAAACATAATTGTGATGAAAGTGGTCCTATCCAGAAGATACAAAGGACCTAAAACACCATAAAACATCGTCCAATGCAGTACCAAACATCATACATGTTGGCACACATCGTCCAAAGTCAACAATAGGGTAACAAGTAGGCCAAACATGTAGCACATAGCTAATTGACCCAAAAACACATCCTCCAAATGAATTAACTCAATGCAGATCCCCACAAGGTGTACTAGAACCCAAATACATCTCAATACACTTTCCATTGCTGGCACAAACCCCTAGGAGCAAAGTGCAAGAAAGAGAACAAGCCTTGTCAACTAGATAATTGCAGTTTGCCTAGAAAACCAACATCAAACACCAAACATATCATCCAACATCATGCTGATCACATAGAGGTATTCCATGAACACTTGAAAACATCCCCATACACATTTTTCCACATGGCCAAGCAAAAACAAGCAGAAAAAACCAAACTAATACATAATTCTTCATTATTGGAAAGCCAAGAAACATAGTGATGACATAAAATATTGATAGACCCACTTCTGAAACACTTCATTACTTGAAATTTAAATTGAGATACTACACAAATATTATACTCGTGTTTTTCAAGCCACAACAACAAAGACATCAATGTGGAGCATTCTTCGAACTAGACCTAACTAGCCATCAAACTACCAACATATTACCTTAACCAGAAACATTAGCTACAACAATAGGGACCTGAAAAGATACTAGTGTAACATCCATAGAGCATACACATTAGATCCAAAACCCCAAGACCATGTCTTCAAATGCGAAGGATTGTAGAGCATTATTCCAGACTGTCTTCGACATACTTTTTTGCATTCACAGACTTCATTAATTATCAGAGAACATGATACCTTAAAACAAAATTTTTTCACTTAAGTGAGATACTACAACTTATAGTATGCACAAGATCATCCAAAAAACATCTCTTCAACATCATGCTTTTAATCCTCATCTCAATAAGATATCATCATGATACCATCTTTCCTTTCCAATCATGAACATCAATACCATTATTGCTATAAGCATATGCATACAAGGTAGGACAACAACACCAAGAAGATGGACATCCACAACACAAAACATCTTCACTCTTTAACCAACTACACTAATACATTCAATGGCCACACACAATCTCTAATATCCTTCTCAATATTGAAGGTTGACATCAATGGCAACAACTTGCCAAATTGCCAACATGACTAACTCCATTCTACCTCTCCAACATCTCACTAGTGCTCACCATGTAATTTTCTAAAATAATAAATCAAATCCACTATTTTTTTTTACTTATACAAGGACAAATAAATAAACAATTCTTTCCAATATATTTCCACAAACTTACCAAGCTAAGAAATAAACAAATTAAGAATTCCCATAACCAAACCACTAGGGATCTATCATATGCAATGAAATGCAAAATATGCAACCAACATGCAAGTCTATGCAAGTAGATGAAAATATCATGCAAATACAAACAACTCACTTTTACTATGATACCAAATGTTAGGAAAGTACCCTTAGCACTCAAATCTACAAAAAAATAAAAAATTAAGGCATGTAAATAGCGCAATGAAAACAATAACATACATACATTTTGAAATTTGTAGTCCACTCTACAACCTCCCTCTTAATAATGCTCTTATAAATCATAACATCTCTTACAACATTATTTTGGTCACAATACTCTTAAATGCATGATTTTTATTTTATTTTTACAAATGTATATTTACACATGAAAAATAAATTACAGATTGCATAATTTTCAAGGAATAAAGTGGACAAAAGACAATTAGAACATTAATATGTGCAAGTTGTATGATACACCTAATCTATAATGAGGAGAATATTGTGAAAATTAATGGCCATCTCATTCGGCTGTAATTTGACATTTAAAATGGCGATTTTGGTCCCCACTATGAACCTTTACTTCTACCTATATTAACTAACAATTTTCAAATTGTGCTATTTTAAAATGTGATAATTTCTCCCATTTTTATTATAGCTCTAAAATTAAAATAATATAAATAACACAATATTTGTTAAAAACCAATTTCTTATTACTAAAAAACAAAGACTCTTGAACAAAAGGTAACGCATTTTCTCCACAAGAAGAAAAAAATGATTAATATTCGGTGCCACACTATTGTGTAGTCACTATAACACTTAATTCAAAACTTTGGTTTAATCACTATAGCTCTTAATACAATAAATTAAATTGGAGACACGTTTGGTGTCACATTGATAACTAAGTTAACTTATGTTAATGGGAGAGAAAGCACTTTAAGAGTGAACATGTTATTTGTTATTTGTTATTTGAGAAATAACAAATAACTTGTAGACTCTTAAACTTTCAACCCCAGCGTTTCCATACCAAATTTGGTACAAAACTTTCTCCTCTCATTTCATTCAAATCCATGCAAGTAGTTATGACCACTGCTTCCACAAACATACATCTCTCCTACAGCTTTTAACTACACAATAAAATAACGATCAAATTAATCAAATAACATCCATAAAAAGATATCCTCATACATTTACATTCAAGTACTTTTTTGAGATACCTTCATACATTTACATTCCAAATACCCCTCATACATTTACCTTCCAATACTTTTTTGAGATACTCTCATACATTTACATTCCAATACTTTTATAAAGATTAAAATAAAATGAAAATTTAGTTTATAGTAATATCTACACCAAAGAATTGATTTGTATAGTAACCAACAACAAGAATAAAAATACAATCTACTTTAACAAGAAGAATAAGAATAAAGAAATCTCTTTACCATTTCATCAACATCTTCATAAACGTGATGTTGCTTAGCCCTTGAAGAGTTATCTCCAACTTCATTTCTTGCAAATCTCCCTCTAACACGGGGTCTACTATCAGCCAAGGTTTTCCGACATGCATACTACCAATTAAACTAAATAAGCTTACAAGTCAAAAGAGATCTTACAAATTGAACATGTTTAACATATATGATTAAATAAACACTTTTAATCATAAGTATAAACAAGCTTGACGTACTTTTGATTAGATAAACACTCTTACCTAACTGCGGACAAACTTAACTATGAACACTCTTAGCGATCAACTTTAACATTGCTTTACATTGCCAAAATCCCAAAGAGAAGTAAGAATGGAGAGCATGAAGGCACCTTAATCTTTTTATTGAAATTCCTCTCATTTCGCTTCATCTTGTATCTGTAGATACGCTGTTTTCTCTCTTCCACAGTATAACGCCCCACCTTATACCTCGCCTCCTCAAAACTCGAATGATCACATGTCAGTGGAGCGCCACCTCCAAGACCCATTTTAATGCAATCTCTCGCCTGCAACACATCTTAATTTGTAAGAAAATTTCAAGGTTCACTGAATTCTACACAATTCTCTAATTAGTCTGTTGTATAATGAACAAAAACAACCTCAAAAAACCAGGCTATTAAAATCTTGGATGAAGATGAAAAAAAAAACAGTTTATAGTTTTAAGAATGCCAATTAGGCGGGGAAAATAAAATAAAATTGCAGACCTGAATATCTCCTGTACCATATATTCGACGACGGAGACTGAGCGCAGAGCCTTCAATTTCAAGCGGATGGGCATGTAAGCTATTACCCAGATACCCACCTTTCTCTCTTCCCCCATTCCCTGAGGCTTTCTCGGTAAACCCCAAATGGGCAAGGCCTTGTGACATTACCAACCTCTGTGCGTCCTCTCTTGACTGCAGCAGAGTAGGAGGAGGTGGGACGAAGTGGAGATTAGAGAGGGAATCAGCTTCAAACACAACTCCCTCATCCTTCATCACTTGCTCTGCACAAGGCAATGGAGATGGCAATGGCATAAGCAGCGGCAGATGCAGGGGATCCTCAAGCAGCTCCACCTCCCCAAAATCGAATTCTGGAATTGCCACGCTTCCTGCCAAGTAATCCTACATAAAAAAACTATGTAGTTTCAGTAACCCTACACAAAACCATATAGTTTTTTCAGTAATCCCTACACAAAATCATAGTTTCAGTTTACAGAGCAGAGCAAGTGAGAGCTTGTTACATCCAGCAATTCCTTCTCAGGGTCCATGAAAGCTCGACCGTCGGGTGCACTAATGTCCTGAAAGAGAGTCTGGGGATTAAAAAACATATAATTGTGTATCGCCATAGGAATGGAGAGGTTGGATCGAAGTAGGAAGTGAAGGTGCTGGTCGCGGAGTGAGATTTGCTTTGTGGCGCCAATTAAAAGGAAGGGACTAGAAGAATAACGCGGTTTTTTTCAACGTCCAGGACGAGGGAATTAAGCGGATTGAATGGTCAAGCAACTGATCAAGACTATAGTGGGGACTAAATCCGATGGCGACGGCGAAGGTGGGAGGCAGGTTTAATGTCTGGTGCTGACACGTGTCTTTGTAAATTGGGAAATGGAAACCGGTACAAGGAAGGACAGATGAGAGGACAGGAAGAGGTCGTGAGAGAATTTTAGGGAGAGGCTTCCAACTTTAGAAACCAATTGTTACTGTCTAAATATTCCGATTCTCTCGTCTGGTCCGTGTTCAATGTATTCATTAAATTTCAATCTATCCCACTCTCTGAGGTGGTTGGTAGATGCTGAAATTTGTATGGCTTGCACATTTTGTTCACCAATGGGCAGCCTAGAATCCTTAGGCATCTGCAGCTTACTAAAGTCTGTTTTTATTTTGTATAAGTTTTCCTGTCGCATAAACAATTATCAAGCAGTTTGTCATTCAAAACACACCACCCAATTGTTTTGTGCATCCTTTCTGGTATATTAGACAAAGTGTGATTCTGGAGTTCAAATTGGAAATAGACTGTTGAATATTTCGATTGTCTCATATGATGTTGTTTGAATAACAGATAGTCTCTTGAATATCTCATATCTTCTTTTTTTCCATTTTGTGTGCAGTGTTGTCATAGCTTTTGTACTTAAAATATATCTCCTTGGCAGTTCATTCATTGTCTGAAAAATTTGGTACTGTCTTACATGAGTTTTGCAAAACATTTTTAGACGCATTCATCTAAAATATCTTAGAATTAAAAAGTTACATCCTTGCAACATAGAAGTCAATGAAGTTTTTGGAAAGTTGGAAATGAATAGGATATTTTATATTGGAAGGAAGTATGATATGGGTTACTGGTAGTGATGTTGCATCACTTGTTTGGAAAACTGGCAGCATTTTTTTTGTAACAGGAACAGTGCTTGTATGATTCAATATTTTCGCATCTATGAAAATGATAAACCCAAATCATAATATTTGAGCAATTTGTTGCTGTTGGAGGTTTGTTATAGGCCAAGAAATTGAACAAATTTTAGATTCATCTTGTCAAATGTACAAAGTGCTCACTAATTTAGTTGGTGATTTTATATTTCTTGCACTAGGTGATTTCCATTTTTGTCGATGCTTTTATGTGAGCATCTTCTTTGGTTCATGAATCTGATAGATGCTTGAGTTTCTATCACTTACACCTTTAACTGTGTAATTTGCTTGATTTCATTGTCGCAAAATCCCTCTGGTGATTGTGGCCAGTTTAATATATTTTAGCATTTCAGACGGTTCATGGTATAAAACCTAAAACCTTTTTTGATTGTTTAATTATTTCCTGCTCTATTAGAGAAAATGGTTCACAGTTAAAACTGTAAATCCTTTGCAATAGTCATAGAATGTTTGAATATGACTAATGGAATATGTGGTTCATAGTGTGTGAAGAATAACCAGATCTTCGAGTCTATGTATTGATCAAGATTGTCCGATTCTAGTTTTTGTATTTAGTCACTTTTGCAATTGTGTTTTGTCTTGTTTGTTAACACAATTTTTATGTTTCAGGTATTAAAGTCACATGAGAATGAAGTTTAGTATTTACAATTTTCAAATAATGGGAAGTACTTGGCTTCAGCATCGAGAGATTGCACTAAATAATTTGGGAGGTCATTATAGTTTCTACCCTTATTTGTACATTATTGCACTCAAGTTTGTTTAAAGTTGATTTAAGCAAAAGATGTTTTAAGTGTAATCGATGAGATCTGGTACACTGCTACCACATGTGAGGTCATCAAGTCCTTGCGTGGGATAGCAAGTTACTGGAAATGTATTTCATTGCTGTAGTTGCAAGTCTGATAATGGTCTCTTTGTGCTTAGTATTGTTGTAATGATTAATTGACGCTGTTCAAAATTCAAGAGTCTTATCAGACTGGTGAATTATGCCGCACTAACAAAACGATACTCCAATTCATCAGAACAATTTAAATTCTTACAGCGAAAATCACAATTCAATTTATTAGTTTGATGGACAATTACAAAATACCTAAAATGCTTAAGATCTCTGCTCGATTCTCCTTATCTGTCATGTATCTGCATACCTCTTTGCCTTCACCCGTGCACCTCTGTTCCTCAGCATTCACATCAAATTTTGTATGTTTTTCTTACTTTTACCTTATTACTACTCTCTTCTCAACTTTTTCTATGCTGTTCTCTCTATTTACAGCGCCATGTTCTCCATTTTTCTGTGCTTTCTTGACACATTATTCCTCATTCCATGTACCTATACTTCTCTCATTAACCTCTGCACTTACCTTCCATTCTCTGCTGCGCACTCATACTCCTATCTCCCCCGTGCTTTCATCCTTACCTCTAGCGCTCCAATTACTTTATCTCCCACACACTCATACATCTTTGCGCCTATATTATTATTTTATCTTTTCTCTATTCTTTTTCTTTGCAAATCTACACTCTTTCCATTGCTGAAGATTTCTAATCTTTCCTCAATAAACCACGCCTCCTCCTCTTTGCTGTTCCCTCCTCTGCTTGTTCACACACACTGTAGAAAATAGGGGGAGCAGAAATAGAAACATAATTTTCTTAATCAGACTGAAAGATTACAACTGAGCTTCATAGATCTTTACAGCTCCATACAGCTCTGCAGAGCTTGACTCCAAAGAGTGAATACAAAATCCATTGTCATGCAATATATAGAAGTTTGAATAGCTATGGATGGGTGGTCTGTAGAGCATGGGTGACTGCAACATATTAATGACAAGATAATGTAAGATTTATTAGGCATGGTCTATGTATGGACTTCTGTCAACTAATAAATATGGATCATAGCTCAAGGTCTATGGGAAATCACACATATTAATCACAAGATAGTATAAGCTTTGAAAGGCAGAAATAAGACTTAATCTTCAGATATTAAATGATCATTATGGTGGTGGTTGTGATTTACAATTTTTAATGCTCCCCCTTTATCACAACTATTATCATCTATCTTCTTGTTTGTTACAGCTTCCTCCAACTGTTACAACAATCATACAAACCATTGATTTCTCCTTTGAGAATGGATGCATCTTCTCTTCAACAACCGTCTCTTTATCTCTGCAGATCTTCAATCTTTCTTTTCTCAAACAACAACACTTCACAAGTACTGTTTAACTGGGCTTTAGTGTGCTACTTTACTAACTTCCTCTCATCATAATCACCTTGGGATTTTGTGGCTTACCCCTAACCAATACAATTCTGAAATGGTTTCTAGCTGACCACAAACTCAACACACAAATGGTTTCAGCTGACCACAACCTCACATACAAGTGGTTTTAGATGACAACGAACCTTGCATACAAGTGGTTTCAGATGACCATGAACCTCACATGCAAGTGGTTTTTGGTTGACAACGGACCAAGCACACAAGTGGTTTTGGATGACCACAAACCTTCATGATGGGGAAACTAATTTATAATTCGCACACTTTCTAATTATCACTCTAGCCTATATTCACGAACTTTAATGCTTGTCCTTTTGTACTTGCATTAAAATTGATTATTGAGTCCATATAAAAAGCCATCCATCTATCGAGATACATGGGTAACCAGCCACCGTACTCGCCAGTTCTGTAGGAATCTTTTTTACACACATGGTTCATCAATATGTTAAACTCTCCTATAATCATTAACTTGGTCCCTCACACTTTGAGATTACTCCATCTCACATTCCCCCCTTAATCAAAGATTCAACTTCTCTGATTCACCATCAAGCTTAGATAATTCCTCAACTTGATGCCACATCCTCTCTATGCACAAGAGGATGCATGCCACATGATTACATGCATTGCTTATGAATCACTTGGGGAAATTAAACTTGCCTATGGCTAAGATTTACATCTTTGGACCAAAAAACTCTGGGGTGTTGGGTACAACTGATCATGCACCTCCTACAACAACTCAAATACAATAAGCATTCCAAATCACTAAAACATTTGCCCAAAAATACAATTCCATTTTCTATGTCCATTTACATTTCATCACCATGCATACTTTTTGTTTTTACCTCTTATCCTGTAGTCATCCTTCTTTGCAGCCATCTCAACAATTCATTGACGATTATTGACAGATCTGGAGCAGATTTGCACACCTTCAATCTTTTGCACAATCTCTTTTTTAATGTCCCCTACTAGGAGGCTGCCAATTCCTATAACTTAATAATAGTTCTGATCTGATCTGATCGATGATCATGTCATTGGATGCTTTTGACTCCTTTCCTTTATATCTCTCAATGTGAGGGAAAGGTCTCACCTCTTCATTATGGATGCCCTTTGGCAAGAGACACACCCTTTCACCATTAGCACCCTTTGAAAGTGTGCAACTCTTCCAGAGAAACAAGAATCGCCTAGACTCGCCCAAGTTCAGCAAGTGTGGGTCAGAGTCATGCCTCCCGAGCCTGCAGAGCTCATACTCGGGCTTGGACTCGGCCGAGTCCAGGAGGCAAAATCGCTAGACTCGCCGAGTTGGTGAGTTTGGCCTAAAATCACCAAACTTGGCGAGTCCAGTGCCTGAAACTCGGCCATCGGCTGGGTTAAATTAAATGACAAAAAAAAACATTTTAAAAAGTTTTTTAAAAATGAATGATCTCGTCTTTGTTCACTACAACCTTCGCCTGAGAATGAGAAAAATTAGGGTTACAACATGTTAGCCAATAGAAAAATAACACCCGATGCCCTTATTAAATAATAAGAGCCTTTTTGGCCTCGTGGGGCACAAGGGGCGATGCCCCTTGACCCCACCTTGGGGGCGCTGCCCCCAAACCCCTGTCGAAAAATATGGGGGGAAACTGCGTCGATAGAAGTAGGGAAAATTTAACCTTCGAGTTTGACACTGATTGGATCGACCAGGTAGATATAGAGGCTAAGACTGTAGCCATGGTAGAGGAGGAGCGCAGAGCACGAGTAGCGACAGGAGATTTAAAGGCAGATAGTGACACAGATGTTCTTGATGTTGGTGAGCATGACATGGTGTCACGAGGAGCGCCTATGGCTGTCGAATCATCGAGGACCTACCTTAGACACCTTCGCAGGGGGCTGGGGTAGAGGGTGCAGGCTCCTTTGAGCCATAGGCTTGTAGTTGTATTTACCTTTGGTATTTGTATGGAACATTTGATGATGATCATATGATGACATGGATTTTTTGTTCCATGAGTTTTGTAATATTGTATACATTTGACAATATTTATATATCTATGTTTGTTATTTCCTTCAGCTACAATTTGCGTTTATGCTTATGTGATTGATGTATACTTGTGTATGTAATCAAATGAGCCGAGTTTGATGATTTTATTTTTGTCTTTAAGGTGTATTCAATAAAGGGTGCATGAAACAAGTTTTAAATCTTTAAAAATCTCTAAATTTCTTGAGTTTTTCACTTTCTCGAGTCCAGCCGAGTTTGACTCCGAGTCCCGAGTCCGAGTCCGGGTCGGCCTTGCTGAGTCCGAGCCGAGTCCGAGTCCCGTTTCTTTGCTCTTCATTACTTCTGCCCTTTGAAAGGGACACAACCTTTCACAATCAGATCTGCACTTCTTATTTAAATCAGATTTGCACTTCTGATTCCTAAATCATCCCCCTTCATCCCCCTTTTCAAAATGAGGTTCTCTTCTCCCTTTTATATCCCATGTTTGAGGGAGTCACATTTTTTCCTTCCATGTCTTTTGACCATTCATTAAATTAATTAAATTTTAATTATATTTAATTATATTAATATATATTTTAATTTAAATTTTATTTTTTATTCTTTTCTATTTTAATATTATTATTATTTATTATTAAATTCTATTACAAAGTGGGGACATTACATCTTTGACTTCAGCTACAACTAGCTCTTCTGGAATTGCTCAAACTTCTGCAAAGTCTCTCACCTCCGATCCAAACACTTCAACAATCTCTATTAAATTGAGATCCTTCCTTGACAATGACAGCATGATACTCTTCCTTGCCCTTTTCTTTAGCAGCGATCTCCACATTGAACAATTATTTTTCTTCTGCACACCTCCTTTACATGTTCCTTTTTTTAAACAAACAATCTTGTTTAACTGTAGAGAATAGCAAGAACTGTTCTTCTCCAATCAATTATAGACAGAGAAACATAAGTCTTTATTGAAGGCCAGACTTTGGCTAACAACCAGAGATTAAATGTTGCTACAGCCAATACTTTATATGTATGCCATGTTCTATCTTTCAAATATAAAAAATTATTGAATCTCCCTTTCCCTTTGACTGTCATGGATGGCATCTAGTCCAGGTGCTGTGGCTATCTTTACAGATCTGAGATCCTTGCTGGCAAATTCAACTTCCCTCTGAGAAGCCTTCTTTTCTTTCAACTTGGCTATTAGCTTCACACCTTTACCAATCTCCTCTGCAGGTAACATACTAGCAATTCTTTTAACAATTTTCTGCAGATCGTCTAGTCATTTAACATCTAACATTCACCTTCTATTTTTAGTTTTAGCAATGGAGTGAGTGTGGCATCTGAGTCGCCTCACACTTGAAGCACGATCTCAGTCTCTTCTTCCACAAACTAGCAGTCTTCTCCTCTTCACTTTCTGCAACCCCTTAAGACTGCGCTCTATCTTTCTCTAGCTTCCTTCCACTCACAATTGCAATGAATTTTATTTGGAGCAGCAATTTGTCTTTATCTCTTTTTTCATCTTCTGCAACACCAACACTTTTAACCGATATGGCTGTCTTGACTCTTTTCATTAGGCATCGTTTGAAACCCATGATCTTCTTATTGACCGATCTGTTTGAACAGATCTGTTTCCACTTGGCAGTGATTACAATCACAACTGGGCTCTTTCCGAGCAAAACAAATCTTGGAAGATCTCCTCCAGAATGTCTCTATTGTCTCCTTTCTCAAGCAGCTGAGCTTTGACTAAGGCTGCACCTATTCTTGACAGCTGGAACTTTTCAAGCAGCAGCCTCTCCTTCACATCTTCTTCTTTTCATCCAGTGGCTCATTCTACTTAGCTGCAGATAAGCTTTCTTGTGGACTACCAGCTGCAAACTCTTTTCACCATCCTACTTCTTTCACAATCAGCCAAGCTCTCGGATCTAACGAGCTCTCCAAGCTCTTCAGGCTCTGATACCAAATGTAGAAAATAGAGGGAGCAGAAATAGAAACAGAATTATCTTAATCAGATCGAAAGACTATAACTGAGCTTCATAGCTCTTTACAGCTCCATACAGCTGGATTCTAAAGAGTGAATACAAAATCCATAGTCATGCAATGTATAGAAGTTTGAATAGCTACAGATGGGTGGTCTGTAGAGCATGGGTGACTGCAATGTACTAATGACAAGATAAGGTAAGATTTATCAGGCATGGGCTACGTATGGACTTCTGTCAACTAATAAATATGGATCATAGCTCAAGGTTTAGGGGAAATCGCAAATACTAATCAAAAGATAGGATAAGCTTTGAAAGGCAGAAATAAGACTTTAATATTCAGATATTAAATGATGCAGGCTGCCCTTTGTCATGTGACATGTGAATGCTCTCAATACGGTGGTGGTTGTGATTACAGTTTCTAACAGACACTTCTTCCTATTGGTGGGTGTTTTGTGAACACTCCAACACAGAATAAAGTTTTCCAACAGTCACTTTATCCTCTCTTGATCAAAATCAGATGTATGCTAAGATTGCAGGAAGATCATACATTGACTTCAAGGTTCCAACTGCGTACTAGCAACTTTGCGATGGATATAGACTCGTTTGATTGATGTTGCTGGTAATACAAAGGGATTTGTGCACACTTGAAGAAGACTTAGACAATTTTGTGACTTCAAGGAGATTCTCGCGAATGATTTGGCAATATATATCTCTCTTTTTAGGATTTTTCAATGAAATATTGCGGAAAATAAAATGAGAAAGGGTTGAGGAAAGCTATTCTAATCTAAGAACTCAATAGATAACAATGATTCAGATGAGATCAACCACACTTTACTTCGCCACTAGTAGACAACTACATAAAGAGGGTGCAATCTTCAGAGGTTGTGTTTGTAAGATTTTAAACCATTAATGAACACCATCAAAGAACAATGTTCATCCAACAATTTAAATTAAGCACACACGTATAAGAGCTTAGTCCAACCTTGCAATGTGGATATAAATCATCTATCAACAAAAGGTATGAGCAAGCGATCTCACCATAAAACACTGCAATCAACTTCGTTCATCCAAATGCTTGAAACAAATCTAAACTAAGTGAGGAAGGTGAAATCATGCAAGTTTTGAAATAACATAAATGAACACCAAAGCCAATGCTTCACTATTATTACTTCATAAACTTATTGCAACAATTTCATACAAATCTCCCCCCCTTTACAAATGAAGGGGTGACCCCCTTTTATAGGCCTCCAAGAGGAAATTGGACGGCTGAGATTACAAACCAATCAATGGCTAGGATTGAACATGCAAAACCCTAATTAGGGTTTGACTAAAGATTCCAAGTTGATGCCAAGTAGTGGGGAATAATCATAAATGAGGAATCAGGCCAACTATGTATTAATTGCTCTCTGCTCCCAAAATGGCATCCATAATGCATTAAATGCCCATCACTCAAAAATCGCCCTTTATGCATTAAATGAGCCACTACTTCTTTGAATATGCTAGTCACCATGCAATTACTCAGCCACAACTTGGTCAAATATTCGTCAGCAATGAATGCGCCTCCATGCCATCATGCAATTAATAGATTCTTGTCCAAAAATGGACGACCATTATCCCGTTCATTTATGGTGAATGCAACGAATCTAGCTATGATGGCCTCCAACTCTCCTATGGAGACACTTGGCATAGTTTCCATTTTGAATTCTAGTAACAAAATATCCTCTTCACATTGGAGAAAAACTTCTCCCAACTTGATTTTCCTTTGAGAAGGATTCCACAAAGAAGAACACGTGCAACTTGTACTTTAGAGAGTCAACTGTCAGCGCTTCCTCAATCAACCTTCTTGCGAACAATGCCTCAACTGCATTGAGGACTTCTTCCTGTATCTTCCTGATTGACTCTTTTAATGATGTTGAGTCCTTGTTGAATCTTTCAAAGGATTCCTTCCCAGTTCAGACGACATAAAACCACTGAGGGAGGTTGTAAATTTCATTCTCTTG
Organism: Cryptomeria japonica; assembly: GCF_030272615.1. Taxonomy (NCBI): domain Eukaryota; kingdom Viridiplantae; phylum Streptophyta; class Pinopsida; order Cupressales; family Cupressaceae; genus Cryptomeria; species Cryptomeria japonica. The sequence continues at coordinate 264,717,129 of NC_081410.1, forward strand.
GACGATCTTCCCATCAATCAAAGTCTGCATAGGAATTCCCATTAATGCTCTCAAGCTCGGAATTGTCAAGTCTTGATAGATATGTACATCTTCCCATGAACTGTCCCCAGTCTCAAGTTTGTTCAAGATAGCAAGAATTCTCCAACAAAAGTGAGCCAAATCTTCAATGAATTTTATAGCTGAAGCGAAGACATCCTCCACCCATTCCTCGACACACTAAGCTCTTCTCCTCATTTCTTCAATGCCATCAATGGATTCCCTGGGAAGAGAAGGGGGAGGAACAAAGGATGGATCTTCTTCTCTGAGTGGATGCTTCAAGCGCCACATATATTTTGCACAAGGCCTTGTTTTCACTCTTCAGCTTCCTATTCTTTTCTTCTATTCTTTTCATCTGTTCTCTTAGTGCTAAGGAAGATTCATCAAAGTCTTCCACCACTTGTGCTTTGGAAGCATGCCCTAAGTCGACCTCTCTGATTTCATATTCATCGGGTGTGATTTCACTTCTTTGTCCACTATGGGCACAACTAAATGCAATATCCTGGATCCTGACTCGTCTCTTGTGATCTTTGAAAACTTCTTAGCTGCCTTCTTCTCCGCTGGCTTGTCTATTCTGCTTATAAGTTCTTCTAATTCCTATGCAGGATCCATCTCTTCTTCTAGCTCCTTCCTTATCCTTTCCTTAAGCCAATCTAGAGTAGTTGCCGATTGATCCTAAACTTCTAATTGCGCCCGTTCTTGCGAAAATTCCTCAAAAGTTCCTAAGTCTCCAAGATTTGTTTCCATGAAACAATCTTGATCCTATTGTTCTGGATCAGGAGGAAGTTCCTGTTCCTGACTCCTCTGCTGAATAGGGCGATGGGAAGTGCTAATGCTGAGAATATCTTGCGCCTCGTTGTGTCAAGATCATTTTCCTATGGTTGGCTTCTTGCAACTTCCTGTGTGAACATCTCAACCTCGTGCACACTAGAAGAACTAGCCAATGATTATGCTTATTCTACTCTTGGCCTCTTTTGTTGTGGCTCCTCTTGCTAGACTTCCTTTCTTTTCCTTGCTTGTCAATTCCTAGGAATGTTCTTCTCTTTCCTATGCTTTGGTCTTTCTTGTGGAACCTCTTCTTCCCCAACCTGGGCTCTTGATGACCCTTCTGTCGCCTCACTATGGGAGTCCAAGTTTCCCATCAACTGGTAAGTCAGGCAAGCATTCTTTGCCTTTAATTTTGTGCTGTGCTAGTGCCTAGTGAATTTTAGAACCGACCTACTTAAAACATTCAAATCATCAACCTTTGGCTTTAACCAATCTGGAGTCTAAATAGGCCTATCCTTAAGATTTTCATATTCTGGCTGAACCATATTTTCATCTTCCTCAACCTGATCTGACACTTGAATAACTTCACAAAGTCTTATCATATTAAGGGACAACCTGGAAAACATCCTCTTCTTGACTTCAAAGTCATCTCTAGCATTGGTCTAGTAGTCTTCTAGCTAAATTTTGTGCTTGTGTTTCACTCTAGCAACCATCCTGATCTTGTTGTATGGATCAAAGAATGAGCTTGCCGTATGGAATGTCAAATGATAAAATAATAGTTCATCTACAGACTTTTCAGTCGTTGCCAATGTCAGACACATTTTTACGTAATCTCCTACGACAATTGGAAATTCAATTGACAACTTCTTCTTTTGGATTTTGTCGTAGGTAGTCAACTGCCTGGTCACCTCCAATAGCACCATCTTGTCCATTGGATATGTTGGCAACTTATATGGCTTATCTACAAACCCTTGGACCCGGATGTAAGTGAATTTTGGAAATTGGATATATTAGGCTCCGTACTTCTTTATTAGCTTTCTAGCCTCTTGTGACAACCTTGTATGGAGTCCACCTTGCAATAATTTGGTAATGTACATTGTGAAGGTGTCTCTTACCATCTTGAAAGTAGTTTCATACAAGTGCAATTGCAGATAGAACTCATGAACCTTTAGTTGTCCTGGTCCACATCCCATGGGTCCCTTTCCTGCCAAACCATTGAATTTGCCCATTCTGGCCAACGAGTAGATGACATATGAACTCATGTAGAAAGATTGGGATTGCTTTAAATTCCTCAGCTACTTATCCAAGGTGCGGCTGATCATCTTCGCCCAATCCATCATTCCTTCGCCTTCCATTACTTCACTGATGAAGAAAAACATCCAAGGTTCAATTATGAAGGCTTGTGGACATCTTATGATTTTGCTCAGCATCTGCACGAGGTCGACATACTCTTGCTTGAAGTCCATGCTAGTGATTAGCTTGGGCATCTTGGACATGTGTGACTTTGGCCTCTGCATCCAGAATTTGTTAACTATTCCAACACATCTTTCGAGGCCTGCATCATATATCATCGTTGCTCTTTCCTTGCTCCTATAGGTCATGGACTGGTATGCTGGAATTCTAAATGTTTCTCCAATTGCTTCAGCTGAAAGGTTGGCCAAGAGTATGCCATCTGGTACCAAAATTGCCCTTCTTTTTGGATTATAGTGCTTCGCGCACTTCATGGTTAACTCCAAGCATTTCATGGCTAGAGGGAAACTGACAGCTGCAACGATCCCGCTCTTGACAATCCTAGTGGCAGTGGTTGATGGAGCACATCCTGCTGTAGTCTGAATGTCCCCAGGTTAGTGTTGCTGACTTCTTTCCACTTTGAAATAATATTTGATTATAGAAGAAACCTTATTTGTTCATTTTTAATCTGTTCCTGCCGAGAGGTGTTTGTAGCCCTGCTGGATTTTGCCATTCCTGCAAAATAAAATAAACATTAAAACCATCATAAAGAATTTCAATAAAGCCATGGACGAAGGAATTCCAGGCCGTAAATTCCAAATTTGGAATAAAATAAAACCTCTGAGAACAAGAACTTCTGGAAAATAATAAACTCTGCTATCGACTTTTCTCCACTTCTCTCTAGCTTCAAATTTCTCTAATAACCGCTCTGAGAAAAGAATTTCAATTCTCCGTTTAAATAGAAGTCTCCCACTAAAGCTGCTAAGTTGGCGAGATGTCAAAATAGACAGTTGCATTGATTTTCTTTAATCATGCGTCATGTTTCCTTTGACAACTTGCCATTGCCATGCAAGTGGACCCCTCCATCATTTTGAGTTAAAAAATGGAAACTTCCATAAAATCTTTAGTTGTGTCATAAATGAGGAATATTCTTTTTGCATGTTGCCAACTCATTTATTGTGAAAATCTCTATTTTGGTTGCACAAAAATATTTTGAAAGATTTTCCTTGAAAGAATTTTAACAATTTTGTCCACTTGGAAATGAATCCTGTATGTCTCGAAATCTAGGAGAGAGAAAATCCTTTGTAGAGAGATTTTTTTCTTGAAGGAATTTTTTTTGCTTTCTTGTTCACATCTCGTCCTAAAAGGTGATTTTTCAATCAATTGACCATTTTTTCATGTCTGAAGAATTTATCCCATCTGGAGTTCTAGAGAGAGAAAATTCTCTCACTTAACCAATTTTTCTGTGCCTTGGAATTCTTCTTCTTGGGTGAATTTCTTCCTTGAGAAAGGAATTTTCTTGAACTTCGAATTTTTTCCTTAGCCATGAATTCCACGTTTTTTTTTGTTCAATTTCTTCCTTGGGCGTATTTTCATCTTGGAAAGAGAATTTTTTGGAAAACTTGGAAATTTCCTTCTTGACCTTTGTTTAGCGCTCATCCTCATATCTAGGTGAAATTTCCATAAGATGGAGAAATTTTGTTTGGAGGAGAAATTCCTCCTCTATGCCAATCGAGAACCCTTATACCTTCCTGGAATGCATTTCCTTGTAGAGGAAGGAATTTTATTATGTTTGCACTTTCCTCCTAGGCATCACTTTGGCGCCCCCTTCTTTGGCTTGAATGCTTTTGACTTGTGGAGGAGTGTAATGTTCCCCAAATAAAGATATAAACCATAGAAATAAAGCTCACGATATTAATTATTTTTATATTAATACTTTACCTTGGGATTAATATAAATAATTAATATTATTAATTTGTATTATTAATGCAACGAAAGCAGTTGATGAAACTACCTCGAGAACAATAAAGAGGCATAGCGGGGATATTGAAGACATCATGGTGGAGAATAGAATTTACAATCTGGTGAGACGAAGAATTATCTGAATTCATCCCCCTTTCGTCAGTGAGAAACTGGCCTATTGGTGGAAGTAAACAATGGGTGGCAACGTGCATTAGAAGACTCATCGTGCAGGTATATGGACGCGGAAGTCCAGCATTGAACAGAGTTTCAAGCACACCTCCAGATTTATATTGCTCGTGCAGGAAGTGTTCTGGATATAGGGACCCGACGGCATAATCTTTTCGGACTGGTTGTGGAGACTGGCCGATATTTACAGTTCGCTCAGAGAAGCAGAAGTCACTTCGTAGTCATAGCCGAAGTGCAAGTTAATCCCATTTCCGATGCGGCGAAGAGAACCGAGAATAGTCATCACGTGTGAGATTCTGCAGTTACGAATGCCCTCGTGGAGTGACGGGAGAAGAAGATGAAATGTTGCGGGAGTTTCCATCGCCGTAATATGTAACACGGGAGTGAAACTATCCGATTAACATAACCTAGGGGAACCCGATATCGGGACTATACTTGTATATTCGACATTCACGAAGAATACAGAAGCATTGCATGGAACGTATAGTGTGGTCAATGGTGCGTGATAAAATAGAAAGGACAAAGTGTCTGTGTATGGGATGACTGCGTGTGGGTTGTGCTATATGCTGGCTGTACATAGTGCGGGGTAGGAAGGATAAACTTCAGATTGGTGTTGTGAATTAAACCGGAATAGCAGAAGTATCAAACCGAGGTGGAAGTGACAAAGCATCTACAGTTCAGCACGAATATCAGGTGCACCAATAAATAAACTTGTATATCCCTTGAATTAAATAAATATTGTTCTGCCAGTAAATGATTATATCTAGTGGGAAAGAAGAATATCACAGTTTGAATAGTGTTCATTTTCCAGTCAACAACTCCATACCTATGTCCTAAAACTACAAAATTTCTGATGAATTAGATATTTGACGAATAGACAATTAAGGGATTTTACAGTGGTATCAGAGCTTTTTTGTATCCTACCAGCCTGTAGGGTATTGAGACTTAATGAAAATTTACTGTACAATTGAGTATGCACCCGGGAAATTATAATTTCCGAAATACTAGGGCCCGTCAAAACAGATTTACAAACTCTCCTTCAGCGCAAAATTGTTCATCTATTCCATTTGAAATTGAGAATAGCCACACAGAAACTGACGAAGAAATTATCTTTGAAACCAACATGGGAGATCCAGATAACAATAGGGATTTGTTGGCTGCATTAATCAGAAGTCAGCAAGATATGCAGGATAATGTTAACCGAATGACCAATTTGATGACCTAGTTTATGGCCAATAATATAAATCAGCACCAGAACAATGGAAGGTAGAATAACCAACATCAAAATAATGGGGGAAATAATGGGGGTAGAGATGAACAGTCAGTTAATAATCAGCCAGAAAGAATAGGAACAGCTAGACCATTTATGCCCACATTTACTGCTAGAAACTAGCTACCAGAAAATGAACCAACAATAAGAGAAGTACAGGCAGAAATACATCAGGATTGGTTAGATTCCGGTGAAGAATTCCGATCAACAATGACATTTAGAGAATATTTAGATGTCAGAATGAAACATAGGCCAAGAGGACAGCGGGGAAATAACAGCGAATTGCAAAGGAAAATTGGAAAAATGTCCATTCCTTATTTTGATGGTTCAGGTAAGACAACTGCTCGGGCTTGGGTGCAAAAATTAGATACATACTTCCAATTAAATCCTATGTTGGAAGAAGAGGAAATTAAATATGCTGCGCTACATCTTGACGGTGTAGCACATGAATGGTGGCATCATGGACAAATAACCTTGGGTCATAATTTGATAGGTACTTATGTTGAGTTCACTGAGAAACTTATTGATAGATTTGATTCTAAAGACCCCGAATTACATCTTAAAGAATTGACTCAGCTTAAGCAAACTGAAACTGTTGAACAATATATCTCTGAATTTGAAAAATTGGCTGTCTTAGTGACTGAAATTTCAGAAAGACATAAGATTGTGATATTTATAGATGGATTGTCTGATTCCCTCAAAGGGTGGGTTAAATCCTTAAACCCCCTTACTTTACAAACAGCTGTCAAAAGAGCAAGAGAATTGGAACCATCTTCAAAAGGAAATTTTTTTAACAAAGGACCTCCTAAACCAGAGAAAGACAAACAAATTTACAACAAAGATGATGTCCCTAAAAACAGGTTAGATAAAGAGGAAAGAGAAGAGCTCAGAAGGAAAAAACTATGTTTCAGTTATAGGGAAGCATGGCAGCTTGGACACAGATGTTTGGGGAAGGGGAAAATTCATTATATTGAGGTTATGTCTGACAACGACGATGAGGAGAATGTTGATCCTAACATAGAACGAGCACCCCAAAACACTGAGTCAGAAACAGGTACCAAACAAAGAGAAGGAGTAATAGCATCCATGATAGGAACCCCACATTATAATATTTTCAGAGTTAGAGGAGTTTTGAATGGACAACGTGTAATTGTTATGCTTGATAGTGGTTCTACACATAATTTTATAGATGCAACACTCGTGGAAAAACGTGGTTTACAGACTGAAAAACATGAAGGATTTGATGTTAGAGTAGCAGGAGGAACTAATTTGTCTAGCACTCATAAAGTTCCTAAATTGAATATCACTCTTGGCAATTACACTATTAGTGATGATTTCTATGTGATTGATCTGGCTGACACTAATGTTGTCTTGGGCATACAGTGGATGGAAACATTAGATGAATATACACAGAGTTTTAAAAGAATGGAATTTTCTTTTAAAATTGATGACAAGAAAGTAGTCCTTCGTGGTATGTCTAACAGTGGGCCCAGGATCGTCAGTGCGAAAAGAATGGAAGCTATTTTCAGACATGGTGAGGTGGCATGGTCGGCACAATGTTTAATCTCCAACAAGGCATCAGGTTTTGAATCCAAACCTTATGGAAATGATTTGTTAACTGTATTAGATTCACATCATATGGTTTTTAGTGATATTCCTCCAGGAGTCCCACCTAATAGAGGTTTTTTAACATACTGTTGAATTAGAAGAAGGTGCTAAACCAGTGATTACTACTCCTTATAGACACCCTAAAAGATTCAGGGATGAAATAGAAAAAGCAATTAAGGAGTTATTAGATATGGGACATATCAGACCTAGTTCGAGTCCTTTTGCTTCATCTGTAGTGTTGGTCAAAAAGAAAGATGGAACACTTTGGATGTGTATTGATTACAGAGCTCTTAACAAGAAAACAATAAAAAACAGGTATCCAATTCCTCGAATTGATGAATTGTTAGATGAATTGCATGGTGCTATCTATTTTTCTAAAATTGATTTGAGACCAGGGCGATGAGGTTTGTATTTTTTTTTTTCATCTTCCCATTTTGGCTCCAAAACAAACAATTGAATTTATTTTAAATGCTAAATTCGATAGGTTTTGAAAAAATAACGCATAACATTTATTAATTAATTTTGGCCTATTAAAAAAAAAAAAAAAAATTAGTTATAAAGGCATAAAGTTAATTAATTATAAAATCAAGTTGAGCGCTGGGGTTTATTTTGTCAAGGTCGGCCATTATTATTTATTTAAAATCGTTTTAATTGCCTCATTTTATCAAAGTCGGCCTAGAGGTAATTGTGAGAGGTGAGCGCTTATAAAAGGAGGTGTTTATTTCATTTTTAAATCATTATTCGAGCATCCTCTTTCATATGCGATTTGAAGTATACAAAGGAAGTGCGAAATTATCATTCAAGAGGAGGAGCGAATTTCAATGGGAAGGTGCAAGCATTATCAAAGGAGTTCGAGTTTCAAGTTAGGCGAACTTGCCAAGGACATTGAAGAACACATCAAAGATATCCCCAAGGGTAGCGAATTAATAAAGAGGACGTTCATTATCCTTCAAGATCAAGTCAAAGGCTTCAAATTTTGATTTTTGCCTGGGCAAATTCCTTTATTTTGCATTTTAGAGTTAAGCTCTCAAGTAAGGTATGGCAAGATCCCTTGTTTTAATTTCGAATTTTGATCGTCATAGCCTTAAATTTTGAATTTTTGAAATTTTGAATTTCAATAAGCTCAATCGTTTTTTTAGGAAATAATAACTCAAGGATTTATTATGAAGTTTCCTAATATGTTATATATTGCGAAATCATGTTACTAATTTTGAAATGTTGTGTAGGCATCAAATGGAGATCTCATCAAGGAAAATCAAGTCGGATCAAGGACGGTCTTCGCCGGGACGATCAAGCCAGGACAGGGGCGACCTCTTTCAATCCAGCGTTCCAAGGCGAGGTACATCATCATCCTGCACATCAAGGACACATGGAGTTAGAACAAGGGCTCGTTGAAGAAGTAAATAGTTCCAGATGAATTAATTAAAGCAAGCTTCTCAACAACATCAAGTTGAATATTTACCAAGTTACAAGTGTCAGATGAGGTGGCATCCTAGTCATCACGTCTCCAATCAGTGAGGTCCATCTCAGCATGTCCAGATTCAATGTACTTAATTCATGGAAGGTGACACAAACTCCGATGTACCTACCCCAGCTATCCATTGGTCGATTTTTCTAGAAGGGACATGTGTCCAAGCAATACAATTTTATCATTGGTCAAGCATTAAATGTTATGTAATGGTTGTAACAAACCCTAATTAGGGTTTTCATTGTTGAATCTTGGCCATTGATCTTGAATTGATCTAAGCCATCAAATTGTATTGTGGGCACTATATAAGCCCAGGCATTTCATTTGTAAAGGCTAATTAGAAAATAATTAGAGAGAGAGTTGTAAATAATAGAAAGCAGTTAGTAGATAGAGAGTAGTTAGAAATTGATAGAATAGCAATTAGAGTAGAATAGGAGGACAAGGCAAGAAATTGTTGCCATTGATTGTAAACAAACTCCATTTTCATTGAAGTAATGGTGAAGTGTGTCGTTTCTTGCAATTTGCATGGTTTCTTGTTGAGTCTTCAATCCTAGATGGTAGATGATTAGATGAATGGAAGAAATGTGATTGATTGATGGTGGAATTCGTATATCCATACTACTAGCAGTTTGTTGATTGCAGACTTGCCTTGTGTAGTCAACTGGAATCATTCAGCTTAAGCTCAATTTCAATTTGTTGCTTCTTCATTGATATGCATCAACTTGATGGTGTCTATGCCTGTGGTGATGATTTGAACATCATAAAGCTTCCCTTAGAAGATCGCACTAGCCTTGTGGAGATGGTCCATTGATGTCAAAACAAGACCTAGTTAGAGTTTCATCAAAAATCAAATCATTGCTCCTACATTCTTAGTATTAGGATTAGATCTTCTCTTCGCCCTCGTCCTTTTTCCATTTTTTTTAAATCTAAGCCAGTAAGAGCCTGTGTTCCAGCAAAGCAGATCGGAAGTTCAATCATCAAATGTAAGTCCCCTTGTGATTCCAGCAAATCACATCATACCACGAAGAGCTTATCCACACGTAGAGACCCTACTAACCAGAACATTGGAGTCATCCTAACTGATCCTTCATGCGAATCTTCAGCAGTTAGAGACTTTATTCAAGAGAGGATAAGATGCCTTTAGGTATTTTATTCTGTGTATGATGGTGTATAAAATACACGTCAACACAGGGGTATAGGTTCATCAAGAAAAAATAAAAGCCATTTTGGATTGGCCACCACCTCAGAACCTTACGAAGCTAAGGGGATTCTTTGGTTTATGCAGCTATTACAGGAGGTTTGTCAAAGGTTTTTCACAACTCGAGGCACCCTTGACAGATCTTACCAAAAAGGGGGCATTCAAATGGACTGAGGAAGCTCAACGGGTATTTGAGAAGCTTAAAGAGGTAATGAGTTCTTGTCCAGTACTTGCTCTCCCAGATTTTAATCAGCTTTTTGTGTTGGAATGTGATGCTTTGGGTGATGGAATAGGGGCAGTTTTAATGCAAAACAAGCATCCTATAGTTTATGAAAGCAGGAAGCTTAATAAACTTGAAAAATTGTATTCTATCTATGATAAAGAGATGTTGGCAATCATGCATGCTTTGACAAAATTTAGACAATATTTGGTTGGTAGCAGGTTTGTGGTGAAAACTGACCACAACAGTCTAAAATATTTCTTGGGACAAAAAGATTTAAATGACAAGCAACAAAAATGGATTAGTAAGATCCAAGCTTATGATTTCGAGATTGAGTATGTAAAAGGGAAAAATAATATTGTTGCAGATGCTTTATCTAGAAGGCCTGAACTCAATGCACTCTCGGTAGTAACAGCAGATTGGAAATCTTTATTGCTAGTAGAATACTCAAAGGATTCTTTTGCCTGTGATTTGCTAGATGGTAATATACAAGATACCAAATATAAGGTTGTAAATGATATGATCTATTACAAAGACATAATTTACTTGTCTCCAGGTTCGAAGTTGAAAGAGAAAATCCTCTAGTCTGTGCATGATGTTCCTTTAGCAGGGCACCCTGGTTACTTCAAAACTTACCGGCAAATAAGAGAAAGATTCACTTGGGAAGGACTTAAGAATGATGTTCTTCGTTATGTTAAAGAATGCATCACCTGTCAACAAAACAAAGCAGAGCATGCATTTCCAGTGGGTCTATTACAGCCTTTGCCTATACCGGAACAGAAATGGGAAAGTATATCTATGGATTTCATTACAGGCTTACCACGATCTCAAGGTAAAGATTGCATTTTTGTTGTAGTTGATAGATTGACTAAATTTGCACACTTCTTCTCTATTACTACAGAATTCACAGCTGTTCAGCTCGCAAAACTTTTCTTCCGAGAGGTGTTCCGTTTACATGGTTTACCAAAAAATATCATCAGTGACCGGGATAGCAGATTTTTGAGTATATTTTGGTGGGAACTTTTCAGATTGACAGGTATTGAGTTAAATCACAGCACAAGTTATCATCCACAAACCGATGGACAAACGGAAATAGTAAACAAATGGATTGAGGGTTACCTTCGTAATTATGTGTCGGGTCATCAGAAAGCATGGGTTCGTTGGCTATATTTGGGTGAATACTGCTATAACACTACTCATCATGTATCTATCAGTATGACTCCTTTCAAAGCACTTTATGGGTATGATGCACTTTCTTTTATTGATTTGGCTTTCGTTCGGAGTAATGTTCCCAAATCCCAGGACATGCTTCAGGAATGCCAAGATATATTGAACGCACTTAAAGAAAACTTACAATGTGCTCAAAATCAACAAAAAGTTTATGCAGACAAGAAGCGTGTTGAATGTCATTTTGAAGTTGGTGAATTGGTATACCTCAGACTGCAACCCTATGGGCAGTCAACTCTCAAACGAAGTGGGGCAGAGAAATTGAAGCCTCGATTTTATGGGCCATACCCGGTGATTCGAAAAGTTGGCGCAGTGGCATATGAATTGGAATTACCTGAAGGAAGTAGAATACATAATGTATTCCATGTATCTTGTCTCAAAAAGGCTTTGGGATAGCAGGTGTCAATAGCAGAGAACATAACCCCCACTGAATGAAGAAGGGAAACTAGAAATGATTCCCGAAGTGATTATGGACACTCTAGATCGACAATTGAGGAACAGGACAATCAGGGAATACCTCATTAAATGGCAGAATTTACCATTGGATGATGCTACTTGGGAAAATGAGCAGATTCTTCAATATCCTGGATTACAGTTGCTTGTGGGCAAGCAACATTGGGCAGGGGAGACTGTAATGTTCCCCAAATAAAGATATAAACCATAGAAATAAAGCTCACGATATTAATTATTTTTATATTAATACTTTACCTTGGGATTAATATAAATAATTAATATTATTAATTTGTATTATTAATGCAACGAAAGCAGTTGATGAAACTACCTCGAGAAGAATAAAGAGGCATAGCGGGGATATTGAAGACATCATGGTGGAGAATAGAATTTACAGTCTGGTGAGACGAAGAATTATTTGAATTCATCCCCCTTTCGTCAGTGAGAAACTGGCCTATTGGTGGAAGTAAACAATGGGTGGCAACGTGCATTAGAAGACTCATCGTGCAGGTATATGGACGCGGAAGTCCAGCATTGAACGGAGTTTCAAGCACACCTCCAGATTTATATTGCTCGTGCGGGAAGTGTTCTGGATATAGGGACCCGACGGCATAATCTTTTCGGATTGGTTGTGGAGACTGGCCGATATTTATAGTTCGCTCAGAGAAGCAGAAGTCACTTCGTAGTCATAGCCGAAGTGCAAGTTAATCCCATTTCCGATGCGACGAAGAGAACCGAGAATAGTCATCACGTGTGAGATTCTGCAGTTACGAATGCCCTCGTGGAGTGACAGGAGAAGGAGATGAAATGTTGCGGGAGTTTCCATTGCCGTAATATGTAACACGAGAGTGAAACTATCCGATTAACATAACCCAGGGGAACTCGATATCGGGACTATACTTGTATATTCGACATTCACGAAGAATACAAAAGCATTGCATGGAACGTATAGTGTGGTCAATGGTGCGTGATAAAATAGAAAGGACAAAGTGTCTGTGTATGGGATGACTGCGCGTGGGTCGTGCTATATGCTGGTTGTACATAGTGCGGGGTAGTGTTGACGTGTATTTCATACACAATCATACACAGAATAAAATACCCAAAGGCATCTTATCCTCTCTTGAATAAAGTCGCTAACTGCTGAAGATTTCGCAAGAAGGATCAGTTAGGATGACTCCAATGTTCTTTTTGGTAGGGTCTCTACGTGTGGATAAGCACCAGTGGTCGTTGTGATTTGCTGTGTCCTCAAGGGGCCTTACGTTGCCGAAGTTTTTGCTAAACTAAAGAAGCTTCAAAAAATAACAAAAGGGTAGGGTTTTGCAAGAGGTCTAATTTAGTCTAACCCTAAGAATGACTTCATGTGGACAAGACTTGGCAAGATTCAACCAACTTCAATATTGCCATAAAGTAACAACTCAATTGAAATTGATGCGATCTTCTAAGGTAACAAATGGTTCTTCAACACATCAAAGATCAAAGACACTACCACGAAGGTACATATCCAAGATACAATAACGATTGAAGGTTAAGTGATTCGAGTATTCTCCAGTCGACCACGCAAGGCGTTCCTACAATCAGCAAGAAGCTAGTGGTTTGGAAAGCGAATCCTACCAAAGATCAAGTCCAACACTTTGTCCTTCGAATTAACACACTACTTTGATCGAGAAATGATTCAAGAAGATTGAACAACCATGAAGATAACCAAGAGAATTGCAACAAAACACCATAACTTCAATATTTCATTGATTCCAAAGCCATCATGTACAACAATTGTTTGAATTCTTTCTTCAAAACTCAATCTTGCTACAAAAGTAAATTGCTTCTAAACTCTAATCTCTCTAATACATCAATAATCTAATCTTCTTCTCACATCTAACTTTTTTTTTTGAAAATGAAATGAAATGAGGGTATAAATAGCATCCTCAATTACAATGAATGGTCCAGATCAAAAGTAGATCAATGGTCAAGATCATGACACCTAAACCCTAATTAGGGTTTGTTACAAATAGCCTCCCTTTTATTGCACAACATTAAATGCATAGCCAATTATTAAATTTGGCACGAAAATCTAGGAGACATAGACCAATGACAATTAAGGTGCCATGTCATCTATAACAACCTCTCATCTAGAATCTTATTCCCTTTCCAATGCTCCTTTTTAGCATATGCAATGAATCTTGATACGATTCCCTCGATCTCAGCAATTGGAATCTCGGGAAGATTCTTCATTCTTTTTTCCAAGTGGATGACCTGATCAAATGCATCTAGAAGAGTTGCGTCCCATGTAAGTTCAAGTTCCTTAGTCTTTTCAATCAGGAGCATGGTAGCAAACATCTGGTCCTGTTGCTCATCTGTGATATTGACGTCCTTGCAAAAGATGACCTTGATTCTATCTTCCAATTCTTGCAAATCCACATCTGTCTCAACTTCGATCCTCCTGCCAAGAATGGTACGTAGTACCTCAAATACTCTGTCCTGGATCGGGTTGATCACCTCCTCAACATGACTGCATCTAGTACTGATGTCCTCGAAGAGAACTTCCTTCATCTGGAGTAAGGTTGACCACTGGAGTAAACTGTGAGGCCCTCCATCCATAATCTTTTCCTGCGCTAAGACCTTCCTCGATGTTTGTCTAATTACTTTCAAGACAGGAATGATAACATCCTTGGTATGAGCAAAAGCGGCTACCGTTATCATCAAATTGTGGATGATCTCAAGAACCTGAATAGCCCTATGAATAGTCTTCATCATCCTTGTTGCAAATTCTACGGCAACTGTATGAGATTTATCCATCCAAGTACTCATATGCTGGACCATACTCCTAAATCTCTCTGCCTCACCAATTGATTGAAGGGGAAGTGCCTGTATAGGTGATCTTGCTGGATCCTGACGTCCTAAAGGCTGATTGAGATGGCTGAAATATGTTCTCCATGCACCGACCTCCCTCTCAAGCTTTCTACTCTTCTCCATTTCTTCTCTAAGCTTGTCCTTCAATGCCTCAAAGGAATCTGTGGCATCATCTAGTGTCTGCTCGGCTGTGGATGGACCTAGCTCAAATGTCTCTATATCATATTCCTCTGCTAGGATCTCACCTTCATACTTGTCTGCTGCCGGTGTAGCTATCTGTAATTTTCTGGATCCAGTCTCATCTCTAATCATCTTGGACATCTTGGTAGCCTTTCTCTTCTCTGTCACTTCCTGGGAATGTCCAACAAGGCTCTCTAAATCAATTACATTGTCCTCGTCCTCTATTACGATCACCTTGGTTAATCTTTCCTTCAACCAATCTGGGATGGCTGATCTTGTCTCTTTGACCTGTATTTCCTTATGCAATATATCTTCTTCTTTGTGAGGAGATGTTACTTCATCATCATTCTTGTCTTCATGTAATTCATAATCTTGGAGAGATCCACTTGGTGACCCTTGAGGTACCTGTCCTTCCTTATCATTCTGAACCATCGACTCCATAGACTCTTCCACTTCGAGTGTCCTTTTCTCTTGCCGAAAAGATGTACCGGATGAACGATCTCGGCTGGCCTCTTGTTTCTTCTTGGAAGATTCTCTCTTTCCTCTTCGAGCCCCTTGGATGGAGATCGCCTTCACTTGCACTTCGAAGGTTGCCTTCATTTGCATTTCTGGGATTAGGATTACCTTCGCTTACAATAGCTCCACTCTCGGCTGGTTTCTCTTCCAAAGTGAAAGTCATAGCTATGTCTTGCTCTCTCAACTTCTGATGCTGCACATCAACCCATCTGCGAGTACAAGACAAGACTGGAGCCATCAAAGCATCTAGATCCACGACCTTGGGCTCATTCCAATCTAACCTTACTGATTTACTTTCTTGATCATAGGATGACTGGAGATGTCTGCCACTGTCCTGTGCTTGGTCGGCCACTCTGTAAATCTTGCACTTTCTGATGAAATCCAAAGGCAATCTAGAATGCATCTTTCTTTTCACTTCAAGATCGTCTAAGAGATTCATCATAAAATCTTCAATTTGAAACTCATGCTTAAACTTCCTACCGACTGTCTCCTCTATATATCCATGTGGATCAAAGCTCTCCCTCAAAGCAAAGAATGAAAAAGAACACAAAGCTAACTCCTTCTCTGCGTCATCCATGGCTAAAGCATTAGGACATACCTCAACTGAATTGCCCAATATAATAGGTACAAGAATTCCATTTCCATGTCTGTGTCTGAATGCCTTCGCATAAGCTGCCAACTGTCTTGTTACTTCAAGTAACACAATTCTGTCTGTTGGATATCTCGGCAACATGTATGGAGGTGAAGGGCATCCATGAACTCTGATATAAGTAAACTTCGGAAATTGGATAAACCAAGCACCGTACCTCTTTACTAGTTCCTGTGCATCCTGAGATAATCTGTTGTGAATCCCACCTTGCAACGTCCTTGTGATGTTCATAGTGAAGGTATCATTAACTAACTTGTAGTTGCTTCCTGGCGGATGATGCAAGTGAACATAGGAATCACAAGCTCTGACCTCGCCGGGTCCTCTTCCAATCACTCCTCTGTGAGGTAGTCCTGCGTACTCAAAGCTCCTGATCAAGGCATAAATGACGTATGAACTCATGTGGAAGGACTTGGTAGCTTTGAGTCTCCTCAACTGTACGTCCAAGCAATGGCTAATCATTCTGGCCCAATGAATTGTTCCTTTACCCTGAACTATCACCTGAATGAAGTAGAACATCCACTTTTCAAAGTAAAAAGCTTGAGGTGCACCTGTGACTCGGTTGAGATTGTAATCAAATCTTTGTACTCCTCCTGGAAATCAATCCTGTGTGGTGTGTTCGGTACCTTGCTCAGGCGAGGACGACTCTTGAGTAACCAGTTCTTGTTAATGATGCTTAGGCAAGCATCTGGATCATCTTCGTACATGGACTTGGCTCCTTCTATGCTCTTGTAAATCATATCTCTGTGCTCTGGAAGATGGAAAGCCTCACTTATAGCTTCCTCTGAAAGATAAGCTAAAGTGTTTCCTTCCTTGGACACGATCGTTCTAGATTGAGGATCATAATGACGAGCACACTCGATCATCAACTCATGACACTGTACTGCTGGAGGGAAGCCGGCCGCCTTAATGATGCCACTTTCAATTATCCTCCAGGCAACAGGTGATGGCTTGCCAATGTAAGGGACCTCTCGAAACTTCTTCGTGCTGAAGTTGCCCAAGTTGGTATCTCCAATGTTGCTCCATTTAGACACGATCTTGGTCTCCACTTCTTCGGTCTTTTGATCTTCCTTCATGAGAGCTGGACGACTGGTGGATGCTCCCGCCTTCGGGGTCGCCATACCTTTCTTGAGAGCTAACACTAAAATGCAAAATAAAGAGAATCGCCTAGGCAAAATCAAAATTTGAAGCCTTTGCCACGTGATCTCCTTCAAATGAATGTCCTCTTTATCAATTCGCCACCCTTGGGGATGTCCTTGACGTGATCTTCAATGTCCTTGGCAAGTTCGCTCAATATGGAAACTAAGGTTCGCACCTCCTTTGATGATGCTCGCGCCTCCCTTTGCTAAATTCGCACTCTCTAAACACAATTCACACTTCTCCTTTGAATGGAATTTCGCACTTTGTAATTGTCTTCTCCAAATCGCATGCAAAGGGATGATTGAATGATGTTTTAAAATGCCATATCACACCCCCTTTATATAAGCGCTTACCTCTTTAATTGCCTCTAGGCCAACTTGGAAATAAAGCAAATAATAACAAAAATTAAATAAAGGGAGGCCGACTTTTGTATAAATATAAAAATAAAACCCCAAGCGCTCACCTCCTTATTTAATTAATTAATTAAAATACCTTTGTAATTAATTGTTTCGGTTTTTTAAAAGGCAAAATTAATTATTAAATGCCTTGTGTGCACCCATTAAATGCCAATTTTAATTAAAAATATCAAGGTTTATCGAAATTTAGCATTTAATGCAATTTAAAAAATGATGTTGGCGCCTAGACATGGGAAGAAAAATGAACATCAACTTCATCGCTCTGGTCCCTGGGAGAGGGACAGGAGCGATTATGCATTTAGGTCCTCCATCTTTCATCTTTCACGTTTGAAACTTCATCCCCTACGTCCAAAATGAGGTTCTCGCTATATATTTTGATTGTGACTTATTTCATCTTTGGAAAGAATGCCTTTTAGACCATTTTCGCCCTGGTCCCTTGGTGAGGGACAGGAGCGAACTTGTATTTACTCCTTGGTCTTTGCCTTCTAAGTTGCCAATTTGTATCGCAAGGCAAGTAACAACTTTATTCTCTCATTCCACACATAGTTTACTTGTCTTTTACAAGGCAAATTTGATATTTGAATGTTTATCGCCCTGGTCCCTTGGAGAGGGACAGGAGCGATCCTGAAGTTCTAGCCAAAATTTGCTATCTTTCAACCTTTGTTCTTTGTTCATTGCTTCCTAAATGATGTCTTTGATCTTGTGTATCCTTGCCTTGACGTGACCTTGAAGGAAAAGAGTGATTAATGAAAAATCGCCCTGGTCCTTGGCTCAAGGACAGGAGCGATATAGGTTCCTTAGCTCAATTAATGACCCTTTGACGTTTGAAACCTTTGCATACCATCTTCTTAAAACGCCTTTGATATTTTGTGGCCTCGCATAACCTTGTCTTGGCATGATTTTTGAATGAATTGACAAATATAGTAAATATCGCCCTGGTCCCTGACTAAGGGATAGGAGCGAACTTCAATGTCCTGGGCTCATGCTTGCTTTCATCAACTTGCCATTGCTTTCATCGCGTAAAATGAAGTCCCTTGGTCCCTCTTGGCCACTTGATACTTGATAAACCTTTGAAAATCTAAGCCTTTGTGAAGATTTCGCTCTGGTCCCTGGGAGAGGGACGGGAGCTATACTGAATTTCGCCCTGGTCCTTGACTGAAGGACAGGAGCGAACTTGGGTTTTTAGTGCAAAAATCTTCATCATATTAACTTGCAATTGTCTTCAAAGTGCAAAACGATGTTCCTTACTCCCCTTCAAATATTCAAAATGTGGATAGCAATCCAAACTTGGCCTCATTTGAACACTTTCGCTCTGGTCCCTGCCTGAGGGACAGGGGCGAACTAGGATATTTGGTGCAATTCTTTCAATATTGGCGACCTTTGATACTTCGTTCTTCATTGAGACGCTTCAAAATGTCCTTGCCACCCTTCACCTTGACTTGGAGTGGTTTGAACTTAGAGGAAAGGCAACATAACCATCATATCGCCCTGGTCCCTGGTTGAGGGACAGGAGCGAATTTAGACTTGTAGGCTCCATCATACTTTGCCAACTTCCAATTTTATCTTCAATCGGACTTGTAATGCATCCTTTCATTCATTCATGGCTTGGAATTCATTCAAACTTGGCAGGAAATTGACCTAAGGCAAAAATCGCTCTGGTCCCTGACTGAGGGACAGGAGCGCCTAGGCCAATTTGGAGTTCATTAGGTGTCTTGCAATCTTCAATATGTATTCAACGGGTTCATTTCACCTTCCTTCCTTGCCTCAAACCCAAAACTTGCTTGCCTTTTGCCCGAAACATGCCTCATGAGGAATTTCGCTCTGGTCCCTGGGAGAGGGACGGGAGCTACATTGAATTTCGCCCTGGTCCCTGACTGAGGGACAGGAGTGATTTTGGCATTTTGGTCCATTTCCCTTCACGAAGGCACTTCAAATTATATTCAATTGATAAAACATATCTCCTTTGATCTCTTCAAATTGTCAAGTTGCTTAAATCCTGCAAGGACAAGGCAATGTTTGGTTTTGAGCTCCGGTCCTCCACTGAGGGACAGGAGCGATTTTCACTCCTGGGGCATTTCTGTGCTTATGAACTTCTTCAAATTATATTCAATGGAAAGATCATGCCTCCCTTTACCACTTCCACTCGAAAAAATCATCTTGATCCTGCAGGGACAGTAAGATTTTTGAAAACGAGCTCCGGTCCTTCACTGAGGGACAGGAGCGATTTTGCTCCTACAGGCCAAAATATCATGATTTCGGGATTTTGATCACTTCACAAGGTAAAAACAAGTCATTTCCAATGCCCGGGATCAAATATCAAAATTTGGTCAAAATCACTCAATTGGACAAAATTCGCAATTTCATCATTCATACTTAGACAAATTTAGACTCTTCATTCAAAATTCCAATTGAAAATAGACCAACTCACTTAGCCTCTGGCGAATTCACTTTATTCAAAATTGCATCCTGCGAGAGGAAGCTCAAAAAAAACTCTCAAGACTGACTGGACTCTGGCCTGAAAACGACAAAACAGAAACCCTAAGGCTTGACCCTAAGTCCAGACAACTGACAAACTAAACCAAAACCCTAAAAAGCAGAGCGAAAGGCGAGCAACAACGAGCAAAAAGAGGGGGTCCCCATTCAAATGGGGCGATGTGTGAAATGGTCACAACAGGTAGGAAGGATAAACTCTAGATTGGTGCTGTGAATTAAATCGGAATAGCAGAAGTATCAAACCGAGGTGGAAGTGACAAAGCATCTACAGTTCAGCATGAATATCAGGTGCACCAATAAATAAACTTGTATATTCCTTGAATTAAATAAATATTGTTCTGCCAGTAAATGATTATATCTAGTGGGAAAGAAGAATATCACAGTTTGAATAGTGTTCATTTTCCAGTCAACAACTCCATACCTATGTCCTAAAACTACAAAATTTCTGATGAATTAGATATTTGACGAATATACAATTAAGGGATTTTACAAGGAGGATTTTAACTTGGAGGAGAAAATTCCTCTTGTACCTTGTTTTAGCGCCCATCTCCAACCTAGAGTGCTCCTTGACTAGGGAACAAGAATTTTGAGTTTGGGAGGAAATTCCTCCTGTCCCCCTTTCTTGGTTTGTCTCCATATTTGGGCAGAATTTCCATAAGGTGGAGAAAACTAGACTTTTCCTCCACTTCATCATTTTGGCGCCCACTTCATGTCTTGGGCGGATTTTGCTTGCAAAGGAGGAAATTTTGCCTTGGGAGAATTTTCCTCCCTTACCCCTGTTGGCTCCCAAATCAACAAATTCCAAGTCCTAGAGGAATTGCCACTAACTCATCAACAGACTTGGAATAGGATTTGGCCAACGAACAAGATTCAGTCATAAGACTGAGATCTCCCGATGTCTAAACAACTTTCAGCTTCAACTACTCATGACATTACAACTTACAGCAGATCATCCCAATGAAAAGATACCAAGGAAGATGGATAAATTCCTGGTTTTGGCTATGACCTTAGTCTATAAGAATCTAAGCACTCATTGGGGTTGGGTTTCTACACTAATCCTACTCCTAATGCAGAAAATAAAAGAGACTTCGAAAAATAGAATGATTTTGAAAATCTGAAAATAAACATTAACTAGTGCCTTCATTTACTGGGCAGCAGAGTCAACTTTCAGTTTGCAGCCTTACACCTAAGTAGCTTGCATTGTAACCAAAGAGATCTAAGCATCAATGCATTACATCAATGCCCATCAACTTAGTTTTCCTACAATCATGCTTAATAATCCTATATGCAAAAGACATTACTCATCATCCTACTCAAGCATTTTAATCTCTTCCTTGAAGAGAAGCAAAAACAAAAAGAACACCATACTTGATGGGACAAAACATGCAATCCTTGATTGTATATTTCATAAGTAATAGTATTACATATTGGAGACAAAAGCAAGAAAACCAGTATTCCTTACTTGCACTGCTGATTACAAATACTTAAAACATAAAGCATTTTCAAGCTGAAAATATACATCTAACTGTCATTTAGCCCTGCACTGTACATAGCACACTCATGGAGCAGAAATCTGGAGCAAAACTAACTCCTGAAACTAAAACTAAACTAAAAACTAAAACTAAATTGAGAATGAGAAAAGAAAAGAACCAAAAGATGCATAACAAAACCCTAGGGAAAACCTTAGAATGCATTTCATTGGTTCACACATTTCTCGGGAATTTTAAAATCCCTCTTCAAAATTTGCACCTTCATTCATTGGATTTTGCAAGATTTAAAATTCTGCACTCTTCTACATTAGCTGTCCTTAATCTGCCTTGAGCCTGCTGTAGCCTTTTGAAAATCTGAAAAAATCCCATTCAGTAACTTGTCCGATTCAAAATCTGCACTTTGCTCAAAACTTGCTATTTTTAGCATGCTGTCCTCTCTGATTGTGGTCCGCTTTTGCATCTCAATTTAGAAACTAATTCTACCCTCCAGCTGGAAAATTGCTGACTTTTACTACGGATTTTTCCTTGTGGATAAAAAATAGCAAAAATCCCCCTTTCAAAATATGATCATTCTTTACCTGTACTCAGCCTGAGAAAATGTTTTTCATGCCTGATTTGCTGCATTCTACTTATCCTTAGTAAAATAATTCCACTTGGCTGAAATATTTCACTCCCAGGTAAAACTTTATTTCATTGCTCAGTGCTTGGGAAGGGAAATTTCGTAAAACTTTTCATTACAGAGTGTAAAATAATCATCCTTTCAAGTGAAAAAACATTTCATTCAACATTTACCTCTTCCATTAAATTAGCATGGTGAAATAATATTCATAAACAATAACTCTTTGTATTTGTGCTTAAATATTTTCACCTTGATTGAAGATGTATCTCTGTATCCCTTTAAAGCCATTTCAACATAAGTTTTGCACCCTGTGCTATACACTTCTTGGAGATAAATTCTAGTCCCCATTTTACAAAGCTTCTCCTCTGTGAAAATATTTCTTTTGACTTGTACACTTCTTTGAATACAGGTATTATTTCCTTGATTTGGTACAACCATGCTTGAGAAGCTTGAGGCTCATACCAAGGCATAGCCCCATGCACACAGTTCATGCGTTTCCCCAACAATCACAGCGCTGCACTATAACAAAAGATCATTTTACTGTTATGTTGCATTGCTCGCAGTCATTGTAACCATTATGTCGTACGACCTGCATCATGAAATTATGCCCATAGCATAATGGGCCCTCCCTCACAACTTCAACTCATCTTGGTATTCAGAAAATGCATCTACAACTTTGGATCCCCATTATCTTTTTTATCTTTCAGAAATTAAATTACTAATGCAAGTGGAAGCCCATCATTCATTACCATCAAATTGTATTTGAACCCCTTGACTTCACAAAGAAGCATTTTACATGATTGAGCCGGTATTTAACATTTTGCTTGAATGCAATATAAGCATATCATGCTCATCATCAAACAGGCTGAGATACTTAGAATAGGTGTAGTGTATGAGCTTGATCCGTAGTGGCTTCCTATCTTTGCTTAGTATGCATCTATGTTTTTTCTCATTCCGTCATGGTTGGAAATTCTGCGCGCATCTCACAAATAAAGACTTAGTTCAATTAAAACGGCCTTTGTGAAGCCTACTGCTGGAATACCTCAATTGTTTTTCCCTTATACGATCCAATTTAGGTCTTTGCCCTCATTTTCTTAGTGGTGTTTTGTTGCCCTAATCCATCACTCACACTGTGACTATTTTGATCTCCACAAGCTTCACTTAGATTGGATTTGTCCAATTCCACAAATACGTTGCCTTTTGACTGTGTTACTCCTTCTGTTGGTTGAAAATTTTGTACACCTGGGGGGTGTGCAAAATTGTGGTTTCAGCCACAGTGTGTGAGTATAAACTCTCCTAATTAAGGGAAGGCTCCCCCTTTTTAATACTAATTTAATCTAAAACTGATGGGACAACAACCTTTTCTCTTTTTTCAGAAAAGATTATGCTCTTTCTTCTTCACAGAAAAGAAGCAACAAGTATGAAGTAATAACAACAAAAAATTTAAATGAAACTAAGAGAGAAGAAATGAAGTTTCTTGAAAATACAAAGACTTCCATCACTTCCTTGGGGACGAGAAAACAACAATCAAGCACAAAGTCTTGAATTCCTAAATTTCTATCTACCCTTTTCAAAATAATGTAATAAGGACAATCTACAACATATAACAACACAAAGTCTGAAAGTATGGCGCAACAACAACAACAAACAACAAATAGCAACGTACAACAAATAACAACACAAAGTCTGCTATTATGATGTAATTCTAATTACGTGGTAGGGGAATCACTACAAGCACAAAGTCTTGTAACTTTTAACATAGAACAACAAAAACGAGTGTAAACTCAAAGTCTCACAACTCTTTCTTTACACAAATCAATTTCCATTCTAATTTCTTTCAAGAACAAGTGTAGACACAAAGTTTTACAGCTTCCCTTGATAAGAACTTTACTTTAATCTATATTAATCTCCAATATTTGCAGCACAAAGTCTGCAAAGCAAATCTGATTAAGCTTTCAAGAATCACATGCAAGAACACAAAACTCAATAGATTCAGTACAAAGTCTAAATCCTTGAATGATTTTCTTCTACTCCTTTCAACTTCAATTTACACATAAAAAGCTCAAAGTCTTCCTTGCTGTAAATTTTGGTAGAGTTTACTTGCTTGCTTTCTAAAAGATAAAGATTACAATAGACCCCCTCAAGTATTTATAAGAGAGGTGCCTTGAGAAAAAGAAGGGAGGATTCTAACTAACTTGGACCTATTCAACAACTAACTAAGACTTATTCAAAGTTACAAGTCCTATTCTAAATTGATTTGTAATTGGTTTACTTGTAATTACAAAAGTGCAAGTGGTGAGTTAACTTGCAATTACAAAATTGTTTTTACAAGTAAACTTGTTGAAAAGAAAACTACAATAACAAAACTGAAAACAAAATCAAGTGTCAAAGACACTTATGTAGCAGCATGTTTAGCCATATATTCTTCAAATTTCTGTATGATTCCTTGCAGCTCATTAGAATTTGGCTCATGGGTATTCTTAGCAACAACAACCGTTTTGATAACAACATCACAACAACTAAGAATTGTAAGTCTATGCTTCTCCAGAACAACTTGAATTTCTTCCAGAAAGGTTTGATATTTCACCAAAGCTTGAATTGATGTAACTGTTTTACTGTTCAACTTCCTCCTCAAGTCAGAAAGAACTTTCCTCAGATAACAACTCTTCATCTTGACTTACAATCTTACAAGAGATTTTCTCAAAACGAGAAACAACATCTTGCACCATTTCCATGCACAATTTCAAGGCATCATTAATTTCTTGAATGAGCTCCTTTAGAACAAGGGATTTATTCTCTAGAAGTTATCCAAATTCTATATACGTGATTCTAGTAGGAACAATGCCATTTTCTTGTAGAACATCCAGTTTTCTTGTGGCAACTTATGCCAAACTCTTAAGTTGCTCTCAACCTTTTCCATATTCTGTTTGAAAGCCTCAGAAGTCTGGTTCAATTTTACCTTGGTCATTTCCAGTTTGACCATCACTTGGAAAGTTTCCTTCAACACCTGAGCACATAGATCAGAAATTTGATCTACCCAAGAATCAATTGCTTGTACTTTTTGAGCAGCTCATTCAATTTCCCTGACTGATTCATCTGAGACAAAAGAAGTTGAAGGATTGGGCCCTTCCTCTAAAGATTTAGTGATCTTTTGGATCATTGAGATAAGCTGCAAATTTTCTTCATTCAGCTTGTCTTTCTTCGACAAGAGTTCGTCATATCGCTGTACCAATGAAGTCATAGAATGCTGAGCATTATGCATGACAATTGCATGTGTTTTCTTACCAAGTTCCACCGTTGTGATTTTGTAATCTGAAGCTTGCATTTCTTCATGTGGCTTGCTCACAATTGGTTCAATAATTTCTGCAACTTTCATTCTGTCGTTGTTTACTATCACTCTTAAAATTGTTTTAGCTCTTTTAGCAGTCTTTGGTTTAGACTTTTTAAGATACTGAAAATCAAAGATGTCAGAAGAAATTTCCTGCTTCTTTCTCTTAGGAGTGAAAGAGCTTAGCCATGGAGGTAAAGGCATCGAATTTGTCTCAGAAATAGCTAGAGGTGGTGAAGAAATAGACTCCATTTGGATTACAGTTGTTACCCGGGGAGAAGTTTCTATTTGAACAACAATCATCGCCTTCTCAACAAGCAAAGGATGTGAGGATTCCATCATGAAGTTCTCAAAATTTGTAGCGGTAGTATCAATTTCTGCCAATGATAAGCTGGGCAAAGAAACATATGTAGGATTATCATAAAAAATGTTTGACTAGTCTTCATGAGGATGATCAAGAGATGGTTCTGATGCTGAAATTGGAATAACATTCTGAGCAAACACACTCAATGGGACAGGAGCAACGTGAATGGTGGAAAAAGAATACACATCAGTGTCAAAAGGAGACATGGGCACATCCAAAGGAATCTGAGAAGGAACTTCATTAGGTGACTCTGAAGTTGTGGACTTAGGAGCATCATCTTGTTGTTGCTCTTCCTTTGGATCTTCAGAATCAATAACCTGAATATGAAGTTGGGGTTTCTCTTTTCCTTTCACTGTTACTTCTTCGGGAGGAATTACTATTGCTCTATTGACTCTTAACTTAATCCGTGTGGCAGAAGATGATGCACCTTCCTTGTTATCAATTTTGATTTCAGATATGCGTCCAATAGGCCCTGTAGAATCATCATCTTTGCCAATCTTGATCTTGATAAGTCTAACACCATTACTATTGAGCCAAGCATTGGTGTTAGCCAAAACAGGTTGGAATCTATCCAGAATAGAGGTACATTCTTTTTGTGACCATTGAATTGATGGAAGTGGTGCTTCATGAACTCTCTTTTCAACATAATCGGAATCAAGTATGTTCCCATCATCAACCATTCCTTCAGGAAAGTTTGTCAGGTTCAAGTCAACAATTTGCTCAAGTGCGAGCCTGCAGTAATCCATCCTATGAATTTCCTCTTCTATGCGATGCACATGTGTGAAAGATCTTTTAATCTTTTCTTTCATGCTCCGGTAATCAAAATGTTTCCTTGCTTTGAATCTTTTGAGCTTGATTTCCTGCATCTCAGTCTCCATGGCTTTATCTTTTGTAGACGTCATGAGGGAATATCGACCAATCTGTAATGGGTTACTTGATGATATCCCCATTCCATCTGTGTCAAATTGATTGTTGTGCATGAACTGCCATGATTTATTTTCCCAACTCCATAAGGATGATCTTGTCGGTTGGGTATCTTGGAAGCATATATGGCTGCCCACTGTAACATCCAATTCTCATATAGGTAAAAGTTGGGAATTGAAGAAATAAGCAGCCGTATTCATTCACTCTTTCCCATGCAACATTTGATACTCTTCTATTCTTCAGTGTTTTATCAAATAAACACATGTAGTGACCAAAGAAAGCATCTTGGACTCTTCTATAATGAAGTCTGCTGGGTCTCAAAGGCAGCTGATCATAATATTTCCACACAGGCACAAGCGAGCGATCACCCTTGGTAGAAAGACCAGAGAAATGTCTGAGTGATGCTGCTATATATACCAGGTATGAATTCATGTAGAAGGACAAAGTGGTAGGAACTTTGGCAAGCTGTTCACACAAAGCATCACTAACAATCTCACCCCAAAAGATGTGCTGGGATTGCCTGATGAGCACAATAAATTGATACATCCATGGTTCGAAGATATTGGAATGCTCCAAACCCATGATCCTGCTTAAGAGAGTAATTGTGTCACCAATCTCTCCCTTGAAGTCACAGTGAAACAACTTAGCCCACCAGGTGAGACAAGTTTGGGGTTCATGAATCCATTTATTAATATGACACTTGCATTCCTTCTCCCTTTGTACAAAATACTCTGCTGCACTTTCTTTTGAGATTTCCACATAAACAGGAGGTGTAGGTATTTTGAAAATCTTCTCAATGGTTTCAGCGTCTAGGCGGATAACAACCTCTCCATCATCATCTCCAATAGTTCTGGTTTCCCGATCAAAATGAGTAGCACAAGCAAGAAAAAAATTCCGACTCTAGGGTAGCTAGTGGGAAAGAAGAAACACGATGAATGTGACTTGCTAACAAACGCTGCATATTGTGATCCCTAGTTTTTCAACCTTTTAAGAAAATTTGACATATCCACATGTCTGATTTCTGTATCCTTAATCTCTTCCAATGAAGAGGAAACTTGAGAAGGAGAAATCTTGTTCTGGTATTTATCATACTTGTACTTCATCTTCTTGTGGGAAGATGATGCTGACAAATTGGTCATTGAACAGGAATTTGTAACGCTGCGATGAAAATCCAAAAGTGTCAAAGCAACATCACGATTTGCAGAAGAAGCCATATTATCTTTTTCAAATGGGGAAAACTCAAACCCTAGCCCTAAAGCTTTTGAAGGAGTGATGAATAAACAAGATTTAAAAGCATGGCTTTTTGTTAATTTTACTAATCAGATATAACAGAATTCAATGTAAACTAAAAATGTAATGAAAAACACAACGCTCATAAACACAACACAACAATACCCTGGGAAAACCTCCCTCTTGGAGGTGAAAAACCCAACCATGGTCCCTGAGGTTGAGACCAATTTCCTTGTGGTTGCTACCACTGTGGAGTTTGATTGGCAAAATGCTGCCCTTGGCCTTGAGGATTGTACCAATTTTGATAATTTCCAAAATTTTGAGCATATGGAGATTGCCATTGATTATTTTGTGCATAGGAATTTCCACTATAACCAGAAAAAAAAAGTGGATCGGGAGGCATACCTTGTCTTGGAAAATTTGGCCTTCTTTGAGCAACATAGAAAACTTGTTCATCATCACCTTGTATTGTCTTGAAATCAAGAACTTCAAGATTTGCAACCATTTTACATCTGCAATCTCTTTTCCTCTGTTTACAATGTGGGAAGAATTCTGCAAGAACCGCATCAGCTTCCTCATGTTTCTTCTTAGCTGAAAGTTAGTCCAATTGAGTAGCCATATTGTTTATGATATCCTCCTTAAAATCCTTCAGCAGATGGCTAAGCTTCATTCGAGAAACTCCAGTACTGGATGCTGATGAAGAAACCCCCGACTTGGAACGTCTACTCTTCTTAGAAGAAGAACTGGAATACTTCTGACAAATTTGTCCAATGTCATTCCATGTTGATTGTGTTATGTCACCTCCTCCCATAAGATCCAAAGCATCTGTGCATTCATCACTGATTCCTCTTAAAAATATTAACTTAAGAGACTCTCCATTGAGAGTACTATGCTTGGAATTCTTGACACTGAATAGAAACCTCTCCAGATAATCCTCTAGACTGTAACATGCTGAAAATTTTATAAGAGATAATCATTCAAATAATCTAACCATTGCAAAAATAGCCGTTAACATAAACATAGAAGATGGAATTTTTTTTTTTTTAAAAATATATTTTCAAAACACGAACATGAATAATGATAATTGAAAGATTAAGTACACTGAACTAAAAATTAAGCATACATTTAATATTTAAGAAATAAATAACTTGCATGAAATGAAAGAGATAGGGTTTAGAGAGTACTTTTCAACTGATGCTAAATTCTGAACTTCAAACTCTGTCATGATACTGGTGAGGAGGGGAAGTATCATTAGGGCGCTTTTTCGCCCAACCACGAACTATCTAGTTCCCCGTGCCATATCCCTCTGGACTGGCCCGACCCTTCGCAGGGAGGTAAAGGAAAACGAGAACTCAATGCCATCTGAGACTTGGTGTTAGGACCTACACTCTTAGTCAGTCATACACTAAGGGTAACTCCCTACTAGTATGACGCTTTGACTAGGGGTGTATCCGGTGCTAAGATCAGACTAGTGCATGCATTACGCAACACCACCTTAGCCAAGGTTTTACATTGTAAGCACAAATTTTCGCGCTGTCAATGATCTCACCCTTCTCGGCAGTAAGTCTGGGTTAAGGAGTTCAACTGAACTCAAAAGGAAAACTAAGGCCCAACTTTGGTGTTAGCATTCAATAGATACAGTTTTAAGTATTCCAAGTGTTATCACATTTTTTTTTTCCTCACTCAACTACAATGCTTTCTTCATGTTTCAATTGAACCCCTAGCTTAGGAAATTAGGGGCATAGGAGCCGCCAATTGCACGTACAAATCCTAACTATGGATTTTAAACTGCCGAACATGTCTCTGCTATTTGGCCACTTGAGAGTAACCTCCCAATGATGATGCTTCTGCATCATGTACAGTCACGCTCTTCCACCCACTGCCTTCCTAGGCTAGGGTATAGGTAAATTCCCTAATTCTAGAGAAGTTGATCTTAATAAGAATAAGTTTATCTAAGTGTTGTCTTATCATCTTAGTTTAAGAAGTTCTGGAAGCTTGGTTAGAGGTCAAAATCTTCTTTAAGTTGACTCAGAAAAGAACTCTCTTCCTTGGAATGATACAAATCTGCACTGTTATGTTAGAATATACTTACCAGTGTATGCCAAGACATGTATACACGGACACGTGAGTACAATTACCTTTGCGTATATGGCAAGTATTACCAGTTATTAACACATTGGTACATACTTGCCAGTAAATGCCCAAGTATGGTACATACGTGTACCTGTTGACGTGTATTTTGTACACAGCCTAACACAGAATAAAATACCCAAGGGTACCTTATCCTCTCTTGAATAAAGTTTCCGAATGCTGAAGATATTGCGAAAAGGATCAATCGGAGAAACTTCAAGGTTCTTGTATGTAGGGTCTCTACCTGTGGATAAGCTCCAGTGGTATGATGTGATTTGCTGGAATCACAAGGGGACTTACACTTGATGATTGAACTTCTGATCTGCTTTGCTGGAACACAGGCTCTTACTAACTTAGATTTGAAAAAATGGAAAAAGATGAGGGCGAGGAAAAGATTTAATCCTAATACTAAGAATGTAGGAGCAATGATTGATCTTTGGTGAAACTCTAACTAGGTCTTGTTTTGACATCGCAGGACCATCTCCACAAGGCTAGTGCGATCTTCGAAGGGAAGCTTTATGATGTTCAAATCATCACTGGAGGCATAGACACCATCAGGTTGATGCATATCAATGAAGAAGCGACAATTGAAGTTAAGCTTAAGCTGAATAATTCCAGTTGACTACGCAAGGCAAGTCTGCAATCAACAAACTGCTAGTAGTATGGATATGCGAATTTCACCATCAATCAAGCACATTTCTTCCACTCATCTAATAACCTGAAATCAAATATGAGAAGTATAAAGACCATGCAAATTGTCGAATCGACCCATAAATTTCACCATTTCTTCAATGAAGTTACAAGTCTTTTACAACAACCTCTTGGCAACAATCTTTGCCTTCTCTCTCTACTCTACTCTAATTGCTATTCTAATCACCTTCTAACTACTCTCTATTCACTAACTAACTCTAACTCTCTCTCTAATAGCCTTCACAAATGAAATGCCAGGGCTTATATAGTGCCCTCAATACAATTCGATGGCTTAGATCAATTCGAGATCAATGGCCAAGATTTTACAATGAAAACCCTAATTAGGGTTTGTTACAACCATTACATAACATTTAATGCTTGACCAATGAAATAATTGTATTGCTTGGACACATGTCCTCTCTAGAAAAATCGACCAATGGATAGCCGGGGTAGGTACATTGGAGTTTGTGCCACCTTCCATGAGTTAGGTACATTGAATCTGGAAATGCTGAGGTGGACCACACTGACTGGAGAAGTGATGACTATGATGCCACCTTGTCTGACACTTGTAACTTGGTAAATATTCAACTTGGTGTTGTTGAGAAGCTAGCTTTAATTAATTCTTCTGGAACTATCTGCTTCTTCAACGAACCCTTTGCTTTGACTACTTGTGTCCTTGATTTGCAGGATGATGATGTACCTCGCCTTGTAATACTGGATTGGAGAAGGTCGCCCTTGTCCTTGTTTGATCATCCCGGAGCAGACCGTCCTTGATCCGGCTTGATTTTCCTTGATGAGATCTCCATTTGATGCCTACACAACATTTCAAAATTAGTAACATGATTTTGCAATGAATAACTAGATTAGAGATTAAATTTAGGAAACTTCATGATAAGTCCTTGAGTTATCATTTCCTAAAAAACGATTGAGCTATCACAATTCAAAATTTCAAAATTCAAACTTTAAGGCTATGACGATCAAAATTCAAAATTAAAACAAGGGATCTTGCCATACCTTACTTGAGAGCTAACTCAAAAAATGCAAAATGAAGAAAATCGCCTAGGCAAAAATTAATGTTTGAAACTTTCAACGTGATCTCCTTCAAACGAGCGATCCTCTTTAGTAATTCGCCACCTTTGGGGGGGGGTCTTCAATGTAGTCTTTGGCAAGTTCGCCCCACTTTAACTTCAAGTTCGCACTCCCTTTGCTAAATTCGCACTTCTCCTTTATGAAATTCACTCCTTGTAAATACAAATCGCACCTCTCTTTGTCTTCTCCAAATCGCATATGAATGAAGGTGAAATGATGATTTGAAAATGAAATTATCACCTTCCCTTTATAGGCGCTTACCCCATGCATTACCTTAGGCCGACTTTTGCAAAATAAGGTAATTAAAAGCAATTTTAAAATAAAACCAAAGGCCGACTTTGTAAGAATAAAACAAGTAAATCCAAGCGCTCCAAGTTTTCATTTAAAATAATAATTAATTAATTAAATGCCATCGTTTTTAATTAATTCGTTTTTTTTTAAATAGGCAAAATTAATCAATTAAATGCTCATGCGTTAATTTTTAAATGCTATCAATTGAATATTCCAATTTATCGATTTTTCTAGCATTTAATAAAATTCAAAAAAATGTTTTAACGCCAAAACTTGGAGATGGTGGAAAGATACAAACCATTATCGCCCTGGTCCCTGACTGAGGGATAGGAGCGAACTTCCATTTTAGCCTTTGATTTTCGCCTTTGACGTTCAAAATCTCCATCTTTACGTTGAAACTGGCATTTTCGCTAAGAACCTCGAGCTTGATTGATTTGATTTTGTGGATGAGTGCCTCCTGAGGTTGATATCGCCCTGGTCCCTTGGTGAGGGACAGGAGCGATCTTGGTGTTTTCTCCTTGATCTTGCTTCTTCAATCACCAATCTTCATTATATGGCAAGCAATGACGTTATCCCTTCGCTTCATGCATATTCTACTTGTCGTTAACAAGGCATATTCGATATTTAAATGGTTTTCGCCCTGGTCCCTTGGTGAGGGACAGGAGCAAATTTTATGCTCTAGCCAACATTTGCTATCTTTCAACCTTTGCTTCTTGTTCGTTGCCTTCCAAATGATATCTTCGACCTTGTGCAACCTTGTACGTCCTTGACTTGGCGTGATTTTTGAATGAGCTGGCTAATAAAATGAATATCGCCCTGGTCCCTTACTGAGGGACAGGAGCGAATTTGGACTTGTAGGCTCCATCACACTTTGCTAACTTCAAAAATTATCTTCAATAGACTTGTTGTGTCCCCTTTCATTCATCCTTGGCCGGGAGTTTGTTCAAACTTGGCGAGAAATTGACCTAAGGCAAAAATCGCTCTGGTCCCTGACTGAGGGACAGGAGCGCCTAGGCCAATTTGAGTCTCCTATTGATGTCTTGTAATTTTCAATTTGTCTTCAACGGGTTCATTTCATCCTCCTTTCTTGCTTCAAACTCAAAACTTGCTTGCTTTTTGCCCAAAACATGCCTCATGAGGAATTTCGCTCTGGTCCCTGAGAGAGGGACGGGAGCTATCACTTAAATTCGCCCTGGTCCCTGGCAGAGGGACAGGAGCGATTTTGCTTCTAGGGTCAATTTTCCTCATGATTGCGCTTTCAAGTTATATTCAACTGATAAAATGTATCTCCTTTGATCTTCTCAATTCGCGAAATCGTTCAAATCTTTCAAGGACAAGGCAATTTTGGATTTCAAGCTCCGGTCCTTCAGTGAGGGACAGGAGCGATTTTTGTCTTCCAGGCCCAAATGCTTCACTTTTCACCATGAAATGTCTTTGCTAGGGAAGATATCATCCTGCTTCATGCTATGAATAAAAGTTAATGTCCAAACAAGGTCTAAAAATGTGTATATGAATAAAATCGCTCTGGTCCCTTGGTGAGGGACAGGAGCGAATTTACCTTTCTAGACAAATACTTCATCATTTCATTGCTTTTGATCAAGTCTGGATGCTCCATCACGTTCATTTTGTCCTCCATCATGCCTTTGATGTCTCAATTTGTCCAAACGAGGTCAGGAATGACTCAACTAAGCTTTTTTGCTCTGGAGCCTTGGTGAGGGACAGGAGCGCTTCGCCTTGGTCCTCCTGGGAGGGACAGGAGCGAAATTCGCTCTAGATCCTCAGTGAAGGACAGGAGCGAAATTTGACTTTTCGAACTCTCTATCAGGATAACTTTTATGGAATATAACATTTAAGTATATACTTTAAGTTATATTCCATATATACTTTCAGGATGTTTGAGAGTGGTTTCAGACCTCCAGGAGTTATATTGCAAAATCTAGTTTTTTGAGGTCTTTTAGTTTCCAGACTTAGTCAAATTCAGGATCAGGACATTCCAGACTAAGCCAAATTTCAGGATCAGGACTTTCAGACTTAGCCAAATTTCAGGATCAGGGCTTCACTCCAGTAGGACCTGCTATCCAATTGATCTCCCTGACAGCACTCAAAATGCAAAGGCCAGCTAACAAAACCCTAAAGGACC
Organism: Cryptomeria japonica; assembly: GCF_030272615.1. Classification (NCBI taxonomy): domain Eukaryota; kingdom Viridiplantae; phylum Streptophyta; class Pinopsida; order Cupressales; family Cupressaceae; genus Cryptomeria; species Cryptomeria japonica. The sequence continues at coordinate 264,751,285 of NC_081410.1, forward strand.
TAGAAAACAAACCCAAAAAAGCAAAAAACATGGGTCCCCATTTGCAATGGGGCAATGTGTGAAAACGTCACAACAGTACCTGTATCCGCACCTTTGCAGACACAATGAGTATTCTTGGTGTCTAAGGTTAAAGGCTTAGTTTACTTTAGTCATAAACTAACAATGGCCTTATCCTTTGTGTTATACTTAAAATATCATGAAGAGCAGAGATTCTGTAGGTAAGATTTATTCCAGGCTGTAGTTTAACTGCGGTTTACAAGTGAATCTATATAATGGACCTGCAGTTTGCTGTTTGGTTTCAGTTGTTCTAACGAGGCTGCTGAAGATTTAACTTCCTTGTTTAGAAAGGTAACAGCAGGATTATCATAATAGAGATATCATGCCTTTTCAAAATAAATTGCCCTCTCAAGGTTATGCTTCTACATACAACATATATAACAGTAATGACATTCATTCCTACCATCCTTAATATTCCAAACAGTGAATAAATCTGTTTAATATAAAAGTACTGCAGAAAATAGACCTGTATTTTCTTTTTATACAAGTTTAACCTTCATCCAACAGAGGTAAGATTTTTTAATTCTTTTTCTCTCTTTTTAAACATGTTTAAAAAAGGATAAATAGTAAATTTCAGACCTGCAAGCATCCTTACATACATATTTGTGTATATACTCCCATTTACATAAACAAATATGTATGCATGAATACCTCCCTTCATATTTCTTTTACAACTACCTGAAACCCTTTTCAAAATTTTATGGACTAACTTCAAACTGAAAGTTATTTGCTAAGAACTGAAATAACAACATTATGCTTCATAACAACGCATAAGGGTTTCTAACCCGTAATAATTCCATGAAATATTTCCAGACTTTCAGTAATTTACAACCACAGACACATATATTTATTTCTTCCTTCTAATTTCTATCTGAGAAACCAAATAACTGTAAGAAGAAGAGAAAATCGCAGGTCTGGGAGATAGTATGACCTGAGAAAAGAAGTAACCCAGCTGAGGACCCTTTGAAGTGTGAAATAGCAGAGCTGATAATGGTAGAAAATGCACAACAAAACCCTTGCCATCCGCCGTTTTCCAAAAGCCAGCCGTGAATAATAATCTCCTCTCTTTTTCCTTCTGGTTTTATATACCAAACGTTGTCTCAATCCCACACCCTAATACCAGGCAGGATTCTCCATATTGCCCAATGAGTCACGCAGGCCTGCTTGCGTTTCCCGTGACTGCCTTTAGCTTCCTTCATAAGCCTCCACTCTTCACGCCAAACGCACTCCCCCAAATAATAAAATGCATAAATATCTTTCCATATCGATATATAATGAAGTGCTTTGTCTTTAACCTATTGTTTTATTTCCTTCAATGCCCGATAACTCATGAATAAAGGATGGCGATATAACATGGTTTTGAAATTGCATTACTCTTGTTTTTTTTTTCTTAATTAACTTCCAATGAGCCTGATAAAATATTATAACTTGCTCATTGAATAAAAATTATGTAATGAGCTTAACATTAATAAGATTAAAATGTTAATTTAAAACTTATTTCCTTCAACACTATGAAAATACTCCAAGCCAATTCTCCTAGCAGCTTTAGGAGAGATTAATTTCATACCTCCCCCCCCTCACACAACATTTACTTAATTATTGAGTTGCCAATTAAAGTTGGCAAAAAAAATAAAATTTATTTAATTAATATAAAACCTTGCCAGGCAATTATAATTTAATTTTAAAATACATATTTATTTATATTTATATATATGCGACCTATACTCCCTACGAATATCTGACTGTGGTAGTACATATACGACAAGGTATACGTACTATCGTACCCAGGTACTCGTATAGGGTATATATGTAATGTATATATCATAGTTGAAAAACTCGGACTCGCCAGGGACTTGGCAAACCAAAAATTTGGACTCGGACTCGGACTCGTGAAAGACTCACGAAAGACTCGGCAAAAAAAAAACCGTAGTTTTACAAAAAAACATAAAGAAATTAATGCATTTAGAGAACATAAGAGCTGTAATTGAAACATTACACATGTCACATACTCATAGTTTCAAACTTTCAACTCTAAAATGTATAATACCAAGATTTCTTCAATGCTAATTATGCTTTTATATGGAGTCTAATCAGACTCAAAGGTTAAATTTTCCCTACTTCCATCGGCGCAATTTCCCCCTATATTTTTCGATGGGGGTTTGGGGCAGTGCCCCCAAGTTGGGGTCAAGGGGCAGTGCCCCCAAGTTGGGGTCAAGGGGCAGCGCCCCTTGCGCACTCCCTGTCGCGATACAGGGCGGGGTCAAGGGGTAGCGCCCCATGAGGCCAAAAATACTTTTATTATTTTATAAAGGCGTCGGGTGTTATTTTTCTTTCATTTTTCACTCCCTCAGTTATGCCAAACGAAGGCAAATTTTTTAAATAAAAACCTATGTTACCCTAAGTTTCCGAGACGGGGACGACAGGGGACAGGGGTACGCGTTTCCGGGACGGTGATTTTTTTTGCCAATTTTAGGGACGGTTAGGGGACGACTATATAAAGGTAGGGAAAATTAAAATAAATAGGGAAATTTAAAATATTCATATGAAAAGATGGATAAAACATGCACATATCCATTTTAGAACCTTAACATATAAGAACTAGTAGAGTTCTTATGGCAAATTTGTGTTAAATTGAGAGTCAATGTCAAGTTTCTTATAGAATTCATTGTCAAAATTCATTGTCCATATGCAGAATTTATGGGGACGTCCCCTAGGAGTCCCCTGTCCCCGGGACCCTCAGGACAGGGATGGCTGAAAAAAATACCGGGGACGCGTCCCCAGGTAACATAGATAAAAACTCAATTTTAAAGCTTGCATGACTTTTTTTCTGGGTCGCGTGAGTCCATCTGAAAGACTCACGACTCGTGGCTTCCATGGACTCGCGAGTCTTTTAGATGGACTCGTGGCTCCCATGGACTCGCGAGTTCGTGGCAAGTCCACGAGTTTTAAAACTATGGTATATATACATATACATAAATATATATATTTATATAATAAAAGTAACATTAGTCCAGCCAACTTGATTTATAATTAATAAAATAATCAATTAATATTAATAATTATAATTATCGCTAGAAGCGACAAACCCTAGGTTCTCCGTACTGACCTACCAGGTTGCCTAGCGCACTAGCTAACAAGGTCTGACAAGATCAACATAGGTTTACCTGGCTTAGGTTAGGGTTTTCAAACGGCATTGAATCCTTTCTTTCCTTCCACCTCCCGACCTGATGATACTTTCCCTCCTTTCGTGGAGGACGACGGTCTTCTGCACCACTTGGCCCACGGAAATTGGTTAGATCCAATCTTGTCTAGTTCTGACAAATAATAAATCTTGATAAAAGTGAAACATGATATCATATTGTTAACTGCAATTCATCAATTTACTAAATCAAAGTACATCAAATTAGCATAGAAAACATAATTATCATTATTCACATTTGCATAATCATCTGAACAATCCATCATTTAAAGCATAAAACTAGGCACATTATACATCATACGAGTATATCAAAATGCACTAGGGTTAACATGTATCAGGACGTAAATACTGCACAAAATCAACTAGGGCACAAGTGGGATGTAACATAGACTCTCATCTTCTTTCTGTGTCATTCTAAAAATATCATCTTGTTGTGACGTTTTCACACATCGCCCCATTGCAAATGGGGACCCATGTTTTTTGCTTTTTAGGGTTTGTTTTCTAGGTCCTTTAGGGTTTTGTTAGCTGTCCTTTGCATTTTGAGTGCTGTCGGGGAGATCAATTGGATAGCAGGTCCTGCTGGAGTGAAGTCCTGATCCTGAAATTTGGCTAAGTCTGAAAGTCCTGATCTTGAAATTTGGCTAAGTCTGGAATGTCCTGATCCTGAATTTGCTTAAGTCTGGAAACTGAAAAACCTCAAAAAACTAGATTTTGCTATATAACTCCTGGAGGTCTGAAACCACTCTCAAACATCCTGAAAGTATATATGGAATATAACTTAAAGTATAAGAAAGAAGAAAGATAGAAGGAAATGTCACTTATACTTGAATGTTATATTCCATTAAAATTGTCCTGATAGAGAGTTCAAAAAGTCAAATTTCGCTCCTGTCCTTCTCCAAGGGTCCAGAGCGAAAAGCGCTCCTGTCCCTCTCCAAGGGTCCAAGGCGAATCGCTCATGTCCCTCACCAAGGGTCCAGAGCGAAAAAGCTTAGTGGAGTCATTCCTGACCTTGTTTGGACAAATTGAGACATCAAAGGCATGATGGAGGACAAAATGAACGTGATAGAGCATCCAGACTTGATTAAGGACGATGAAATGATGGAGTATTTGTCTAGAAAGGTAAATTCGCTCCTGTCCCTCACCAAGGGACCAGAGCGATTTTATTCATATACACATTTTTAGACCTTGTTTGGACATTAACTTTTATTCATAGCATGAAGCAGGATGATATCTTCCCTAGCAAAGACATTTCATGGTGAAAAGTGAAGCATTTGGGCCTGGAGGACAAAAATCGCTCCTGTCCCTCACTGAAGGACCGGAGCTTGAAATCCAAAATTGCCTTGCCCTTGAAAGATTTGAACGATTTCGCGAATTGAGAAGATCAAAGGAGATACATTTTATCAGTTGAATATAACTTGAAAGCGCAATCATGAGGAAAATTGACCCTAGAAGCAAAATCGCTCCTGTCCCTCTGCCAGGGACCAGGGCGAATTTAAGTGATAGCTCCCGTCCCTCTCTCAGGGACCAGAGCGATTTTCCCTATAAGACAAGTTTTGGGCGAAGATCGAGTAAGTGTTAAGTTTGAGGCAAGCAAAGGAGGCGTAATGAGTCCGTTGAAGATAATTTGAAGATTGCAAAAACGCCAAGTGAAGCCCATATTGTCCTAGGCGCTCTTGTCCCTCTCCCAAGGACCAGAGCGATTTCTTCCTTAGACAAATCTCTCGCCAAGATGAAGCAAATTACATGTCAAGGATGAGTGAAAGGGGGCACAACAAGTCCGTTGAAGATAATTTAAACATGGGCAAAGTGTGATTGAGCCTAGAAAATGAAGTTCGCTCCTGTCCCTCTCCAAGGGACCAGAGCGAAATGTTCAAGTGTGTCCAAGTTTAAGTTGCCACTCACATTTCAAGTGTTCAAAAGGGAGTAAGGAACATCATTTTACACTGTGAAGATAGTTGCAAGTTGATATAAACAAGGATGAGCACAAGGAACAAAGGTTCGCTCCTGTCCCTCACCAAGGGACCAGGGCGATATTCACTCAAATATCAAATTTGCATTGTAAAGGACGAGTAAAGTATGCATGGAATGAATAGATAACATTGTTACCTGCCTTGCGATATAAATTGGTGATTAAAGAGACAAAGACCCAAGGAAAAGGGCAAGTTCGCTCCTGTCCCTCACCAAGGGACTAGGGCGAAAGTACTTTAAAGCGCACTCCTTCCACAAAAGGGACGAATTAAGCTCAAGATTCCCAATTAAAATGCTATTTTGGACGTCTAAGACATGACTCTGAACGTGAAAACAAGAAAAACAAGGCCAAAATGAAGGAGCGCTCCTGTCCCTCTCCCAGGGACCAGAGCGATCTTGTTGATGTCCATTATCTTGCCATGCCTAGGTGCCAATATCATCTATGACACATTAAATGCCAATTTCGATGAAACCTTGAGATATTTAAAAAAATTAAATTGGCATTTAAAAATAGCGCATAAGGTATTTAATTAATTTATTTAGCCTTTTAAAAATCGAAATTATTAACTACAAAGGCATATAAATTAATTAATTATTAAATTAAATTTTTAAAAAAAGGGGAGCGCTTGGGTTATTGTTTTGCAAGGTCGGCCCCCTCTTTTATTAAATTTTATTTGTTTTTTGGGCCTATTTTCCAAGTCGGCCTAGGGGCAATTATCAAGATGAGCGCCTATATAAGAGGGGTGTGTTGAGCATGTTAATCCATCTTTCAATCATTTGTCCAAGTGCGATTTTGAAGGAGCAATAAAGGAGTGCGAAATCTGGTCCAAGAAGGAGTGCGAGTTGAAGGCTAGAGGTGGAGCGAATTTTCCTCAAGACATTGAAGGCTAGAAGTGGTGAAGTTGATAGAAGAAGCACATTTTGACGACTTCGATCCACATTTTGCCTAGCAAACTTGCTTAATTTTGCATCTTTTCTTAGAGTTAATTCCCAAGTGGAGGTATGGCGAGATTCTCCTAGTCTCAATTTTGAATTTTGAATTTTCAATTTCAAGTGGCTTAGTTAAATTTAGGAGATGATAATTCAAAGATTTATCATGAGGTTTCCTAATTTAAAACTTAAATCCTCTTTCTAGTCTATATTTCCACGTTGCAAAACATGTTACTAATTTTGAAATGTTGTGTAGGTATCAAGATGGCGACTCCCAAACTCGAAGGATCTACAAGTCGGAAGGCTCTCATCAAGGACGATCAAGCAAGGACAAGGACGATCAAGCGAGGACAAGGACGACCTTCTTCGATCCAGCCTAGCATCGACAAGGACGGCCTTCTTTGGACTAACGTCATCAAGGGCGACTTCTCCAATCCAGTATTCCAAGGCGAGGTACATCAATCATCCTGCAAATCAAGGACACAAGAAGTCAAGCAGATAGTTCCAGAAGAATTAATTAAAGCTAGCTTCTCAACAACATCATGTTGAATATTTACCAAGTTACAAGTGTCAGACGAGGTGGCATCCTAGTCATCACTTCTCCAGTCAGTGTGGTCCACCTCAGCATGTCCAGATTCAATGTACCTAACTCATGGAAGGTGGCACAAACTCCGATGTACCTACCCCGGCTATCCATTGGTCGATTTTTTTAGAGAGGACATGTGTCCAAGCAATACAATTTTATCATTGGTCAAGCATTAAATGTTATGTAATGGTTGTAACAAACCCTAATTAGGGTTTTCATTGTTGAATCTTGGCCATTGATCTCGAATTGATCTAAGCCATCGAATTGTATTGAGGGCACTATATAAGCCCTGGCATTTCATTTTGTAAAGGCTAAGGAGAGAGAGTTAGAGTTAGTTAGTGAATAGGGAGTAGGTAGAAGGTGATTAGAATAGCAATTAGAGTAGAGTAGAGAGAGAAGGCAACGATTGTTGCCAAAAGGTTGTTGTAAAAGACTTGTAACTTCATTGAAGAAATGGTGAAATTTATGGGTCGATTCGATAATTTGCATGGTCTTTATCCTTCTCATATTTGATTTCATGTGATTAGATGAGTGGAAGAAATGTGCTTGATTGATGGTGAAATTCGTATATCCATACTACTAGCAGTTTGTTGATTGCAAACTTGCCTTGCGTAGTCAACTGGAATCATTCAGCTTAAGCTTAACTTCAATTGTCGCTTCTTCATCGATATGCATCAACCTGATGGTGTCTATGCCTGCAGTGATGATTTGAACATCATAAAGCTTTCCTTCGAAGATCGCACTAACCTTGTGGAGATGTTCCTATGATGTCAAAACAAGACTTAGTTAGAATTTCATCAAAGATCATTCATTGCTCTTACATTCTTAGTGTTAGGATTAGATCCTCTGCTCGCCCTCGTCTTTTTTCCTTTTTTCAAATCTAAGCTAGTGAAAATCCTGTGTTCCAGCAATATTCAAAGCAAATCAGAAGTTCAGGCATCAAATGTAAGTCCCCTTGTGATTCCAGCAAATCACATCATACCACAAAGAGCTTATCCACACGTAGAGACCCTACATACAAGAACCTTGAAGTCATCCTGATTGATCCTTTTTCGCGATATCTTCAGCAATCAGAGGCTTTACTCAAGAGAGGATAAGGTACCTTTAGGTATTTTATTCTGTGTTCGATAGTGTACAAAATACACGTCAACACATCCCCATGGTGGTCAATCCCTCTACAATAATCCTTGTATTTCACAAGAAACAACCATTTCATCTTATCCCATGTAGTGATTGTGCTACTCCCTAGACTCGTTAACCATCTCAAAGCTGACTCTTTCAAAGTGGCAAGGAATATTTTGAGTCTATGGGCATTTGTAGTATAATCAAAACTCCTATAGAGGACATCAAACTCAAACAAGAAAGTGTCGGGGTCTTCTGTCACTCATCCATAGTATTTAGGAAGGGAAGAAGCTAGAATGTTCTTGAGATTAGCATTATCATGCTGATCAGAAATAGGAACTCAAACATTGGAGTCACAGGTGGAGGTGGGTTATTCCCACTAGGGGGTGGATTTCCTTGCATTGGGCTTTGAGGAGGAGTTACTAAATGAAGTTCCTCTTCAGGAGGTCCAAAGAGGAAATGGAGGCTGTTCTTAGGAAGTTCAAATTCAAGAGGATTCAAATTATTTGGGGTTTGGTATAGTGCAGCAAAATGATTTACATCTGGGGGGTCATATGGATTGAGTCTTGTATGGTTAGGACGGCTGGGAAGGAATCTACCTTGAGCATTTCTTCTTCGTCTATGCATGCAGATTCATGAGAATTACTTTAAACAAATTGAGTTATCAAAAACAACTATACTGAAAGCTAAAAATTAATAACCATAATAGGTTCTTAGTTTGACACCGTCCCGGCAACGAAACCAAAAATGTTTGCTTCACCAATAGGAACAATAATTATAGCTAAAGTCTCAACCCGAAGTTTGGGCATTCACTCTGTGAAGTTATTATCTCCATAATTGAAGTTCATTTGTTTATCAACCCAGGGACGTATTACTTGAAATGGGTCTGCACTATATATGCACTAAGTTCCCGCGATAGCTATTCTGCATTATTGCAGCAACTAAACCTATTTGAAATAAGCAAGCAAGAATTATAACAACTGAATGGCTACTGGAAAACTCTGCATTAACATAAAACCTAATTAAAGAACTGTTAACTAAGTCCAAAGATGACAAACAGGAATTATTCTGTCTGCTTTGGCTGCAGGAACAGTCACAGGATCTGTTTCCAGTGGCTGCAGGAACAGTCAATTGCCAGAATGACTACTACAGCAGAAAGGGAAACTAGGTTAACAAATGCACAGGAATACTCACCAAGTGGGCCCCCTTGGATGAGTGTATCCAAGCTTTCAAAGAAACTCTAAATATTTAGAATAACATCACTTTATTCATTGTTTTTCAAAGGTCAATACAACACACAGAATGAAAGAAAGATAAAAATACTCTGCAACTTTATTTCTAAATCTTTTGTCTCCCTTCCTCTTCTCTCTAACCTCTGAGAAGAGGTGCATACTCTTATTTAAAATAAAACTACAACAACTCCCTACAATCTAGGTCACGCTAATGAAATAAAGCGGAGAATATTTATGAAAGAGAACAAATGGAGTTAAGCCACTGAAAACGTGGATCTCTACTTAAACCACAACCAAGAATATAACATGGCAGTATTACAAGATTTGATGTTTAGTGAAGATAGACATAAATGAGTCTTGTGCGCCTTGCTATTCCTTTGCCGCTCCTTACGCCCATTATTCTCTTTGCTGTTTTGAACTTTTAACTGCCCCTTGAATATCTCTAACTGCTTTCATGACGTGACACAATAACTGCCTTTTGCAGCATCCTATTTATTCTTGCAATTAAAAAGATAGAACATACAAGCATACACATATCTATTTTAATTAATCAAAACACTTATACATTTCACACATGATATCGCCTATGATAATCTGCATGGCAACAAGAATAATTGGTCAAGACAAAACAAGATTTAATGGGTTCAGTTAACATATGGAATGCATATAGTCAAACTCTAATACATCATTACTATCCCATTATACCAATTAAAACATGGTAAAAACTTATGAGTTTTAATAATAAAAGGAGCTAATATCTCAGCTCATCAAAGCCTATGGCTCAGAGGAGCCTGCATCCCCTTCCCCCGGCCCCGGCCCCCTATGAAGGCATCTAAGGTAGGTCTCGGATAATTCGACAGCCATAGCCTCTCCCCGTGACACCATGCCACCCTCACCAACATAAGGTATATGAATATCTGTGTCACTGTTTGCCTCTGAATCTGCTGTCTCTGCTCGTTCTCTCTACTCCTCCTCTGCCATGGCTACAGCCTCAGCCTCTATATCTGCCTGGTCGACCCAATCAATGTCGTCATCACTAAAGACAGGTTTTGTCTCAGTGGTCCACTCGGCTTCAGGATCAACCTCCTCTAGAATGATAGGGGAGATGTCAATCTGTGCATTCCTTTTCATTCTGAGGCGGAGGTTGTCGTGAACAAAGACAAGATCGTTCATCTTCTCCACAGATAATCTATTGCGTCTCTTGGAGTGTATGTTCTCAAACATACTCCAATTGCACTCACAACCAATGCACTGCATGGTTGGCTCAAAATGCGAATGGCCAACTTCTGAATATTCGGTTTTTTTGGGCCAAAAAAGCTCCACCAATTATCTGAATTTGAAATGAGAAAAATAAAAAAAATTAGTCTCACTCTCGACTCTCATTTAACAGTATATAATAAAATTAAAATTATGCCTTGGAATGTATTTTTACTTGGCATCATAGTTGTCCTACTTTCTTTGCAGATAGTACGAGAGAAGTTCTCCCCTTGAGCATTAGAAAACAATTGTATCTCTCGCATAAGTTCAGTCTGAGTACAACCAATAGGTGCCATCTTCTTCATGACTGAGTACAGCCCACTAAGAACCTCCTCATCTGCCTTGAAAGTAGGGCTGAAATGGAATGCTGGATTCAGATAATATCAGTGTTCCACGGGCGTCCGGGACGGGGGGACGGGGGGACGAGGGGGACGCGTCTCGGGGACGGGGGGACCAAGGGCCTAAATTTGGGGACGGCGGGGGGACGGCGGGGGGACGGCGGCGGGGGGGTGGCGGGGTGGTGGTGCTCATATATATACATATAGTACTTGAAAAACTAGTTTTGAAAAGATGTATAACAGTATAACAGTATAAGAATTAGATTTCAAATGAAACTATAGGAAATACCAAGATTACTTAGATTAGTGATACGTAACTAATTGCTAATTGCTAAAACTAAAAGTAAATAAAATTTGACAAATGAAATTGTCAAATTGGAGATTTCTCATTTCTATCATATGAATATCGAAAAAGGAAAACGAAAAATATGAATATCTGATGCCATTGCAAAGTCTATAATAATAAAGATGATTACATGATTCATCATTACAATGAGTAGCTAAATACAAATACGTGTAGCAATAGCATTACAAAAGAGACGAGTCAAATACAAAATGACAAAACTGAAAAGTGAAAACTCAAACTGTAGCTAATGGAGGCCTCTAATCATCTGCAAACTCCTCCTCACTGGAACTGCTGGACTCCTGAGGATCAAGGTCCCTCAAGCTCACACCAACTAGCCCTGCATCTGAAGTGGTAGGATCATCCTCATCAATCTGTGAAGGCTCCTCTGGCTCTACATCCCATCGTGCCGCTGGACTCTCCTTGTACATAAGTGTCTTGCGGTCAATGAGACGCAAAGCACTATGTACAGCCACAAGCTTCTCGGCTCTCTTAGAGGTAAGTCTGTTCCTCTTAAGAGAGTGGATGAAGCTATATGTAGAACAGTTCCTCTTAGCAGCTGAAGAACTGGAAACCTGGGATAGCAGACGGATGGCTAGAGTGGTGGTCAAAGATTTCGGGCCATGACATTTCCACCACAAAAGTGGGTCCTCCTGTGCCATAATGTCTATATCCATCTTTGCTGCATCTGAATAACCTCTAAGAGTGGCAAATCTTCCCCACTCAGTGCGTATTGTACCGGCATCTCTGGAATCAAACATCTTCTCTATGCACCTAAAGAAACCTGCCTTCACCTCATCATCCTCAATCGGTGTCGTTCTACCCGGTCTAGCCTTGTACCACTTAGGATTCAAGGCAAAGGCAGCCATATGCAAAGGAGTGTTCAATTTGTCCCATCTACTCTGAATGATAGGCCGGATTTGCTCATTGTAGAATGCTAGAGAGGGGTCCTTCACTCGCACAGCAGCCCGCATCTGGCCAAGCATAGAGTCAATGCACTCATACACCTCTCCAAGGTTAGGTGCATCCCCATCCCCATATCTGATCACCTGGAATACTGGAGAAATGATGGAGACAATGTATTTCGTATCAGTCCAAAACACATCACTCTTCACTATCTCCTTCACCCTTCTCCCCTGCTCTGTCTTGGCCTCAGCCCACGTATTCCACTCATTAGTCATAACCATGAGTTGCAATGCCTCTTGCAACTCAATCATTCTCTCCAAGAGAATGAAATAGGATGCATATCTAGTCTCAACTGGTTTCAAGAACTCCTTCTTCGCGAAGGTCCTGAATAGTGCATGTGAAATGTGGTGGTTGCAGATAAACATCTGCACATCTCTCGCATCGGTGACCACTCCTCTAATCCAGTCAATCTTCCCCATGTCCTTGAGTGCATTGTTCATGGCATGCACACAACATGGGGTCCACCAAATGTGTCTATAGGCTGCCTCAACGAGTCTCCCTGCTGCTCTACACACATATGCTGCATCTGTCACTACTTGGACCACATTTTGTGGCCCAACCTCCTCAATAGCCTCCCTGAGGACCTGAAACTGGAAATCAGCATCTTTACGATGCCCTGTACAATCAACTGCTCTAAGGAAGTATGGGCCCTCTGCACATGTGACCATGATGTTGATGAGTGGACGATGGCTAATGTTCGTCCACCCATCCATAACTATGCTGCACCCCAATGCCACCCAACATGCCTTCATCTTCTCCATCAAAATATTGATCTTGGAATAGCTTTTATCCAAGATCGAGGTCCTCATTTTCGTCTCCCCTGGTGGCACATAAGATGGTCCTCCCTTGGCCACCATATCTATCATCTTCCTATAATAAGGAGACCGTGAAACATGAAATGGAATGCCATTGGCAAAGAAGAAATTGCCAATGGATTCATCTATCTCATCTCTCAGCTGCACATTAAACATATCAGCAATGGGGTTGCTCTGTGGTGTATGCAACTTACGTTTCCCAGTCCTGGCAACAGTAGAAGTGGAAGTAGATGGAGATCCAAACATCATTCCTCCCGCCTGCGAAGCATGATAAGTATGTGGCACTGGCACATTCCGGCTGTCGTGAAGTGATGCCCTAGCAGACAAAGTAGTAGGCATTGAAATATTTGTGTCATCTGGAACCCCCCAAAGCCTGTTAAACTCAATTCTGTACTGTATATTTTTGGGTTCCTCCAAAAACTTACAATGTTTCACGCCTTTTCCTCTCCAAAATAGAAAGTGTGCATTCACCCTGCTAATGCTACCGAACCATTCTCTGTCACAAATATTGCACTTCCACTTCCTTGTTCCCCCACTTGAATGTGATGCAGTGCCTTGTACTGATATTTGTGAAGCAAACTGTTTTAGAGGAGACTTAGGATCAAAATGACCCCTAGCATATGGTGCCAACAACTCTGAAGGGCAACCTGTACTAGCTGCTGCACTTGCCATAGAACTAGATTGGGCTCCAGGATCAGCCCCATGGTCACCCCCCTCATTTTCAGGTTCATATTCTGAATCATTCTCACTATGAGAATGGATTTCCATGTTATCTTGACTCGTGCCTTGGGAGCTCATTGTGAAATTTTCAAATTGACACTACATTTCACAAAATAAAAATAAAAATAAAAATAAAATCAGCCTTGTTTAACAATATATTTTTAAATTTTTAAATTTTTTTTCCTATTCATCTCAAAATGAGATTTGATGTTGAATCTTGAGGGCAAAATGATGAATCATTTTGCCCTCAAGATTCAACATCAAACCTCATTTTGAGTCTTAAGATGAATAGGGAAAAAAAATTAAAAAAACCAAAAATGACATAGAACAATGAAAATCAGAAAGTAAAACAAACAAAAAAACAAGAAGAAGTTGAAAAACCCTACCTTGTGCTTGAAAAATCTCTCCAAAATGTAGAAGAATCTTCTTCTTCCTCTTCTTCTTGCTTCTTCTAGCTCCTATCACACTTGTAGTCACTTTTCTCACCTCTTCAATCAATCTTCTTCAAGCTGTTCCTCCTCTTCAAGCTGCTGGAAAAAAAATCAGTTTTGCATAATGAGAGTGAAATCCAAACTAAACATGTTTTTGTGTTGTTTTGGGGGGTGGGGTGGGGCCCACGTCCAATTAGGGTTACCCCTTAACCCCCCCCAAAAAGCACATGTCATAAAAATTAAAAAAAAAAATGAAAACTGCGCTTTTTATCCCGTGCGAACGCGGGAGACGCCTGGGCGTCCCCCCGTCCCTCGAGAGACGTCTGGGCGTCTCTCGAGGGACGGGGGGACGCCCAGGCGTCTCCCACGGAGACGCCCAGACGTCCCCCAGGAGACGCCCAGACGTCTCCGCGTCGGGGACGTCTCCCCGTCCCGGCGGAGTTTGGGTGGCGGTGGCGGGACGGCGGGGGACGTCGCGTCCCCGTCCCCGCGTCCCCGAGACGTCTCTGACGGGGGGACGCGCCCAAAAATGGGGGGGACGCGTCCCCGTGGTTCACTGGATAATATGTTGTTGCATGGATGGGCCTGTGAAGCTGGTTATGCCATTTCCTATTAGTGATATCCCAAATGGGATGATACCTGCTCTCATCTCCTGCATAGATGGATTTGATGGCCTCCTTGGCCCTATCCATGCCCTCATATATGTAGCCCATTGCAGGCTTTTCCTCATCCGCAACTCGTAGGAGAACCACCAAGGGCTTAACAAACTGCAAAATTGCAAATATTGTGTAATTTATAAAAATGAGCAAATAAGAGAAAATGATGAATGAATTATAAAACAAAAACTTAAATTGTAGAATTTATAAAAAAATTACCTTCACAATCTCATCACAAGGGGTCCAAAAGCCTCCCTCATCAAAACTGCATTCTACCATATCTATCCCTGCAACGGTAGCGGCATAGGATGAGGAAGCCCACTCCTCACCAACAATCATATGTCTCAAGGCCACCTTACAGCGAAGCATGGACTGTAATGTAATGAAGTTAGTGCCAAATCTGGTGATTCCAGGACAAGCTAACTCCCTCTGCTTTGTGTATTGCCTCATAAGAGCTAACACCCATGAATGATTATATACAAATTTGGAAATATTTCTTGCCCTTTCTACACATCTCTTAATCCATGGGAGTTTTCCAATATCCTCCAACATGAGGTCAATGCAATGGCCGACACATGGAGTCCAAACTATAGATGGGTGCCTCTCCATCAAAAGTCTACCTGCAGCAACATAATTTGCTACATTGTCGGTGACTACCTACACGTTCTCCTCACCCACTTCATGTATCACCTCCTCTATTTTTTCACATAGGAATTTGACATTTTTGCAGTGTGCAGAGGCATCAATGGACTTAATGAAAACAATGCCCCTTGAAATTAAAAATAAAGTAAGATCAATGATTATTCAATAAATCATTAAATAAAAAATAAAAAATAAAAAATAATTAATGACTAAATGAAATTAAAATTAATCAATCACCTGTGGAAGAAACAAGAAAATTAAGGAGAGTTCTATTTCTCCTATCTATCCAACCATCAGTCATGATGGTGCAACTTGTCTTACTCCATATCTGGCGTTGATCCACTAATTCCCTCTTCACATCACACACTAAATCTGTCAAAATTGGTCCCCTTAAATCAGATTCAGAAGGGGCTTTGAACCCCGCTCCGCATATGGTAAGGGCATCAACCATTTCCTGCCAATAAGGAGACCTGTCACAAATAAATTAAATGAGATAAGTTAAGTATGTACTATGTACAACAAAAAATCAAACAAAGAATCAAACTATAAATATTAAATCAATCAAACAAAAAATATTCACCTGGCTGCAAAGAATGGAACACTGCACTAGACCCAAAACCTGCCAACTGCCATTTTAGCGGCCTCATGGACCTCTTTGTTCCAACCCATGCTCTCAAGCGACTGATGGGACCCAGGAGTAGTGCGAGGCTCAAAGTAGGAATCCAGTCTAGATTTATGAATTCTAGGACCAATGCTAACACTCCCACTACCACTGGCAGTGCCAGTAGCACTAGCAGAAGCAAAAGTACTAGCACTGGGATGATATGGAGGCATGGAAGAAGGCCCTCCAACACAACCTAAACCAATGGCCGCCAAATCATCCTTTTGCTTCTTCGCCATTTCCTTCTTTTGTTCAAGTGCTTCAACTGTCACATAACACTCACGTGTAGCCTCAATAGTTGCTTTTGTGCATGGGTCGGCATCATGGCCACATACGCCAACAATATGGTATTTCAATCTATATATGCCTCCATGAAATATTCTTTTGCAATATTTACACTTTGTCTATCCTTTTTTTTGCTCGGGAAAATCTTCATGAAATTTCCAAGCGGGGTCCTTTCTAACTGGGGGTCTAGATGTAGACATTGTATGATTGTAATGTGAAAATTGAGGCAAATAAGAAAGTCAAGGTTGCTGCAATAAGACATTATTACAAATACAAAATAAATTAATATTTGAGAATTTGTGCATTGTCATAAATTAATAATAAATATAAAAAAAATTGTACATTTTTTTCAAAAAACTAAGGTAGGGTTTGTAAATTTAAAAAAAAGAAATGTAGGGTCTGATCAAAATTTCAAACCCTACTTTTTTTTAAAAGAAATTTACAAACTCTACCTACATTAGATTTTGGAAGAAAATGTAATGTCATTGTAAAACTTTCAAATGAAACGAATAGAAAATGAAATTTTGTCTTACAAGAAACAAAAAAAAACTCAAAAAATCAATCTTACCTCTTACAACAAGCTTGAAATGAGCTGCAAACTCTTCCTTTCCAACTCTTGATGCACCAAACGAAAGTATAATGCAGCCCCAATGTGATGTATGGATGAAATCTTGAGCTTCCTCCTTGCTGGTTTTTCTTCAATGAACCCTTGTTTCTCTTCACAACTCACTTTTCTCCTCCTATTTTGCCAAATGAGTGAAATGAAGTTCACTTTTAGGGGCAAAGCAAAATATAAACAAAAAAAATCAGTTTAAAACATCTTAAAACGTGTTTTTTTTGTCTTTAAGTTGCATTACGCTGGTCGAGTTTGGGAGTCGGGCCCGACTCGGCGATTTTAGGCGAGTTTGTCCGAGTGCAATTTTAGGTGAGTTTTTGGCCCAAACTCGTTCGAGCCCGAGTCCGAGCCCAGTAGACTCGGCAACCTTCACTCGACTCGAAAATCGCCCAAACTCGACGATTTTGGGCGTTTCTCTGGGTAAAGGAGAAAGGCCCCCTCTCCGTGAGAAGATTATCCCGCAGGCCCCTCTTTGTGTCTTCATGGGTGGTGTGGGGTAAAATGTATTGATACTTTTAATAAAAGGTCGTTCAATCCCACTTGCATTCTCGAGGTACAAAAATAAATCATTTTTCTCCTTGAGTTCACGGGCCCACCCTAGTAAATATTTCATTAATTATTTTATGAGGGCATAGTTTTGGTGGTAATTTGAATCTGCATTTTTTTATCCCCGCATTCTTGAAATATCTTCAAATATTTGTTGGAGGAGAATAAACACATATCCGCACAACATTTTGAATTCTTTTTATTTTGAAACCCCTTCCTGTAGCTTGGCAAATTATATTATTTTTTCTTTTTCGTATTCTCCTTGCTATTCTAACACTGACAAATATTTAGGGTCAACATTAAAATGATTCAAACATATCATTTTATTTTATGGCTCTAATGAATCATTTTCACCAGGCCCCCCTTCTGTAAAAATGCTTAAATAAACTCAAATAAAATATTATTTAAATCAAAGTGATTTAAATAATATTTATTTTCTTTGGTGGGCCTCAACTGACCTTATTGGGTCATAGCTTCAGTTGGGCCCCAAAGTGGGCACGGCTAAATTTTTTTTTCGTTTCTGAACCATTGACTTGCTGAGAATGCTCTGAAATGCTGACTGGATGTGCTCTGGATGCGAAAAAACTGCCCGAGCAATCATTAAATTTACATTTTTTGCTACTTTGAAATTTGACCAAAAACATCTGAGTAGCCTCCGGAATCAGCTTCAAAAACTGATCAAAACATCTGATTAGGGTTTGCAGACTAGCATACTGATAGAATGAAATATAGAAAACTCAAGGTATTAGACGGATCTTCATTATGACTTCCGAGGCAAAAGATATTAGCCTCCAAAGTTGCTTACTCAGTTGTTTCTGAAAATGCACTTGTTAAAACAACGTGAGACCCCTTCTATCATTGACTGGAAAAAATATCAAACCATTGCTTCAGGAGCTGCCACTTGGCACGTTGGCACATCAATATATCCTGAATAGGTGTGGAAGAGGGTTTGACTTGATTAGGTCACATGTGCGAAATATTAACCCTCAAAGTTGCCTCTGAAAACATTGAAACCACTGTTTGCAAAACCTTGAAAAAGTCCATTTGGAATGGGTCTTGAAAACTGATCAAATGATGAGCTGGGGGGCTACAAATTGGGAGTGTTGTAGATAAATATATAGACAATCACGGGGTACAACCACTTTGAATTGCAGGTTAAGTGGGCGTGAAATAAAAATTCACAAAGAGTGCTTTTGACTGCTGTTTGACACAGTCCAGTTTGCAAAACTGAACCTTTTGCTAATGGAATTGACTTTGAAAACCCGTCAAACGGATTCATAGGGCTAGGCCACTTGGCATAGGGCTTCAAAAATAGCAGAGAACCATGGGAAACAATCAATTTGGCATGACAATCATCCGGCATGAAGATATAATTGCTTAGAGAGGGCTTACTCAGAAAGGTGCAATGTTTAAACAACAACCTTAACCTCAGGACCTCCAAAGAGGACTTCACAAACTCATCAAAATTGATCTAAGGAAGTTGCAAACAGGTATATAGCATCTTCTATAGGTGCTTGACACCTCCCCAAAGGGATTTTTCATGACAATTCTCAGGTGCAAAATTGTGAGCTCACAAACTGAGCTACATAGGCCTATTCTAAAAGGTGATTCTGAATGCACTTAACAAAATTTTGAACCTAGGTCTCCAAAAATTTTGACAAAATTTTTGAAGTCCCACAACCCCATTTTGGCACCTTACTCTTGTCTAGAGCACATATTGGCAAGGATGAAAGAATTTACGAAGTTTGGATTTTCCTCCTTGACTATGATTTGGCGCCCTACCTCTTTTGGAGATCACTTTGGCTATGGAGTAGGAATTTTAATCAAATTGGAAATTCCTTCTTGCCTTGTACATTTTCTGTTCATCATTTGGATTTTGATGCCTATTTTGGATTGAGGTGGATTTCTCATGCCTTGGAATAAATTTTGTGCTTTTTCCACTTCAGGAAGGAATTCTAGACTTAGCCATTTTTCTAATCAATTGCCTGCTTTTTCAAATTTCCAGATTTGAAACTTGGATTTTAAGGAATGCTTTGCCATCAGTGTCTTGTCAACTGCTTGAGATAGATTTGCCAAAAATAGACTTACTAAAAATAGTAAGTACTTCCAAACATCAAATTAGGGAAAACCGGGACAGGGTGACACTAAAAATAGACTTACTAAAAATAGTAAGTTTGTTTAAATGCAAAATAAGGCCAATCCGGGACACAGTGAAACTTACTAAAAATAGTAAGTGCTTAGAATTTGCTCAGATTTCATTGGTAGCTTCCTTGAAGGATTTTGACTTCATTGATACGTTCAGATTTTCCAAAACCCTAAGAAAATGACCTCAAATCTAACTCTGAAGGGCAAAAATTCTAAAATAAGTAAAACAAGCTCCAGACTTAGTCAAATTCATTCAAAATACTTGCAGACTTGATCAAAATTTGTCAAAACATTTGCAGACCTGGGGAAACCAAAGGGATTGCTATGAAAAGACCCAAAGAACCACAACCAAAAGACCAAGAGGACCAAAAATGTAGGGGGTCCCCATTTGGAATGGGGTGATGTGTGATTAGGTCACAACACTTCCCAAGTGCGCCCACCTCTTTTTTCTTATTCCCGTGCATGGTTAGACTTGTCTATCTGTCTGTCTCTCTCCCTTCACCTCCATGCACCCTTCCTCTTCTCTTTTGTCTGCCCCAAAAAATTTTAAATATCAAAATGCCAAATGAAAATACTCCTAGCCACACGCTTTTTGACCTGTTCATTCCCTCATTGAAGCTGACCATTGATTTTTTTTATGCCCCTCTAATTTCTCCAACATTCAACATATTCATTTTCCTCTTGTTTATTTATTATTTATAACAATGCTGCAATATATAGTTTGATTGGCCATAAGACAAAGAAAACAAAATTAAAGAAAACCAAAACCAAAATCAAAATAGTTTTGATGCTGTTGCATCATTAATAGTAAACTTTTTACAAATTTTGTACATGAGAATTTACTGTTTACTTTTAAGATTCTACAAATTGTTCTAGAATATGGGACAACAGTTGAAGTTGGAATATGCATGTCTCTTTCCACAACCTGCATTGCCTCTTTGTTAGGATTTATTCTTGTTGTTGACAGGGTTTTATTAGTTCATTTTTGGCCTTTTGATTATGTTCCCCTTTTTTTTCCCACAGTTCTAATTCTAAAGTGAAAAAGTTTCGGATCAGCAAGTCTTTGTAATTTGCTTGCAAACAAGTCTAGGATTCTGTGTACTTGATTACCAATATTATTAAATGTGAATCCTTCTTGATAAGTTGTAATATTCCCACTAATTTTTTTTTGTTTTTTCAGAGCAATATCACAATCATCAATCACCCGTTAGGGTTAGAATAATGAAAACCATACAACTGGAAGGAACCCTACACTTTCCGATCACCGAGAGCCTAGACTGGGAGGGTGAGAGCATATGGTAGCAGGGGATCCTTAGAGATAAATTGCTGAATTGCTGAAATACAATAACAAGCGGCAAGCCAGCCCCTTCCGCTTATCCAGCGGGAAAGCAAGGAACTTGGCGGTAAACCAGCCAAGAGAACAACACTGCAAACACAAATCACTCTACTACAATATTTCAGCGGGAGGACTGAATTACAAAACTACTCAACTCAACCACTTATGCAGCAGGAGGACTGAATTACAAATTATCAGATATAGGCAGCAAGCCAGCCTCTTCCACTTTTCAGCGGGATATGAAGATTACAATCCAGAACCGTCAGTAGTACTACTACTTAACCTTACAATAGAGAGGAAAGTGAGAGTAGAAGTATATTGCTGAACACAAGAGATAATGATTATCAAACTAATTCAACACAAAAACAGCAGGCTGGAAATGCATAACCCACAACCCATAAACTCACTAAATTGCTCATATCTCACTCAAATCTCCTTCAATTCACTCCAAATCACTCCCAAACCAACACTAGACAAGCAACAACTAAGAACAATCCAAAATAGAGATACCCAACACTTCAAAACACCCTGCACGCATCCCAATGCACCCACCAAAACCCACGCCTAGCTAGGATATTTCGATTTGCAATATAAAATTGAAAACTCAAAATATGGTGTGTTATGTTCCCATATTGTCAAATAATAGTAATCTATATTTGAATATGATTATGCATCAATTATTAAATTATGAATTTATTGTTCATTTGAATTAAATATTATTATATTTGAATGCACCTCTTAATAATAAACAGATTATTATATTACATATTTCATTAAATAACATCTTTTAAAATTCTTATTAATATTTCAAGATCATTAATTGACAAATCCCAAAAAAGAAATGATTATCATAGAAACCATAAATAAATATTAAGGAAACAAATGAATAATCATTCAGCATATTCAAATAATGGCAGACCAGATCTGACATATCTGACACATGTCAGATCTGTCCACCCTTTGCATCAATTAAATCATTAAAAGGCAACGATCATATTAACATTTGTTAAATTATATTCTAAGTCATACGTTTACATGCTGCAATTTGATTAAGGGAATATAATAGTTTGTTGAATGCAACAAATAACTAATAGAGATTAGTAAACAGACACATCTTTTTCCAATGGGTATAACCACGGGTTAGAGACACGATTTTTCAGCGATTAGGGAGGGTATAAGAGACTCATTGCCATGCATCTAAGGAGGCATAATGCGGAAGGAGAAAGGCAGTTTGGTCAATTAAGATTAGAACAGCAGTCACCAATCTTTATTGGTAAGAAAGATTCATGATTTAATATTGATTGAACATCATTGATCAGATCAGATCAGAACTATTATTAAGTTACAGGCAGTAACATCCTTATTCTTGGTGGAATGCATGGGGATGTGCTTAATATATGCAGCCCGATGATATTCTTATCTAGAATTTAATAGTAATATTAATATAGACTGCAATAGGTATGACAGTCATAATTAAATATGCATTCATATTACATAAAAGACTTATATGGTACAAATTTACAAAATAAGGATGATAGAGTTATATATGATAGTGATGTTAGCAAGATTTATAATAGTTTGATATACATATATATATACTTGAAATAATATTGATAAGATTAGATATATATATATATATATATATATATATATATATATATATATTATGGATATAATGAATAAGTTACTTGATTATATTTCTTTAGATTATTTATATATGTGTGTATGTCTTATCTCGTAATCAATCAAAGGAATGAATGGAGGAAGTACGTTAGGGAATTGCAGTTTACTAGTTCTCCCAAGCTAGGTTGGCCACCCCAAGGGATGGAATTATCATAGTGGGACGTTCCTGCCTCTTGTGGGCCAAGAGGTGAGTTGTCATAGTAGGACCCTGCATGCTCTTGGTCTTAGTTGGGTTGAGCAGTTTACAGGCGCCCTCACAAGGCTTCCCTACCAAACTAAACTATGATTGAATATAGGTAGAAAGATATGTTTATCATTCTATGTAATATATTTGCTATTAATCCATGTATTTATTTGTCTAATCCTAAATTTATTGAACGACTATATGAAGTTACTCTTATATATTGGAAAAAATGATAAACTATATTGTGGAATTACTAATTTAGGGCAAAATTCAGGTAATCTCAAGTTGGGGACATTACATGGTGCTGCAAACTTACAAGATGTATAGCCAACAACAAAAAGAAGGTTTAAGCCAGTACCCAAAATGATCAGTTCCTCAGACAGGGAGGTATGATCGAAAACTTGCTTCAGCCACATGGAAACCAACAACTCCAGAAATCACTCCACACTTCGAAAATACTGCAATATGCACTGAAAATGTCACAGAATACACCACACAGCTAGGTACTATATCTCAAGTACGAAACTGGAAACACTAGGGAGCCGCACTCCGAAGCTTCAAAGTTCATATGCCAATCCGGCAGCATAACGATGCAATTTTTCTAGATTGCCAAAATGAGAGCCCAAGACTCATTTTATAACTCCAAGCTCCTCCAAATTCAAATGCAAATGGTGCCTAGACTCAATTCAAACTCCCTTCATTTCATTTCAAGTCTCCTCCCAACATGGTGCCCACTTCCCCTCATCCTAGGCAAAGTTCGAACTCTGCCTTTGGTGGTGCTTTTTGCAATATAAAAATTATAAAACAAGAGATGTTTTATCCTTCCAAATTGCCACCAAATAATACGCCATTTGACTTAGGAAAATAACACATGGATATCAGATAATTATTTTTCCCTAAGTCATCCTCAATACATTTAATCAGTAAATACAAATATTTAAATATTAAACCTTAGACAAGGAAATAATATTTAAATAAATCACTTATGACTCCCATACTGATCATCAACAAAACCAGGATGAAGCGTAGAATTGCTGCAGGATCAGGACCCTGTCCACTGCGAAAAATAGAAATGCTCCATACTACCACTTACTAAAAATAGTAAGTCATGAATTACTACTCCGAAAAGCATGATCTTCGCACCTAGTGACAGAGCATGGAAAATTCAGTTAGACAACATCATCCAAGCAGCCAACCCCTAACTTACCAAAAATATTAAGTTCTCGCTTCACCAACATTTGAAACCCTAATTCTTCATTCCACATAGCCTACGGGTCTCTAGAATAGGCCAATGGACCACTGAAAGCACATCATTGAGAAGGGGACATTACATAAGTAGGGAAGAAAAAGAATATATATCTTTTTGTTGCCACTTTGTCAGACATCCCAGCTCTGATTCAATCCAGGAGTAGGTTTATTTTTTAGACTCTAATTACTTTTCACTTTAGTTAGTGGTACGTATGTTATTGGCTCTTTATATATTTATTTTCTTCTAACATATTTTAAAGTAACCAACAACTAATTATTATTGATCCAGGTAGCCGAGAATGGTAGCTAAACACTGTAAACCAGTTTCATTTGTTGCTTGGAGCCCTGATGACAAACTGTCGCTTACTTGTGGTATTCAGGAGTTTGTCAAGCTTTGAAATGTTGATACTGGAGATTGCAAGTGGACATGATAAAGCCAGCAGTGGTTTCACTTCCTGTGGGTCGTTCCAAATGGTACACGTGTAATCTGTGGCGGTGTTGATAAATGCATCTATATATTGGATCTAGAAGGAAATGAGTTGGATATATGGAAAGGACAACAAATGCCAAAAATTTCTGATTTGACTGTCACATGGTATGGAAAAGAAATAATCAGCTGCTGTGGGTAGAAGGAGATTACGATGTACAATTTAGATACCAAAACTGAGAGACTAATTGAAGAGGACAAATCAATAACTTCTTTATGTGTTTCAAAGGACAGTAGGTTTCTTCTTGTAAACATAGCGAATCAATAGATACACCAATGGTATATTAAAGCTAATTCAAAGCTTTTATTGAAGTATGAAGGCCACAAGCAAGGTCGCTATGTTATAAGGTCCTGCATTGGTGGATCTGATTATGTCTTTGTTGCCAGTGGTAGTGAAGACTCACAGGTTTGTCAATTTTCTTGCAAACTGTTTTATATTGAATTGTATTAAATTTTTTTATTGTAAAAAGTATTTATTTGTCATTAAGTTTTGTCCTTTCTGAACGGAAGTTCCCTTGTCATCAATTAGTAAAGCTCTACCACACATGGCTTTCTTCCTGTTATTTTTGAAGAGTGTTCTCATGGTTAATCAAATTTTCTGATTCTGATTTCCTGGTCTACATATGGCATCGAGGTAATGGGTAGCTTTTAGCAGTTTTGCCTGGTCACTCAGGTACTGTAAACTGTGTGAGATGGAATCCTGTGAACCCACACATGTTTGCATCTACCAGTGATGATTACAATGTATGCATATGGGGAGTGGACAAAAACATTTTGAAGAGTAAGAGTACCGACTCTAGTAATGGAGTAGTTCACCTTGCAAATGGAAGGCCATAGAAGTAAACAAGAGGTTAACGACCGCTGTCGAGCAGTTTTTAATCATTTTAATAATGACTATTTTCTTTGGTGCATGTGTAAATATTAAATAATGATCTTTTATTTGTTTTCATTCTTTCAAAGACCAAGCCTGTTAATTATGCTGATTACATTTCAGGGCATAATCAACTTAGCATCGCTCTTCACAAAAATAATTTGCCTTCAAAAAATGTGACGTGCATGTGCCATCATGATTTTGTTGCAATATGAAATATTACAATATTGTATTCATATTTTGTTATGATTTAAATTTTAAAATCGTGTCTTCAACTGCTTGATTGAGAGATAGCCAGGAGACATCCAAAATCAATTATGCTAAGGTGAGAGCAGAACACACTCTTGGCATTTATGTGATAGAGCCTAGGTGTTTTTATTCATGGAGTACTCACTAGGTTATTTGGTATGCCCCTGTTGTTTCTTTAATTTGGGGAAAACAATTTCATTGACCACAATGCAAAGTATTGGGGGTGCTTCCTTGCCATTAAAACGACCCATAATTAATTACAAAACTTGCTAAATTGCTTCTTACAAGCACATCTAAAGAAGTCTGCTCTTTTATCAGGAGTTGCTTGAACAATTCTCTCCTCTGGCCAAATAGTTAGCAGTCAAGGATTATGGAAGGGGAAAATCTTGATTTCAAAAGAGCCCTTGAAAAAATAAGGAAATTAACTGAGCCGAGTTCTTCTCAGGTCTGTTTGGCAATGCTATTTCTGGCAAGAATTTGCTGAATGCCAATAATCAGATAGACTCTTCATCCAAGAATAATTTTCTTGTGAACTAAAGGTTAGCATATTCAAGGACTATAAGTATTGGCAGTACCCCTGAGATTGAGTTCAGAAGCAAACTTTCATTGCTCTGTTTATTATATTTAGGGCATTGTATACAAATTACCAATTGTTTGGAAGTTCCTGAAACTATTGTTTAAGAAGCAAATCTGCTCTTCCTTAAGATGCACAGAAGAGTCGTTAGATCATTCCCAAAATGTGCATAGAAAATCCCTTGAAAAGATGAATTCTAATCGTCAGGTCACATGTTTCTAAAATGTCTGGCTACGAAGGCTCAGCTAGATGGCTGGAACTTGCTGTATATTTTAAAAAAGGACAATTTAAGTTTGTTACCACCCTTGCAAAATAGTGTGCTTGTATGCCTAGAGAGGTTGGGGATGTTACAAAATCCACAAGAGGCGGTTAAGCCATGTCACAAACCCAAGCACTGCGCTGCACAGCAAAGGAAATCAAGGGCGCACACCTTGCAACAATCCCCCCCAGTGCAAGCGAGGGGTTTGAACCTGTGACCAAGCTCTAATACCACTTGTTACAAAATCCACAGGAGGCGGTTAAGCCATGTCACAAACCCGAGCGTTGCGCTGCACAACACAAGGAGACCAAGGGCGCACACCTTGCAATAGGGGAAGCCTTTCCTTGTTGACATAAGTATCTCAGGTCATAAGGCTCATATAGGGCTCTTTTGCACATTGGTTTGTTAAATAAATGACTTAAGATTAGTAATTTCTTCATGCAGGGGATACTGAAAAGTTAGAATTATTGTTTTGTGTCCGGGCTATTTCTTCATGAGAGAAATGGTACAAAATTTAAAGCTCTCTCAATCTGAAAAGTGGGCCTGAGTGGTTTCTGAACACAGGAAATCTTGTGGCACAAAGATTGTGTTTCCAAATTCAACATGATAATGTGAAACATTGTTACCATTTGAGGGTGCATCCACAAATGTTAAATAAACTAGTTCGTGAATTTATTGCAACAGTATCAATCAAGTCCTTTGGATTTGTTGTTGCATGTGTTGAGCTTTAAGCTCGGATAGGAATTTCTGCACAGATAGTGTGAACGTGTTGGAAGTAGTTCAAGTTATTCCATTTTGCATTTATCTTTAGTGAAAAGTGTCTTTTATTTAAATAATCAAGTATAATAAATGTAGATGTGCATTAATAATTTAAACTTGTCTTCCAAGTCATCTCTTGCAAGAGATAAGGAGCTTCTTGAAGGTTAGATTTTTGCTTAATAGTATAAAGATAGGTGCAAAATAGAAGAATTATATACAGTGATAAATTACCATGCAGCTGTGGTGAACAGTTTGTATAGGTTTCTTTGTAAGTTTTTTGGAGGAATGAAAAGCTGATTTGAAGGTGTAATTATCCGTGTATTTGTTTTTATGCTTCATAATTTGAAGTTTCAACTGCTGTGTGATTTATGATATTTTAAAGTATAATTTGTTATTATAGAACATTAGGACATTACTCATCTTGGTTGAAACTTTTCAGGATGTTAACTATAAGCTATAGTCTTTGTGGTAATGCCTGTTGTTTGTATGTTTGCTCAGACTGCAGTTCCATTTTCTTGTTCCCATGATTGAAATCTATAATCAAACGGGCTTCTTGCAGATGCAGGCAAAAACACTTATTCACTTCCATAAATACCAGAATGTTCAGTGATGATTGAGTGCTGGTGTGCGGAAAAAAGGTTGATTAAGTACTTGTTTTCGTCTTGAGTCATGATGAGTGGGTGCTGTGAAACTTTTGTTCTGTATATTTGCTCTCCTTGGTATCAAACTCAAGATGAGTCATAAACATTACTCAAGATTTAATGAGATTTCTGTAAACTAGTGTATCTGCATCTTTGGCTTTCATGCTTTGATATTTACAAACATTTAGAGAGATGTTCAAAGAATTTAATTCTCTTTATTGGGTAATTCCAAAGCTCAGAGTTTCCTGTTATCATTTACTTGGAATCTGTAGAAGATTCCTTTTGTTCTTGTGACTGGTTCCAAATTCATTTAGTTTTGATGTTGCATAATAAGCTTTAGTCCTTGTGGTATTTTCCAGTGTTTATAAGGGCAGCTTGTTTTTCACTTAACCGTCATTGAAAACTATGATCTACCAGACTTCTTGTGGATGCAGGGAAAACAATTCTTCATCCCCATAAAAACAGAATGTTCATTAAGCATTTATGTGAAAAAAGCATTTTAGCATATGTGTGAGTTCCTTGAAACTTTTTTCATTTGGATTTTGCTATTTTATTGTTTCCTGCTAAAATGAGTCTACCATCTTGTCACAGGAATCAGTGAGGTTTTTTTTTGGACTCAGGTATTTACATTGTAGTTCTTTAACACTTCAATTTTTACAAACATTTAAACAGACTATTTCTTGAGGTCATGAGAATTACTGACAAGTTTGGAGTCTCAATCCATGTGACATGAAAATGTACTATGTAAAGAAGTTAAATGCTTCTAAGCATTATATAGGCCTTTGAACTTGGAATAGGATAAAATGTGAGAAGAGATTGCCCCTAAAATAACTAGAAACTATCCAGAAACATGAGATTAATTGCCCAAATGTTCAATTTGTCAAGTTTTCTAGGTTCACCATGCTAAAGACTGCTAGTCTGAAATAAGCTTCAAAGGAATTGCTTTACATTAAGATTTTTCTGTTTTTAATGTCTAGAGGAGCATTCTAAATCCCACATCAACTTTGACTTTTGGTGCAGGTGGCTGGATGGACAAGATGGTTGGAAGACATTGATGGTTGGCGATTTTATGCAACTCCTAACAATAAAAATCTAGAATGAATTCATGTTTATATTATCTAATATGCTTCAAAGAAGGGTGTTGATCCTTATATTCTTTAAAATTATGTTTTGAGATTGACACGTACTTGTGAGAATGATATGTCAAATTCTTTGGGATACCACTCCATGTGTAAGATGGATATGTCCTAGCATACATCTTCATTTCCTGAGCATACAAGGATGTCTGTTAAGTTGACAAAACAAATGAATAACACGCTTTCTTGTGGTTATCTCCATAAGTTTTGTATTTGATGGCATTTGAAGTTGTGGTACGCTTTGTCAAAGTTTGTGCTCCCTCATATCAATTAAGCTTAGATTCAACTAGTTACAATAATGTGATAGTGCCGTTTTCCTGCCAAAGAAATGGAATTCTAGCTGCTTTGAAGGTCACATCAACATGAATATTGTGAGTTCGAAAGTAATTATACCTTTTTCAGCAACAAGAGTTGTATAAGTCATTTTGTTTGGTATTACTTTCTGAATTTTCTACTCTTTGGTAGTGAAGGTGGTAGAATATGGTAGATTTTTTTGTTGCATTTTGTATTTTTAAATTGTTCTGTAGTTCTTTTTTAACATTTTAATTTTGATTTTATATCTTTTAACCTTGATATGTAATTATTTGATGTAGGAGCATCAACGACGAAGGTCATATCAACACGAATAATGTGAGTTTGAAAGTAATTATGCCCTTTTCATCAACAAGAGTTGTATAAGTCATTTTGTTTTGTATTAATTTATGAATTTTCCACTCTTTGGTAGTGAAGGTGGCAGAATATGGTAGATTTTCTTGTTGCATTTTGTATTTTTAAATTGTTATGTAGTCCATTTTTAACATTTTAATTTGTGCTGCTACTTGGTGGGAAGATGCTAGTGCTGATCACTTGACCGTCAAGGCTCCGGATTCTGATGATTCTTTAGGTGCTAATGTGGACTCCTCCTGGGATGTGGTTGTGCCTCTTACTGCTGTTGTGGCCTTTGTTGGCTCCCTAGATGCTCCTGGTTGGACCCCCTTTGGCCTTGCGGTTTCTTTGCTTGTTGCTCTTGTTCTGCAGCAACTGTCTACTCCCAGTGAGTTTACTCTAGGGGCTGTTATGTAGCTACAGTCTTCTCTAGGTGTGGACGATTTCTTTAAGGGGGTTTCCCTGCTTGATCTTCCTCGTAATGATGTCCCTAACAATAGTATTGCCTGGACTATTTTTCGTAGGTGTAAAGGTAAGTCTTCCCTGTCACAATCTTTGTGTCGGGTTGGGGGTGATTCTCCCCACTCTTGAGTTAGGCTCATAGCTTTCTGCTATTGTGCTGTTATTGGTTTGGTAGGCCTTTGACAGTGGTCCTCTGACCTGTTCGACTTAAGCTTGTATAGGGTCAACTCCCTTGTTTTGCTGCCTTCTTTTTGCTGCCCATGGGCTATTTGTATACAGGGCCAACACCCTTGTTTTGTTGCCTATTTTAATCTAAAACATTTTAATTTTGATTTTATATCTTTTAACCTTGATATGTAATTATTTGATCTAGGAGCATCAAGGGTGAATGACAATCGACATCAAAAAAATGTTTGAGTTTGAATTCTTTTATTTCGATTTAGTTCCAATTGTCGATGGAATGAAGTACAACTAGGTCCAGAGGCAATGGAATAAATGAATGATCACTGGTTTATTTCTAGTATAAATGGTTAAAGCAAACTCTCATATTTGCCAATGTGGTGGAGTTAACAATAATGAGGGAAGACTTGAGTTGAAGCATCATTGAACATGAAGGGAATCGATCTCATTCTTTGGGTCGATGGTTCATGAACCTGGACAAATTGATTTCTTTACTTTCAATGGGAGGTGTAAGGTCTTTTATTTTCATAAGAAGACGAAAAGTCTTAATGCATACAAAGGGACATGTATGGCAGATCTAATAAAAAGAAATAAATGCCAAAAACGTGAGTAGGAGGCGGCCGTGTAGTCATAAAAGACATCATGTAATGGAATGGAGGAGCGATGCATAGGAGTTAGCTCTCTGGGTGCAAGGAACAAGGATGAGTGTGCTAAGGATGTGGAAGTTAAAGAAAATGCATATTTTTGAACAACATAAAAGAGGCGCATGGTATGAAGACAAAAGGCTGATGACAGATTTAAGTCTGATGATGAATGAGAAGAAAGGGAGCATAGGAAGAGAAAGGGACGAACTGCACATGGAAATGGAAGTTTTAAATTGCATAATATAAAGAAGAATGCAAAAAGAGATGATGCACTGAAGAAGGAATAGTGGACGACGCTATAAAGAAAATAGAGAGGAGTGAGTGGCCTAGATTTTGAAAGAAGAATACACTTTACTTTGCAGATTTAAAAGAAATAAAATGCAAAACAAGCGATGACAAAGGGGTGGCTAAGGGGAAATTCTTCGTCTTGTGGCATTTTGGAATTGATTGGCAAATTAGAGGAGCAGATTGAAAAGAGGCATAAAAGTGCAAGGATAGTGAAACGGGGTGCGCCAAGGAAGTTAAGAGAGAATTGGCAGCAGATTAAGAAGGTATGAAAGATGTGTGGTAAAAGGAAGGAGGATTGGACATAAGATTTGAGTCCTTCATAATGTGCAAGGAGGAGTAAAAGAGCATCACTGCAGATTGAAGCAAATAGTATAAACAAAAACAAGGGCGTAGGCTTAGCATAGTAGAAGAAATATGATGAAAGTTGAAAGGAAGCCAAAATGTGGAATAACGTTTTCAAATACTAAATCTAACATGAGAGATGATGTAGAAAATTTCTTACAAAATCTTAAATGATTGTAGATTGGATAAACACATATAAATCAGATTTAAACAAATAAAACCATAAGACCAAAACCCTTTCAAGAAAAAACCCACACTCCAAAAGCCAGATTCAATTGTATTATTAACAACACCAACAATTACAATACAATGCTTAGAGCCAATGCTCTTCAGGAGTATATACAACAACAAAAAATTCTAGAGAATATCTGGCATACAAACGCTTCTCAGAAGATATTTAACGTCTCATACAAAATACACAAAGAAGCCACATATTTATAGAGCTCAATAATAGTGGAAAATGCCCATGGTTTCCAAAACCAATTCCAACGCTAAAGAGGTATGTGTTGTCATAAACAACAACTTGTTGAACCCATGATCCGTTGCACATAGCAACTTCCAATGCAACAATGCATAACTCATCCATAATAGCTACCTTCTCATATGCAACACCTACCTCAAACCACTTGTCAAAAGTGAATACCATAAATACCAATTGCCAAATAATTACTCTCAATGACTCTTCCACCAAACTAGTAAGTGTCATAGTTTCAACATAGCAACCTATGACACTAGTTCCCTAATTTTAGGACTTCCAAAGTGGGTGTAATAAAATAAATAAACATGTTTGGACTCTAAGGTTGAGACACCTTAATCACAACAAAAACATGGATGATGTAGATTTTTTTCTCAAAACTCCAAAAAACCAACATTCTGATTTCTTTATTTTGCAAATTGAAAGTTACATCTCTTTATTCTACAAAATAAAAATTACATCTCAATAACCACCATCCTATGATTCCTGCTATTCCCTTCTTATTCATCACTAATTCTAAGACTAACTACTTAACAAAAAGATGATCAACCTCCTAATTTGGTTCCTATGCGACATGCTGAATAACAGTAGTTCAAATAGTAACAATTCAAATCCAATTTTAACTCCTACATAGTCTACAATCAACTACCAATTAAACTGAAGAATCAACTCCTAATTTTGTGGAGTTAGTTGGCAGTCAGAATTGTTTGTTTGCATAATTCTCCCTTTCTTTTAAAATTTTGAACCTACTGTTTCAAAGCCTAATTACATGAATACACCTCAACAATTAAAACCCTAAAAATCTCAACAACCTAACTATTACATTTTTTCTTTGTGATGTAAGATTTATTTTTATCCTTAGATGCTACTACATCAATCATCTAGGAATGAGTTTGAAAAAGATGATAGAACCATCCTTCTTGACTTGAAGAATTCAAGCCACGGTGTTCCCTTCCACCAAATTAGGTATCTCTTCAAATTGTCACATTTTTTCTTCTTTCGCTTCGCACCACTTGTTGGGATAGAGATCCTCCTCCTCTGCTATTTTATCTTCCTCTTTTCATAGCTCCTTGAAGGCTTAGGAGTTCTCCATCGAAAATCATCGTTGTTCTTTACACGATTTGTATCACTGGTACATAAATCATTTAAAACAGAAATAAAGTAAAAAAAATGAAAATCTCCCACATGTACGTTCTCCTCTTCTGCATTGGTTGTAGCTATTCTGGCTCCAAAAACACACTATCGTACACCAATAACATTCGTGTTATACTATAGTGGGGGACAACGGCCACAATGCTTCTATCGATCCTCGCAGCCATTCTGTGCCTATTCTGCAGTTTTTCTATCTGCATAACATGTAAGTTATCGATCATACTATAGCACGGTTTTGGAGCCAAATAGGCACGTCCTTCTGCGTTCTACTATTTAGGCATACCTTCCATTTCATATTTTGTGAGGCGGTCTTCCTTTAGCTTAGTGTGATTTTGTTCATAAGACAAATCCTTTTGGACATTGTCCTTTATACCATAAGTGTACATATCTTTACTCTCTGCCTCAATCATCCTTGTTCCTTCTTTAGGGAAGTGATTGTCTTTTACTCCATTTTCCTCACTAATGGAATCCTCTAGACATTCTTCTGGTTGCTTTTGGCAAGTTGTGCTCTCTAAAACCAATAAATCTTCATCACACCTGAGTCTCCCAAAGATCCCCTTCTCTGTTGTAGCTTCCTCATCAACGTGGAATGCTTCCGTTGCTATCACAATTTGGGCCTCCTCTTGTGATGGGTTGCATTCCTTCTCATTGTAGTCTCTCAACTCTTCTCTCTCTGCATTGTAATTTTCAATCCCTTCTCCTTCTTTTGGGTAACACAACTCAACAACTTCATCCCACTCATTCTCTTTGTACTCATCCCATTCATCTATCTCTTCTCTTTGTGATTCGTGGAATACCTCATTCAAAGGTCTTCTATACATTAATATTTCTGTCAAATATTCAAGGGATTCTATCTTTCCCCATTCTAACAGTTGCAGTCCTTGTCTAATTATTGACTCAATGACTTTCCTCTCTGAGAATGGCTCATGCCCACAAAGTGAATATTTATTTTTACCATTCTTTTTCACCTTCTCACAACTCTTCAATGTCCTTGATGTAGATTTCTTTCTCTCTAGTTTCTTATTGTTGTATGCCTCATCATCCTCCAACATGCACCATAACTCCTCCACTTCAAGCTCTAATTGTTGTAGCTCCTTTTGCTGGTCCTTTGTTAGATTTCGCCTGTCTTTGTTTAATCTTTTCTTCCATTCAGGCTATCCTCTTTCTTGCATTATGGTATAACTCCATATCTAAGTGAATAGTTATTTTTACCATTCTTTTTCACCTTCTCACAACTCTTCAATGTCCTTGATGTAGATTTCTTTCTCTCTAGTTTCTTATTGTTGTTTGCCTCATCATCCTCCAACATGCACCATAACTCCAATTCAAGCTCTAATTGTTGTAGCTCCTTTTGCTGGTCCTTTGTTAGATTTCGCCTATGTCTTGTTTAATCTTTTCTTCCACTTAGGCTATGCTCTTTCTTGTATTATGGTATAACTCCATATCTACATTTATAACTATATCTACAACCCTAAAATAGAGCTGCAACTCTTTTCTCCTCTTTTCTTTGGAATGAACAAATTATTGACTATGTATCAACATGCTATTTCTACCTTTCATCTCTTTGAAGAAATTATCACAAATTTGATAAGTATTTCTGTAAATTAATAATCTATGGACTCATACCAAATGAACTCAACTCAGGCAACTATACTTGACAACATAGATACCAACAAACTACAAAACATTCCCCTCATCAGCATGGTACAATCAAATAGGAATATATCAGAAATGGAAAATTGAGCCCCAGAGA
Source organism: Cryptomeria japonica (assembly GCF_030272615.1). Classification (NCBI taxonomy): domain Eukaryota; kingdom Viridiplantae; phylum Streptophyta; class Pinopsida; order Cupressales; family Cupressaceae; genus Cryptomeria; species Cryptomeria japonica. The sequence continues at coordinate 264,786,168 of NC_081410.1, forward strand.
GCTCAAACCTTCAACAATTTTTTTTATTAAACAAATTTTGCTTGTCACCATAGCACCTATGAAACAACCACAACTCTCATATTAACTGATGTATCCCAATATCTTTTAATGCTTTGATACTATATTGATGTTGATTTTTTTCTCAGAACTCCAAGAAACCAGGATTCTGATTTTCTTATTCTGCAAACTGAAAATTACATCTCAATAACGACCATCCTATGATTCCTGCTATTCCCTTCTTATTCATCACTAATTCTAAGACTGACTACTTAACAAAAATATCAACCCCCTAATTTGGTTCCTATGAGGCATGGTGAGTAACAACAGTTAAAATGGTAACAATTTAGATCCAATTTTAACTCCTGCATAGACTACAAGCAATAGCCAGTTAAACTGAAGAACCAACTCCTAAGTTTGTGGAGTGAGTTGGCAGTTAGAATTGTTCATTTGCATCAATGGAGAGTAAGGAAATGAAGCGTATGGAATGAAGAAGAGTGTGGTAGATAAAGAGAAAGGGAGAGTAAATAGAAAGACAAAATTGTAGAGACATAGACTAGCATGTTGAAAAGAAGAAGCATGGACTGCAGATAGAAGAATTTTTTGTAGTTTGCAATTCTCATTAGCTGAGATGACAACTTGAATTCATTGTAATAGTTATTCATTAATTAAAGAACATGGTGTGAGTTTGATGTTTGTGAATTTTGTAGTTAATAAGTGAAAGAACTTGTATTACTGAAATTGTGCTTCCATTGTGGTTTTTTTTGGCTACAAAATTGGACTTATTCCCAATTTTATCTGCATTATTATTCAATTGAATGTTTCATTTTAATTTCAAATTGTATTTGTGTATCAAAATATTACTCAATGAAAGTTCCTCTTTCTACAAATTTCTCATCATATACATTTTAGCTCTCATGTCAATTTTTACTTAGACCTCTTAGAAGTTCTATCCATTTAATTTGATGTAATTCATTTTGAACTTTTCCTCTTGTTTTCAGCTCTTGCTTAATTTATTTTGGTCATCACTTCATTCCTTCTCATGGTCCCGTGTGTCTAATTAAGCTTTGCTCAAGTTATATTTGTCTGTCTACAATTTCAACATGACATATTTTGGAAGGTCTTTAATCTTATTACTACATTTCCGGTTTGTTTGTTTTTAACACATAGTTGAGGAAACTAATTTGGTACCCTATTGAAGTCTTCATTTTATAATTGATTGTACTTTTATGATGGATATAGTTATTAAGGTATCACTGAGTCCTCCATTCATCACTTGTTTATGTTTTTTTTCTTTCTGTTTTGCAGAGGATTTTTGTCCCAATGAACTTTCCTTTTTTACTTAGTAGCTGGGGCCTATAATCAGCTTCATCTTTGCATCATTTGTATAATAATCTTCTACTCTTTAAGTTGCACTTAAAGGGGGTTATTGGTGAATAAGGTATTTTACCTAACTAGTTCATATAGTGGGTCTTATTCACATGCTTAAGTTAGCTTAGGTCCTATCAATCTTTCTGGAAGTTGTTAGTTGTCATAAGGTCTTATCCTTTAGCATTTAATTCTCGTTTCTTAAGTTATTTAATAATTTGTTTTACCTATCTCCTAATATAGGATTAAGGCACATCACAATATTGTCTAATTTGATCACTCAACCTTGTCTTTATAAGAAAAACATTCTATGCGAATTTCATACTCAATCAATTTATTCAAGCATCCATAATCAAGCAAAGATATTGTTTCCATTCTCTCATGGAAGATTATTTTTGTTTTGCAAGTGATCTCAAGATGCGGGGAGTTCACAATCAACTCCTTCATATAAAAGACTTTTTAAAATTTTAAAGTCTTCATTATTATCAATTATTGCTTTTCTTATACTTGATACATTTAAATAATTATTTTATTACAAGCATTTTGAAATTAGATTAAGAAATAGGGCTTAATGGTGACTTCTAATTTAAAATATTTTATGCAATAAAATATACACAAATAAAGGATTAAAATTCGTTATCGTATTACAAAATATGTAGTACTTAAAAATATAGACCTTGATTGCATTAAGAAATCACACAAACCATTAATATGCAGTTTTAAAAGTTTAGAATTATGTATTTGAAATATATAACTTTTATTATGTTGAAAGATGTAATGTACAATAGAAGAAACAAGAGAATGATATAGTAATTATGAAAGAAAAGTAGGTCAAATTTATATTAATATCGTATATAAAATACAAATAACAGATAAAATAAATAATTTAATTCATTTAAACATAACAAAAATAATAGATTTTATTTATGTTTTTTAGTCAATATGTTAAAATGATAACTAATATACCTATTTTAGATAAATATATATGTAAAAGATGCGAGAGAAATCAACCTTGAATTACCTTGAAAATAATATCTTTCGACATTTTAATAGATGATTTAAACAAAATCAAAATAGAAAAATAATGCAAATATCATTAATTAGAACATGCACATTCAGATTAAATTCGGATCATGTGGAACCAATATAAAATAGAATGCCTAGAAATAGAAATTAATTATGTTCCAAATGTTATTAATTTAATTATAAACACAAAATAAATCATAAAGATGTCTCTTTTTATCATATCGATATTAAAATATCATAGTAGTAAAATGATACTTTAGAATTTTCTCAAACATTAATGAAGCTGAATAATTTTTTTTAATAATTATAATATGATCATCAATATCATAAGCACAATACTGTCATTATTCTTTGACTAATGTAAAAATAACATAACATTACCATACAACACTAGATTAAAGCATTAACCACAATTCTTACATCATGCCAAGGTCATATATTGGTCTTAATGCTATGCTTAGCTAAGGGACACAATATGAACCCACACCCCCCACACAATTAGAAGCAATATAGTCTCGATACATGAGTTAAACATAGAAAAGGGTCTAGTATTATATTTATGTAAAAAATATCAGAGGCACAAACCAAATTTTAAAAATTTATATTAAATGATAATGAAATAATATACCACTATTCTATTAGTTAGTTAAATATAAGGTGTCATCAATTCAATTTTGGCTCATAATTGAGAAAGACAAAGAACAATGGTATTGCAAAGACTTCCTACAAAGACAATGGCAATGGGGGGATTGCAAATGGTGATTCTACACTTAACAACATTAGTGGTGTCCTTTTATAGCAAAATATGACATCATTACTATGCAAATCTCAAACAGTAGGTACTTGTGTTGCTCATGTTTAATTGGATAATTGATAGATCATTCCTACTCACATGGAGAAAGAAAATGAAGGAAAAAAGAGTTGAAGAGGTTTGTCTCTTCATGAGAAAGTAATTGATGGGTGACAATGATATTGAGTTATGGTAGTGGTTTTATGAAGCCTACATTTTGTTTGTAAAATGTTAAAGATCTTGCTAGACATGTTAAGGAAGCTATTCAAACAAATGCCTATTATCTCAAAAATGACTTAAAGGTTAGTAAATTTAATGGCCAACAAGTTAAATTTTTTTCTTGTCAAATTCGTTGTACACTTTTAGATTGCTCTCCAATTTGGTCGTTGGAGTTAGCAATAATTTTTGTCACTCACTCAAAGTGACTCTAATTCAATATTCCCTCATTTTTGGACATATAGGCCTAAAATTCTATGTTAACCTGTAGTGTCCCTCCTTGACTTATCTTTTGATCTATGTCTCGATAGGCTTAATTAGACTCTTATGTAATGTTTTGATTTATATTTATGTCTCTACCTATATTTCAGATGCTTATGGATGATGCTAGACATTTATATGGACAGTTGATACATGTTGACTTATGTGGATGATTGACATATCATAGACTATTATGACAGACTTACATTGATGATCTATATTGTCTTTATTATTATCATTGGATGGTTCATATAGTTATGAGTTTATGACGACATCTTGATTATGCTAACCCTATTCCATGATTGTGATGATTGAGTTGATGATATAACGATTGTTATTGCCTTCTAGTGTATTCGTGTTAGAGACAATGCCATACCACTCAATATGAGCATGATATGACGTTGCGATTCTCTATCACTTGCCTGATCATTTATGATATGTATATGTTATTGCATATGTTGTCTCATGGTTATTGGTGGTTGCAGGATTGCAGGTACTGGACATCGACTCCACTTGGTCTCACAGGTCTGAGCGTGTCTGTATTCCAATGGCAAGTTGTTGGAGATGACATAAGTTTCCTTCCTTATATTCTAGGTCTTAGTTGATATCCTAGTCAGTCTGGTGTCTCAGTTGAGTTGTCTTGTGGCATCTTGCAACATGTTGTTAGACCCTTGTGTCGGGTTGCCTTGTGGTATTGTGAGTATTCAAATATTTAGTTTATTAATAATTGATTAATATAGTTTACTAATGTTAAATTTAATTTATTACATAATTGGGCCATTTAATTAATATTTGAGTAATTTATTATTGAGGTTTAATATTTATTGTATTGTTTGATTATAGTTTTATGAGCCTTGGTTATCATTTATTTATTAATATTTATTTTGGGATTTAATGTTTAATTGGTTATTTATTTATTTATTTTATTATTTTATATGGGTTGTGATTTTATAATTAATTGTGATATTTATTTTTATATTGCCTTTGATTTATTTGTTTATTGGGCCTTCATATTTTATTTGCCCATAAGATTATTTTATTTAAATGGCTTTTGATTTATTATTTCCTTTGTTGCCATTTGGCTAATCAATATAATATATTTGTTACCTACCCTTTTATCCTATTGGGTAATTTTGTGGGGGTAAGTAAATAATACTATTTTATATTATTTACCTCGTATTCATGCATGGTAGGTATATGATATAGTTTTTGGGAATTTTCTAATTGGTTGGAACTTTTCTATAGTTTTGGTTTCAATTTTTATTTACATCTTTATGGGCATTTTGTCGGGGGTTTTCAAAAGCATTTTGACTTGCATGTTGGAGTTTGATTTTTGCTTGGAGCTTGGATTTTGGCTATAGTTGGTTGAGGATTTTGGCTTTTCTCTTCATTGAATTTCTCTTTCCATCACTCTATTTCCCAGGTCGGAGCTTTGCCTTCCTTCTTGCATTTTGATTTAAAGGAATTGTTTTCTTTATGCCCGTGAAAAGATTGTTTGCAGGGGGGGAGAATAATGATTATAGATTTATTGCAAAGATTGGGGTTGATGTGTGTGTGTGTGTGTGTGTGTGTGTGTGTGTGTGTGTGTGTGTTATTTGTGGAATTGGTTTTCTGTAGCATTGCTGTGAAATGTATTTATGAAGTCCTTGAGAGTTGTATTTTCCATTGTCAATCCTGTAGGTTTGCTTGGATTCCTATCAATCATATCTTCGTGATAGTATTTCTACTTCATTATGTCAATTGGATGTGTTGTGTATGTGTTCTGGGCAATATCTATGTAAATGAGATGTCGGGTAATGATGTTAAATTGCTCTTGTGGTATTATTTGTGTTTTGTTTTGGCCCTATTTTGTCCTTACGCACCTTCTGTGAGTGTTTATGAGTCCTTTTGTGAGCCTATGATCAATTGGGTTGTATCGTGACTTTATTTCTTCCGTTTTTGAAGTTTTTGGTCTCTGGCATGGATGCACCATAGAATGGCATGTATGCGCTACAAAATGGCATGGATGCGCTAATCTACACCATGGATGCACCATTTTGCACCATGGATGCACTAAACTGCTCCTTGGTTGCGCCAATCTACCCTATTTGTCTTGGGTAAGTGCACCAAGATGGTGAACATAAAAGTGGCCACATGCAAAAAAAAAACCGAAATTTTTCATAACCCATGCGTGTTCTGGAAATTCAAAAACGTGCTAACACCAAGCCTAGCCAAAAACAATTAAAAAAGCAAAAAAGTTCCTCAAAGGAACATTATATTTTATAATAAAAAAAAAGTTCCTCAAAACCCGTACGAGTTTTGAGGAACATTATATTTTTATAATAAAAAATCAAAAGTTCCTCAAAACCTGTACTGGTTTTGAGGAACATTATATTTTATAACAAAAAATCAAAAGTTCCTCAAAACCCATACATTATATTTTATAATAAAAAATCAAAAGTTCCTCAAAACCCCAACATTATACTTTTCAAAAACTCGTGGATTATGCAACACTAGAAGTTTTTGTCTTAGTTTTGCATAACCCGTATGGGTTATATAGAACTAGGAACCAAATAAGTAGAGAGAGAGAGAGAGAGAGAGAGAGAGAGAGAGAGTAGGGGAGAGGGGGTAAGAGAGAG